>NC_048274.1:14531669-14906669 GCF_009762535.1 Notolabrus celidotus | reverse complement strand
ATAAAAAGCTTGTAGACACAGATATTGACTGAGTCTCTGTGTTTGCTGCATCACATCAGCTATTTTTGGCCCCATTAGGTCTTAATGCGATATGGAAGGCAACGCTGGAGGCTAAGAGGCCGTGTGGAAGTCAGCAACAAGCAGATCTGGGACAGTGAAGAGTACATCTTCCTGCCCCTCGTCACAGAGCTGCTGTCAATCAAGGTAATAAAAGAGCTCTACAGCTTGAGGCTGTTGTAACTTTTGATCTTCCTGATTGTAAGAAAGTCTCTTGAATGGACCTGAAGGAATTGTGAAACTTTCTCTAACTTTCTTCAGCACCCTGACTGAAAACCCTCTGGCTCTGACTCAAAGTGTTAATCTTTAAAATTAGGTCACGAGGCTGGAGAATTTTCAGAGACAGCGGGATGATTACAGCAAATGTAACTTAAAGCAGGAAATAGTTAAATTTTCACTGACAGTGTTCAAGATATGCTTCCCTGAGGGGAAATTCAAGTCATCTGTTTTTATCAATATTTTTTCCTTTAGTAAATATTCACAAGAAAGGGACTTTGTGTATGAGCAAAGAATGAACTACAATTCCTCTGTTCATTGTAGTACAGAAGCATGTTTGATGCCCACAGCTGAACAACATGGGGCCTTATTTTAGAAGAAACATTTATCTTAGTTGACTGGCGAGAGACAAATGTGTTTTCTATCAGGTTTGAATGTCGTTATGAATGACACATGATGTTTGTCATTTTATTTTATTGTAAAATTGTTGAAACAATAGAGTGAAAGTAGGTTAAAGAAAGCTTGCAGGCCCTAAAGTTGTTTATATGACACACGTTTAACCCTCAAGATCAACACCCTGGACAGCTGATCCTTTATGTGTGCTCTTGCAAGACACATTGACTCTTCTTTAGCAAAGCTGCAGCTTTTCACATCACCAGATTGAATTTTCCTCTATGTAAATACCATTTTAGATCAGATCAGTTTTCATTCATTCAAAAATGATAATAATAATATATATTTATATATAGTTATAGTATTAGTTATAGTAATGTATATATATGTGCGTATATACATATATATATATATATTCATACACATATAAATATAACTATATAACTATAAATATATATATTCATACAATATATATGTATTTATATTTTTATATATATATATAATATATATGTGTGTATTTATATATGTATATGTACATACATACATATATATATATATACATATATATATACGTGTGTGTATGTATTTATATTTATATATATATATAATATATATATTATGTGTATATGCGTATTTATATTTATATATATTTATATTATGTATATATGTGTATTTATATTTATATACATATATATATATATATATATATATATATATATATATATATATATATATATATATATATATATATATATATCATGTATATATGTGTATATATCTTTATATTAATATATATATAATATTTTATGAACCAGGGACTCTTCTGGGTTATAGAAATGTAATTCATGGCCCACCTCAAGCCTGATTAAAAACAGTCTATTGGGGCGCCATTGGCCTAGTTGTCTAAGTGTGTGCTCCATATACAGAGGCTATTGACCGCGTCCCAGCAATGGTTACAGCGTTCGCAGGTTTGACTCCTGGCCCCGACTGTTTTCTGCACGTCTTCCCCCGCTCTCCTATCCATTAAATGCAAAATGCCCAAAAATGTAACTTATGTAACTAAAATAACAGTTTTTCTCGTGCACATGTTTCAAATGGAGCCGACAGAATACCTTATTATGTTTTGGGATCTTATCTGAGCTGTATGAGATGCATGAATAAGCTTTTTCAGGTTTCGGCTCCAGACAACTCTTTAAATGATGTTTGGTTGATCTTTGTTCTCAATAAGAAGAATGTGGAGTGTCTTATCCTCAAACTGCATATAATCCCTAAACTATGCCTCCTTAAGCTTACATCCTCCTTATGTTATTTTCCGATGGTCTCATGTCTCTGGGGTTTACTTGCTTTGGTTGTCAAGGTGACGGAGCTGAAGAGCCTGGCCAATCACGTGGTGGTGGGGAGCGTGTCCTGCGAAATGCTCGACCTGTTCTGTCCACTTCCTCAGACGCTGGCGGTGGATATAAACGACTTGGGGACGGTGAAGCTAAACTTAGAGGTGACCTGGAGGTACGTGAACGAGCTCGCCTGTAGCATCTTTTTATTCCCATGAGTTTAAAAGTGAACTCAGGCGTGTGTTGTTGCTCTTTTCTGACTTTGTCCTGTTGTTTTCAGTCCATTTGATAAGGATGACCAGACATCATCCAGCAGTACAGTTACCAAACGGCTGCTGTCCAATCAGAGCCCTCCTGACACACCCTCTATGCGGGAGCAGGTGTTTTATGTGAGTCACTTCAACAAAGAAATCACAAACTCAATCACAGCTGCTCTGTTACACCACATGTTTGTATTTGAAGGGTTTGTAAAGTCTTTATTTGTACCACACATACACATTCTGTTTGCCTTTTCTCTTGCTCACGGGTGTTATTGCTGTCATTTTACCGACTTGTTCTATTTCAGCTGCTCCCCAACTGCTTGGTGTGTTGTGGTAGCTCTGATGTGTGTGAGGATATTCACAGAGCGGTGTGTGTGAGGTCATGTGGCTGTGGGAGTGGCGTGCAAGACGTGCAGAGAATGAATGATAGCGGTAGCAGGGCGTGTGACAGCAGCATGTATGAACGCAGTTGTGGTCCTTGTAGCTGTTTAATAGTGGTTGAGTAGAATGTCCAATGTGTCCCTCCTCTTCCTCACCTCGCGTGAAGAGCATGCCTCGTGTCGTGTCCAGACACAGCCGCCCGCTGATGGAGACTTTCCTCAACATCATGACGGAAAGGATGGCATCCTCACGTTTTGAAATCAGCCACACGACACCCCGATTCACCTCTTTTCAGTCGGTGTGTTGGGACGTAGTTGTAGCTGTAGTTTAGCAAGAAATCAAAGAGTAGAGTGAAAAAAAAAAGGAACTGATTAACAAAATCAATCAATATGTGGAGGTAAGCCTAAAAAATCTAAATGTAAGGGATCATCTGTAAAAATCCATGAAACCCAGGATGCTAAGAGAAAAAGATTGATCATGTTTAACTTGAAAAAGCATTAGCAGGCCGTTTGACAGCTGCATTATGGGTATGTTGTGGATTCATACAACTTAAATTGTTGATTCCTAAATAAGAAAGGTAATCTTCTCCTCTTGGGACAGATAGATGTGTGAATAAGTTTAATCCATCTGGACTGTCGGTGGGTTTACGTGATTCTTCTATCAGATAGTGAATAACTGTGTTTTTATATCAAATCAACAAAACGATCAAAGTTGATCATCGTGAACACTGTGATTCAGTCGACACCTTAATCTGTGTTTAAAGCTCTGATCAAAGGCCAAACATTATTAACCCTCCTGTTATGTTACGGGTCAAATTGACCCTTTTCAAAGTCTATTTTAGGTAATATATGCCTTCCATACCAGCTAAATGCAGCATACAAATCTGGGCAGCATGTGACAGAAGAGGGGTCTTGTTAATCTATCAACATGACTTCATAAAAATAAAATAAATACAAATTTAAAATAAAATGAACAAAAATGTATGTCATGTTAATCTATTGTATTTATATTTAGGGCTTTACAATGTACATTAAAAAAAGTTTTAACATGAACTTCAATGAAAAGCGAGTGAGTTATCCTCATTAAACCATGATCTGTGAGAATAAAAGAACACCAATAGACTAAATCTTGATTTAAATGGTTAGTAATTGAGTTAAAAATTAGATTTAAAACAATCTGATTGTTTTTTTGGGTACAGACACTTTTGGATAATTGAATATGCCCCGGGTCAAATTGACCCAGGAACATTATTGCTGTTTCAGAGAAACAAACATAACAGGAGGGTTAAATGATAACAAAAATAACAGTTATTATCAATCCCTGAAGTTAGATAAAGACTGATTCATCTACTGGTTCTCAAACTTTTTATGTCATTTTGCACATTTTGGATGCAAGTAAAGCCTTTTAATGTTGTGAAAGGCTTCCCCCTTGCCTTTTCACATGAACCCCATCCCACCACTGTCACTAAATGTAGATTTACACCTTGTAAGTCTACGACCACAGGGATTTTGATATCATGGCAAGGCACTGGCTTGAACACGTAGGCCAAAAAAAAAGAGCTCAGAAGGCAGCAGTCTTATCAGGAAAGCAGCATCAGTGTTAGCCTTTATGGGTGTGTGAATACAGAATCACTGTGATGCCGCTGAGAGAGTTTTTAGAACGTAAACAAAAGAGCATCAGATTTTCTTGACCAGCTTCACCTGTTGCTCTTTTATCAGGGCTCTGTCTGCTGCTCTGTTGTTTTGCTATTTGATTAAATCTCACTGAGCTGGAAGTTTAAATCCTGAGCAGCATGAAATCTCTCTTATTGATTTCTTAGACGAGATGAAACTTATTAATTTGTCTTTAGTTCTACTTAATTTATTTCACCCTTGGTTGCCTCCCTTATTAGGCCTCCATGACTCAGTTTGAGAACCACTGGATCAATAATACATCAGTTATATTTATGAAATTCATATCCATACCAACATGTACCTACAGTCTGTTTTATGTAGGCATAACAGTCCTAAATATGTCTAACCTTTCACCTCTCTGTGTCTTCTTTCCTGTCCAGTCTCTGCTGAGGCGACAGGGAGAAATGGAGAACGGGACGGTGTGGTCCAACTCCTCAGAATCCTCTGATGACTCCTCCAGTCCCGCCCTGGCTCACCACGCTCAGAGACTCGCCGCCTCCAACTTGCTGCCCACCTCTCAGCTGTCCTTAACACAACACAAGTCCAGCGCTTCGACTCCGTCCCTTTCCTCCAACCAGGAGGAGGAAGAGACAGAGAGCGGGGAGGTTTTCTCTCAGACGGACGCTGTGCCAAACGGCCACCTGCAGACTCACACAGAGCAGAGGAGCGCGGCGGACTGTACTGTGACCAACCGAGCGTCCGTCCAATCAGCTGACGTCTCTGAGACCTCAGCAGAGCTGAGCGCTGTGGTTTCCTCTGTAGCTCCTGTGACACGGGCGGAGGCAGCACATGTGTGTGAGAGTGGAGTCTCACAGGTGGGTGTTTCAGCAGCGGGAGTGAAGGATGATGCTCCTGAGGACTCAAAAGAACAGGCAGGACAGACTGAAGCAGAGGACCACATCACTAAAGCAGCAGGAGAGGGAAAGACGGACACATCACAGGCACATAGTGAGCTGAATCCACCCGTCCAGGAGTCTCAGAAACCACAGGACGCTCCGACGGTGAGATCCATTATTTATTCAGACTGATGTTAGTACGACGTAAGAACAGTGATATTCTAAAACCTGTCTTTGTTTTCTTCCCAGGTCCCCTTTCCTATTTCTTCCAGTTTCACTCAGGAGCTCGAGACAGCGCTCGAAAGTTTCGACTTTCTCAACAGCTCTGACCTCGATGAAGATGAGGAGGACGAGGAGCAAAAGCAGGAAGACAAAGAAAAAAAGAAGGAGGGTGAGAGGCAAGATGAAGAAGACCAACACAAAATAATGACCACGACAGTAGATCAGCAAGAAGAGGAGGAAAAAGAAGAGGATGATGGGAAAGAAGAAAAAGACCAACACAACACAGAGGAGGAGGAGATGGTGGAGGGAACAACAAATGAAGAGGAAGAGGGGAAAGACGAAGAGAGCCAAAACAAAATCCAGATAGAGACAGTTGAGGAAGAGGAAAAGGAAAAGGAGGAGGATGATGGGCAAGATGAAGAGGACCAACACAAAATAGAGGATGTGACCATAGAGGAAAAAGACAGAGGAAAGGAAGAGGGGAAAGATCAGGAGCACCAAAAGGAAATAGAGGACAAGACAGCAGAGGAGGATAAGGAAGACAAAAAAGAGGACAGGCAGCATGCAGAGACCCAAAACAAAAGTGAGGAGGAAACAGCAGGGGAAGGAGAAAAAGAAGAGGATGATGGGCAAGATAAGGAGAGCCAAAAAGAGATGGAGGACAAGACAGTGGAAGAAGAAGTAAAGGAGGAGGATGGGCAACATGCAGGGAGCCAAAATGAAACAAAGGAGGAGACAGTGGAGGAAGAAGAAAAGGAGGAAGATCAAAGAAAAGATGAGACGAACCAAAACAAAGAGGAAGATGAGACGGTGAAAGAAGAAGAAAAAGAAGATGAAGAAGAGGACTTTTATTCTGGAGGAAGGTCAGTGTTACGTTTACAGGTGTTGTTTTTGTGTCAGAGCGTGTTGTTGAACTTTTAATAGATCATCCTGCGAACACTGATGTAACAAATGTCCCTTTATTACCTCTCTTATGATTTGTCTCATTAACTTAGTTTTGATTTCCTACCTTGTAAATATGCGTCACAGAATAATAAGAACAACAAACCTTGTGTCATTTGGACTTGACAGTTTGAACACATTCCACTTCGATCACAGTGTAGTAACACTGAGGTAAAGCTCCCTTTAGCCTCTTTTTGGTCGGAAGAATTTGCTGTGATTTGTCAACAAGTGAAAACAACACGACCTTTGAAATGAGCAAATGTAAGTACGAGTGTGATGTTGACCTTCTATAATGCTGTAATGGGAACTTTGATCAGATATGGGATGGCAGCCTGGTTTGGCCCTCTATCTGTTAAATGTACATCTAAGATAGAAAAACTTTTTAAATGTGCCATGAAAGTGAAATTACCTGTCCCTTCAAACTATCTTTGGAAAAACTGTTGTCAATCAGGCACAAAAAAATCTTGAAGGACTCTCCTCATGTTCTTTATTCAGAATATGAATTATTGCCCTCTGGCAGACGGTTCAGAGCGAGCAGATATAAAAGTAATCGCTTCAAGCTCTCCTTCCTCCCTACTTTCATCTCTCTACTCAACAAACAATCTGCACCAACATAACACTCTAGTATCAGTATGAGGGTTCACTTACTCTGCACTAATGTTAATGTGATACTGCTTTTTACTGCCACATTGGTATCTTATTGTTATTTATTGTATCATTGGTATTGTTGTGTCATTGGTATGCCACAGTGACATGGTTTCTTATCTTGACAGTGGGCATGTTATTGTATGTTGGTATGATGAATGAATGTATTGTTTGTGAGCAGCACTGCACTTATGTCTACGACAAATTCCCCCCCGAGGAAAGTAAGGTTTATCTTATCTTATCTTATGTTACAATCAAATGTCAGTAATGTTGTGATTCAGTTCTATTTGATGGTACATGCAGTAATTTAAGATTTGTGACTGTGCTGCCAACAATCAGCAGGAGGTAATGTAGCTGTCCTCATACCTGGAGCCTCGATGTTATGAGGTGGATGTAATAAGTCAGATTCAGGAAATCCTCTTAGCCTCCTGGCCATAACTAATATACACCGGTCTACAAACATTAAGTGGAGATGCCAAAATGTCCAAACACACACAATGTCTTCTAGTTTCCTTTTACGTATGAGTTCAGTGTGTTTCTGACTGTGTTGTTCACTCTGCACCTCCTTTTTTGTCTCTCCAGCTGCGATGATGAGGAGGGAGGAGAACTAGAGATCCTAATGGAAGCCCCAGAAGGATTTAGAAACTCAGATGAAGATCGTTTCTCTGACTCACAGGTAACCAAATAAACTGCAGAATTGTAGTCGTAGAGTGTGCTTATTTTTCAAATCAACTAAAAAAAGGAAAAAAAAAAAACATTTTTAAAAAGGAGTCAAGCGTGGAGGATGTGCAGGACTGGTTGCGTCGGATAGAAAGATCGGAGGGTGTGGAGGAGCACAGCGAGGAAAAGGGAGATGAACAGAATGGTGAGAGCTGAGGACAAAGTCTGCAGTTGTTCATGTGACCACCGAGGTTTTTTTAATTTGCCCTGTTTTTAATCTTTCAGAAGAGGAGACGTCACATGATCAGGAGGAGCGTCCCCATACCCCAGGCCATTTGGCCACTGCTGTCTTTTAATGACACAGTGGAACCATAGCTAACTCGTTTCTCACACTCTCATCCCGTCTCCTTCTCACTCTGGGGGGGGTCTGGAGGCCTTGAGGATGTTCCACTTACTGCTCAGACAAACAGACTCTCCTGTTACGGCAGAGCCTGTGCACGTATTTGCCTTGTTCTGACCGAGAACGATAAACCTTGAGGTTTCTGCACCTCAGCCATGACTCAAAGTCCCCCACCCCCAAAGAAAAATAAGTCCCCTCTCTTTCAAACACACACTCCATCACGTTGGTGTTGCCTTGGTTTAAGTGGGAAACCATTTGTTTACACTTTCATAAACTGTTTCTGCCATGAGAGCATTTAATGTCCGGAACATTTCAGAAACAGCTAAAGCGGCCTTGTTTTTTGTGTTTTATCAGTGCATTTATGACATAATCCAATAATTTGTAAAAGTTTTTTAAGTTCAAGTGGATGGTAATCTAAAGAGGAGTAAACAATCACTGAGCTGCATCAAAGTGTTCAACAAACTAACAGTATTTGTGGATCTAAAAACCATGGAGGTTTTGATTTTTCAGTGTTAAATCAGTGTTCAGTCCAGAGCTCATCTCTGCCAGCGGGAGAGGAAGAGTTCATGAGCATGTGATGTTTGTCTGAAGATTTTAATCGACGTGCTGTGGACTTGGAATCATTTCCAAATCAGGACTGTTCTCTGAAAACCAACAGGATCTTTTTGGACACAGTTTAATCACAACATTTAGAAATCCAGCAGTTACGTTCTACCTTCAAATCAACACCAGGAGCATAAGTTATATCAGGAATGAATAAAACATGAAGGATAGGAGTCATTTTGGTCTTGTTTTACAATCAGTGTAAACCTATATTTAAACCTGCATGTGTCGCTGCCTCACACTGCCAGCATGTCTGTATAAAAGCTCAAATGATCAGTCCAAGTGTGTAAGCTCAGCTCCTGTGTGAGGAAGCCATCCGGTCTTTAGCTGTGTTAGGAAGCCGCCTCACGGGGGCGCTATAGTCCGTCAGTATCATGCTTCATATGTTGTTCTTCAAAAGCCTCGTTATTCAGAAAGTGCCTCAGAGATGTAAGGTTTAAAATGCCACTACAGGAGAGATAAGGCAAAAGGTTAACAGTGTTTATTTTCTGAATTATTTTAAGTGTGCACAATAAGAGATATTTACTGTTTCATATAAAGAATTGTATATGTCTTGAAATGTTCAAATGTTTATGTTCAGAAATGTTACTACTTTATAAAGGTTTCTTTGAACAAATGTGTATGCGGTTGTGCTGAATGAAGCATCGAGTGTACACTGCTTTAGCTCAAACATCACAACAACAGTGCCAAACCAACACTCCTTTAGTGTGGTTGAACTTGTGTGTTTGGTTTTCAGGTTAAAAAACTGAATGTTAAAAGGACATCAAGGCTCTCTTTACGATAAGAATCACAAAAACCCTCCCAACTTACAGTTGTGCTCATAAGTTTACATATCCTGGCAGAATTTTGGATTTCTTAGCCATTTTTCAGAGTATATGAATGATAAGAGAAAAACTTTTCTTTCACTCATGGTTAGTGGTTGGGTGAAGCAACTTATTATCAAACAACTGTGTTGCTATTTGCGTAGTAATGGCTTTCTTCTGGCGACTCGACCATGCAGCCCATTTTTTTTCAAGTGCTTCCTTATTGTGCATCTTGAATATACACACACCACACCACTTTCTTTCAGAGAGTCCTGTATTTCAGCTGAAGTTATTTGTGGGTTTTTCTTTGCATCCCGAACAATTTTCCTGGCAGTTGTGGCTGTAATTTATGTTGGTCTACCTGACTGTGGTTTGGTTTCAACAGAATCCCACATTTTCCACTTCTTAATTAGAGTTTGAACACTGCTGATTGGCATTCTCAAGTCCTTGGATATCTTTTTATATCCCTTTCCTTTTTTATACAGTTCAATTACCTTTTCCCGCAGATCCTTTGACAATTCTTTTGCTTTCCCCATGACTCAGAATCCAGAAAGTCAGTGCAGCACTTGATGAAAAATGCAAGGGTCTGTCAGGAGCTCAAAAACTCACTGACCTTTTATACACACACAATTGATTACAAGCTAACAGATCACAGGTGAGGATTGTTACCTTTAATAGCCATCAAACCCATTTGTGTCAACTTGTGTGCATGTTATCAGGCCAAAATCACCAGGGGATGTAAACTTTTGATCAGGGTCATTTGGGTAGTTTCTGTTGTCGTTATGATATAAAAAGAGTAAACACAGTTGTTTGACAATGAATGGCTTCATCCAACCACTAACCATGAGTGAAAAAAAAGTTTTTCTCGTATCATTCATATTCTCTGAAAAATGCCCCAAAAATCACAAATTCTGCCAGGGTATGTAAACTTATGAGCACAACTGTATCCCTTTTTAATAATTTTTTCTATAGACATTTTTGGCAATGATCATATTTTCTAATCCAAAAAGGTTCATTAGGTCTGCGATCGTATACTATAATAAGACAGTTCTCTTACTAGACCAGTGTTTTCCTTTTTTACCTTGACAGGTTTCAATGACACTTCCTGCAGTCTTTCTCAGAAGAGTCACGTGTTGTTGTTGTTATGACGTTGTCTGTCAGATGATTTTACATTTTTTTTAATCTCTTTTTTTGTGTTTTTTTCTTTTTCCACATACAAATTGCAAAAGTCTGAGACATTATTATCCATGCCTAAAAATAACATACAAAAAAATAATAATGTATAAATGAAAACCAAAGGATATACAAAACACAAGTAAAATAACATAAAATAACAAAGCAATAACATAAAAATTAGATTTAAATAGTATTAATACTACAACAATACAACTTGGAGGATGTCAAGTGCCCCAGATTTTGCAAAGTTATTATTTTTTCATGGGGTTGTTTTTGTTAAAGTTGTCTATAAACGGCTGCCATATTGAGTAGAACATTTTTATTTTTCCTCTCAGGGTGAATTTTATTTTCTCTAACTGCAAGTGCTTGTCAGCTGATTTATAGAGGTTTGGTTGTCCTACCTAAAACGGCAGGACCAGTCTTAGGACAGCATCCCAGGTGAGTGACAGCATGTAGGCCCCTTCATCCCGGTTTAAGGAAGTTTCATCCAGGAAGTTTTTTTAGTCGAAACATGTCAAGGTAAAAAAAGAAAAACACACTAACCTAGTAAAAAGAACTGTCTTATTATAGATCATTTATTCTTCTAAGTAGCACATCCTAGTTCCTGGTTTTTTTTTTCACAAGAGAGAAACAAACTTCATGCAAACAAACTTTTATTAAAACACTTCAAACAGAAAACAGCTGGAACAAGCAGCAAGTTGGAAGAGCACATGTGACACTTTTTACTATTTAAGTATTCATTTCACCGAAAACAGTCCATAAAACCATCACCCATTCAAGTTGACCCTGAAATGTGTAAACTTGCAGCACATTTTGTGAGAAACCAGAACACATCAAGTGCTTTAAGCTTTAATACAGATTAAAACCCATTAAAATGACCTTTGCATGTTTAACTCAAAGAACTCTTCCCCTTCAGTGCAACGAGACATCAAACTGATAAAAACTAGCTAAAAACAATTCATCTTCTTCTTTTTGCTGAACTTCTATGAAAGTAAAATAGACATAAGTGAATATTTTTAACCACACAAACACACTGATGTTTTAGTTCTTTAACACTCCTCACAGGGCTGTCATGTTATAAATGGATGGCACAGTGACAGGTTCCCCTCACTTTTAGTGAATAATTTTTCCACTGAGTAAAATGTGTCTTTTGGTTCCATGTAATCAGCATTTCATGTAAAAGCTGCAGCAGATTTAGGCAGAAATCTTACAGAGCTTAGTTTTTTAAATGATAATAATAAGTGTAAATTAGACAAATAATGCAGTGTCCTTAATGATCAGTTTGTATGTTGGGCTCAGTCTGAACTTTAAATTTGTTTATTTAACTGAACTTGGGCTTTAAAGTTTTAACACCCAGTGCGAGTGCGGCCCACAGTGCCTTTTTTTCCTGTAAACTCAGCAGAGATAGCTGCACTCCTTCTACCATCTCTCTCTAGAGGAAACACAACTGCTGGGTGTTGGTAAACGTGTGATTTAGAAGAATACGGTGTCAACATCCAGTTTGAAATGCAAAGAATAATGTGAGTGCAAAGGCTTTCATTATAACGACTCAATTGAAACATAAATCTTAATATTAACAGAATCAATTCTATGATGTAAAACCAGAATATGCTGCTGATTAGACAGAACCATGTGGTTGTGTTTGTTTCTGTACTCCTGAGTGTCCTTCCCTAAAAGCTAAGCGGCTGCTCCAGTGACCCCCCCTGCTCCAGCAGAGCATCACTCAGTTTGTCCTTCAGCACTGAGTAGTCCGGCTGCTCAGTGTACTGCAGAGCCATCACTGTAGTCAGGTAGCTTTCAAACACATCTACAACACAAAACACAGAAAATATATCAGTAAAGGGAAAACGGATAAACACTTCATATGTGTCATTTAAAACATTTAACTCACTGGGAACTCTTTTCCTCCCAAAGCAGTGACTCAACAGAGCAGGAACGTCCTCCATGTACCTTTAATGAGAACATTTTGAAGTAACCTGTGTTTGTTTCCATTGAACCACCAACTTAAAGGGATATTTCAGTTTTTTTGAAGCGGGGTTGTATGAGTTACATGTCTCTAGCTGCTGAAGGGGAAGACTGGGCTGAAATAACGAACTCTGAGATGAGTGCTTGGGTCGGAGTCTCTCAAAATTAGCTAAATTACGTGGCAGAATCGGCCCGATCTGCAGAAAACTGTAGCCTAGCTTGCGTGCTGTTTCTCCTGGCAGTTTCTCATTAAAGGGGCCGAGCTGAGCAGCCCCTGTTTAAAGGAACCCTGACTGTGGGGACTAATAGGCATAAATCTGCTTTAATGTTTGTCTCATACTAGAATGCTTTGTTAAATAGACATGAAGAATTGTTATTTCTTTAAAGAGCGAAATTTATAACACATATTCTAACCTACTAGCCATTGTTTTACTAGCACAATGCAAGCTGGGTTGATGACGTGTAATGGTTGCGTCTTGCCGAGCCTCTGGTTTTCGCCTTGTTTACTCGCTGGCTTTCAGGAGCGTGAAAACCATAATAATGCCACACTGTGCTGCGTGTGGGTGTAATTTCCAGTCGAAGGGAAACAAGGGGACTGATGTAAGTCTACACAGCTTTCCAAGAGACAAAGAGAGAAGAAAGAAGTGGGAAATTGCTTATGGACGTACACAACTTCCTTTTTTTTTTTCTCTTTTCTTCTTATTTTTCTCTTTTTCTTTTTTCTCTTTTCTCTTGTCTGCATATATATTTCTGGTTTGTGTCATGTTTGTCACAAACTGTCAAATATTAATGCAATTTATTCTTGCAGCAAAAGAAAAGAAAGAAAACCTTTTTCTTCTGTGCTTGTGACTGTGTGCATGCAACCATCACCATCCCTCTTAGAACTCTGGCCTATCTTTTATTGACAGCTAATATCATGTTCTGTAAAAGAGGGCGTGCACACCCGCCAAAAAAAATAAGAGAAAGTGAAAGAAAGATTACATAAGGATATACAAAGGGACAGGGAAAGAGAAGGAGAGAGAGACCTAACACACTTAGATGGAGAGGGACCATCTCACCATGACTCCAAAAACTCCGTGCGGTGATACTAATGATTAAGCAACCCTTAGTGTCCACAATCATTACTGAAGCTTGGGTCGCAGAGGGTTGCCGCCGTGCTGTGTTCTATTTGTGTAACAAGACCACCACTGGTGCAGATGAAACCACTTGGGTCAGATCAGCCGAGCGGTTCGGCCCGGCACCCGGGCCGCGAGAGCAGTCAGACCGAAGGACCCAACCCGCCGCGGGAGACCCAGGCCAGGGGACAACCAAGGACCCAGACCGGAAGCAAACAGGTACCGCCGGAGCACCCAGGGCGACCCCCAGGTCACCCAGTAGGAGGAAAGGGGGGCGAGATCCCGCAGCCCCCCCAAGGGACACCCCCACAACACCGCCCCCACAGCCCCCCAAGACGGAGCCAAAAGGAGCCACCAGGGCCGAACATAAGTTCATCAGAGCCTTCACAGAGCACCCAGGAATCACATGCTTCAGCTGACACGCATGAAGAAAACAGACTGTTGCAACCAAATGACGTCACTACCCAAACCTCATTGCGACGCAAAGAACAATGGCGGCCTACGAGTGAAAATATTTTTTCCAGTTTTATACAAACTAAGATATTTTGAGAGATTTTATTATCATTTTTATATAGCTGATACAAACATTTATCATATAGGAAAATACGTTTTGGTAGCCGGGGTTCCTTTTAAGGCTGGTACAATTACCAGTGGTATACAACCCTACTTAAAAAAACCTGAAATGTCCCTTTAACCACAAAATGTTTTATGTTTGACACGTATGCAGCAGAACTTTGACCAAACTCAGTGTTTTACTGTGTTTCAAAGATGTGTGAAGTTTAAATATCTCACTTCTGTTTCTGGGTGGCGACCTGGTCTGGGTTACTGAGTGTGGTCCAGGGCAGGGTGCCTGTGTGCCAGTGCAGCATGCAGTAACCCAGAGACTGCAGGTCACTGCGTCGAGATGGAGCTAAAGCAGAAAACACACAACATAGTGACCACAACATCCAGCTTCACCCTGATAGATAAACACCAACACATAACCCTCAGGTGTACAAATAAACTTCTAGTTCTGGTTCTTGAAACGAGTCGAATGACTAGAGAACCTTATTACAAAACCACAACCCGCTTCAAGAGACAGAATCTGATCAGTCGTATAATGTGAAGTGTGTGTAGGTGGTGGCTCTGCAGACAGATGGGCTGTGGGAGGCGTGCTTGTGTCCCCTCCTGTATGGCTTGTACAGCAGCCTGTAGAGAAGATGGCATCTCATGTGCTGACGTTAGTGGAAGAGGAAATCAGTGACTCACCTGCTCCCTTGTGTGCATCCAGACTAATAAACTCTGTGGTGCCCTCGTGTGGCGTTCTGCTGGCTTCACGGTATTCCACATGCTGTCCACCTGGACAATACCTGAAGGCATGGTAGTATCCTGCCAGGTACACCTAACCACACAAACAAAGACAGGTGAGTACGAAACAAACTTCAATCATAGACAGATTACAGTTTTTACTGATCAGCGTGTCTCACCTGAGATTTCTCTTCTGGTTTGATGAAAATGTTTTCTGCAGTTATATCAGCGTGAACGTACTCGTTTGAATGGATGTACTGCAGCACGTCTAACTGCAAGGAGGGAGAAATGTTAGCTTTGATTAAGTGAGGGGCAGAACCATAGCTTTGTTTTATCCATGGACTGAAGGACTGCTCTATATGTTACACTCACTATTCTACAGGCGAGCTGAAGAACAGTTTTCTCAGACAGCTTCTCTTCTTCCCCCATGACTGACTGGAGACACTGACCCATGTTGGGAAAAATGAGAAACCTGTTGACAAAACATGAAGCACAGCTTCAAATTAATGTGACACTATTTTATATCTTGTGTAAATATTTCTGAATGAATTGTTTTTTCACACCTGTACGAATCAGCATGAGGACCGAAGCCAATGCAGGAAGGAATCCCCAGAAAATCCATTTTATTTAGTTTGATCCACTTTTCCACTAAAGAGACACACAACAGGTTTTAATAGGAGGGTCAACATGTGGTGCAAAGAAAAAGATACACACCTGATACAGCAGAACTGAATCTCCTGAGGGTTAAAGATATTATGTCATATTAGCCTAATGATGTTCCTGTTAAATGACGGAAGAGGATAAGAGCCACTGGAAAAAAAATAATTAAAAAGGTCAAATTATTTTTCCATTATTATTATTATGAGAAAAAAGTCAGAATTCTGACTTTAATCTCAGAATTCTGACTTTGTTCTCAGAATTCTGAGTTAATCTCAGAATTCTGACTTTTTTCTCAGAATAATAATAATAAATAAAAATTGACCTTAATTATTTTTTTCCAGCAGCCCTAATCCTCTTCCGTATTAAATACACTCTCGCTACTTCTTCTATTATTTCAAAGGATTGTTGTAGATAGACGGTTTCACTCTTTAGATGTTAATGATTCCATTTTTGACTGATGTCTGATGAAAGCTAAAACTGAACTAACTTCCCTTCTGTTGCAGTTTTTATCAGAATAATGAGTCATGTTTTGAGTGCAGCATCGATGAGTGACATAACAGCAGAGCAAACTGTTGATAGTTGCTGAACTTATAAGGAAACAGATTAAATCCACACCAGATGCAGGTTTGGCAGCTCTCTGCAGAAAGTTCTGCTCATTGAAGATTCTTCCATCTTTGGCTCCCTGACAGGACAAACAAGAAGATCATCTTTCTTGATCTCAGTCAGGGTGACTGAAGATTTGTTATTAGCCGTAAAGAGAATATCACAACATGAACCTTTTTTTTGATGCATTTCAAGGCAGCACCTCAGTCTTGTAGCATTGTAATTGTAAAGGCAGATTTGAATATGTATGTGTGACCTGTGTCCGTATTTAAGGTCGTACAGGGTTATTGGCGGTCATTTCCTATTTAAGGTAGGAACCTTTGTTGTGTGGTCAGGTGTTCCACCCGGAAAGGTAAAACTGTTTTTGACCGCTGAAGCAGCATGGTGCTTATGGAGGAGTTATGTGTGTATGTTCGTCTGTGAAATGTCATGTTTTGGACACTTTGGAGCTCATATCACGGAAATAAACGGACCGAGAGTTCAACTTGGAAATATGACTTGGACTTTCATTCATGAAGCACGGTAATTCACAGCATGTGCAGCAAGAATCTCATGGTCTCACTTACCAGTTTGAGGATGTGATGTGTTTCCTTGGAATTTGATCTTGCAGCTGTTTGGAGAACTAAAAATGAGAAATGAATATAACAGGTTTATGTAAAACTAGTTACCTTTCTACAGGATACAGTAACTGACAGGGATTTCATTCACAAACATGTCAAAAATAAAAGTAAATTGAGGTGAAAAACTTCTCTGCAAATATATTCACCTCACTTTTGTGTGGACGCAGTTCTAATAACCTCTGCTGTTTAGTTCTAGTACCAGTACTTGTACACTCACACTAAGGTCTGACAGAGATGGTTAATCCATCCTCAATGTACCTTTAAGCCCTGATAATAAAGTTGACTTTGACTAGTCTCTGAAGAGTAAATGTGCTGTCTGGCTCACTGTCACCAACACGATTCACTCCAAAGATACCAGATGTTTCGACTGTTTAACTGAGCTTTTCTTTTTAACAGAATGTCTCCAGATGTAATGAACACAGTCTCACCTTCATAGAAGATCTCTGTTGTACTCTGATTGAGCGGTTTCCCCAGCTTCCATTTCTTTCCTGTTGTGTCTGTCACCTCCTCGCCTTCCTGCAGCGGCTCCACAGCAAGTGCATGTTTCGATTTCTTGGCTTTGCTTTTACCAGCCGCTGTAAATGCACACAAACATTTTTAACTTTTCATACAGCAAAAAAAGGTGCTGATTTTGATCTTCATTGGGAAACTGAATCTTTTATTAATATGTATGGTTATTGATGCTTAGTTCACCTTTTGAAGGAGACCTGGAGTTTGTTGGTGACACAGTCCCAGGACAGCCGTCGACTGTTATTTCTACTGCTTTACTTCCAGTTACACCTTCCACCCGCTTCGCTGCAGGGCTGGAGAGTTTTGCCTTTCCTCTGACTAGATGGATGAAAGAAAATATCATGACGTAAAAATAGGGCCTTTTTTTTACTAAAATAAAGATTGTATATGTGTTGTGTTTCAACTCACGAGATCGAGGGGACTTCCCAACAGGAGAAGAGTCCGGCTGTAAAGTTGGCTCAACCTCTGCACTGAGTTTAAAAGTGACTGTGTGCTGCTTTGTAGGAGTTCTAAACAATCCAACACCATTACCTGTTGATGCAAATGTATCTTCAAAAAGCTTAAACTATCAAATGATTTCATAAATCTGTGTGCTTTCAAAATTCCATTTCGATACCTTCAATGCTGTCGTCTGTGGCAGGGTTAGTGGAGGGCACCAAGGGTGAAGAGACATCTTTGAAGGTATATGATACTTCCTTGTCCAGACGTAATGAGTTTCGGGTCTTTTGCAGCGCAGGACGAGGTGAAACTGTAGTTGACAGACTACCAGCAATGCCTGTAGGAATAACAGTGTTTGCATTTACAGTATCAATGGATAACACAACGTCACTCCTCTTAAAATATTGCAATGTTTTTTACCCTAACCTTTTGTAGCTGCACAACTAGTGCTTGAAGCAAGGCTCGATTTCACTACTGATGATGCCGCTGCTTCACTCCATTTGGATGGAGAGTTACTTAAAAATTCTGTTGAGCTCACAGGTCCAGGTTCACCAGGAGAGGGAAGCTTCTCTCCACATGATGGACAAAATCTAAAATCAGGCTGCAACTTTGACCCACACTGGGGGCAGAAATGAAAAGGCATTCTGTAAGAAGAAAAACAAACATATTAGTATTGTCCTTACTGCTTCAGGTATATACTTTATTTCTGTGTTTACATTAACCTGAAGACTTCCCCAGATTGAACATGCACAGGCTTGCTATTATTGCAAAGGTTAAAATCAGTTAATAGATCTGCACAGTTTACCTAATTTATGGATTAGGCAGAAAACTTAGTAAATGTGAGGATTTGCTGCTTTTCTCTGTAATTTATCAAAATACATAGAGCGTGTTGAATTGGGAAAAAGAGAAAAATTAGTAAGAGCATTATTCTGATTATTTTGTTTTGAAATTTAATAAATGAGGCTTTAAACTGCTTAAATATTGAAACTAAGCTTTTGATCATCATCGTTTGAAACTCATACAAAGACATATTTTCCCCTGACTGGTGAACAAAGTTCCTTTACAGTCATTTTGTGAATTTACCTGTCACATCATTACCCCTAAAGAAGTGTGCAAATCAACAGGTTTTGGTATTGATAGAAATAGGTTAGGTGAAAACAACTGTATCGTCGTCCCCCGTATCTATCTTTCAGAACATCACAGCTGTAAATTGCTGTTTTAATCTAATTCAAGAACTAAAAAAGAGCTTGGTACACTAACTTAGCAGGCTGTTGCTGCGTTACCAAGAAACATTCGCACAGCTGTGACAAATAAATAAATAAACAAAGTAAGTAATGTTGTAGTAAATCGACAAAACCATTATATCCAACGGTCGTGTGTTACTTATTGACACTTGTGTTGTTCTGTTTGAAGAAACACAATGTTCATTTAGCCTGATTAAATGATTATCTTGCTAGCTGAAGCACAACTTTCTTAAAACCAAAATATGATTCCAGTTTTAGGTGGCAGTACTTTCTTTTTTTCTGGTTTCGGGCCTTGGCTTTTAAAAACTTTTCAGGATTTTGTAAAAAGTTGCAAGAACAAGTGAAAATTGTATCAGATACCTTCCCAGACAGACACTCCTCCCTGAACGATCAGTGTTACTCTTCCGGGTTTAGTGGAGCTTCTTCTTCGCGGGAAAATTGTTCTTGTGGTTGCAGCACTGCGGGGGAAGTGTGCCCCCTACAGGACTTAATGGTAACTACAGGCGTTTTTTTACAGCCGGTCCTTACCATAGAGTCGATGAAATATGAAAGTTATTTTATCTTAAACATTACATAATTAAAAAAACAACGTTTTCAAACATGGTGCAGCATAGTTCATGATTTGTTGAAAGGGGTTGTCAGTGGCTAGTGAAAATGGGACATTTTTCCTATGAAATGTTGTAGAAGTGATCATCTGAAAATTTAAACAATTGCTGAGATTACCAGAAATAAAGTGCTGAATATTGATATTATGTGTTCCCCACCTTGTTAAGTAATTGTTGATAATTATTGTGAGAAAAAATTAACATTATCACTGTCTTCACAGCTAAAGGCAAACTGAGCAAATTTGTAATTTTCAGAAGAGTGTATCAAACTGGTAGCCCTTCGTATCACTCAGTACCCTTGAAGTAGTTCAGTAACCCCTGCCATAGACTGTAAAAAAATGTTTTATACAGTCTATGGTCCTTTCTCATAACTGATGATTCGACTTTAAAGCATGTCACAAGTTTATTATGGTGCATGTCATGAGAGAATTCCTTGGACTATTATCTGTAGGACTTTACCTTAAAATAACTGAACCAACAGTAAGAGGTTTCCAGCAATATGTAGGCCTATGTTGTTTGTTTCTCAGACTAAATTACATTTAGATGGCATCTTAAAAAATAACCAGAATTCTTAGCTTAAAATGGCATATTGTTTAAACCTCACAGTTGAGGATGGCTCATATGTTTGATTAATGGCACACGTAATGATATTATGGTGCCAGTACACAGGACAACTAAATTTCACACATTCACATATAATGAATACAAATGCTCATGATTGGTAACAAAAAGGACAATGAATACATAAATAAAAATGTTTATTTTTGGACATCGTCAACATATTTTGCATATGAAACTTCGTGGCACAATTGAAAATAGGAAACATTTCGTTTGACTTGCTAATATAATCAGATATTATTTTAGTGATAGCTATTCACATCTGTGGATTGAGACTGTGAATGGAAAAATATTATCATGTGTTTTTATGTAAAACATCACATCTACCATTTATACAGGAAGAATGACAGAAGTAAAATTATGTAGACTTTTGTGTGAACTAAATACAGCTGTGGCAAAAAAAAATAAAAAATCACAATTCTATTCCAGTGTTTTTACAAAGAGTTTAAATACCCTTCTTTGTTTTAATAAAATAAATGGCATTATAAATCAATGTGAGTGGAGAAGTTTGAGAATCTTAATTTCCTGTTTTAAAAACTTGCCAATCAAATTATCTAGGATAATTAGTTTTCAAAATAAAATAAAAAATATTAGTGACTCTCTTAAATTTAACAGCTATTTTCACTACACCAAGCGCTGAATACAGCTTTTCTATCAGACATCTTTATAAGCAGAGGCTGAAATCACCGCAGATTATGACGAAATCTTGTGATAAACTTAATCAGTAGTATATAAGATTTGAAATAAAGAATTTGCTGTTTGAACATTTTTTTATCCTGAAGTTCGATGTATTGTTGCAAAGTAGCAGAGATGGTCATCTTTTCAATCAAGGGACAATATTCCATTATAAAACAGTGAAGCAGTCATACAAAACAATTTAAAGACTGAACACAGATCTTCATCCCCACAGTCTTATGTTCTCTTATTCTCAGACAGTTTGATTATATTTGTGAGTTTGATTGAGATATATCTATTGTTTGTGTTGGTGGCTGGCTGAATCATCTAGGTTTGTTTTTTTCATGTCTGAAACATTCAATTAAATTGTAACTGAGTGAAGTGTGTCAGCTACGCTTCATGCCCCCTAAACTGACATTATAATAAAATAAGAATCTACAGACAGAACAGATCCTGCATGATTTTGTATTTACATTTCTCCCCTTAAAGTATATCTAGAGAATTTGAAAACTATACGTTTTCAAATGTTCATTCATTTGGCAGATTAAATTACTGCTCGTCTTATACTGATGATTTTTATGAAAGGTACTCCTCTGTACATCAGTGGTTTCACTATAATTGGCCAAACCGGTCACTGTTTATACTGAAGTGTAGATATGTTAGTCGCACTGAATTCCTAAATTCTCATTTGAGGGGAAAAAAAGAAAAAGTCCAAAAAGAAATCACATGAGTTATCAACTAGGCGAATGTTAGATGGTTAGTGTGAGCGAAAATACTTTGGCTGTGGCACAGAGGGTCTGTTTGAAATTCAGATGAGCATCAGTAGTACATCACAAGCATCATGTAGGATACTAAAAGTGCATCCCAACAGCAGGTATCAGACTTCATTCCTCTGACTGTAGAAAGAGTAATAATTATAGTGTGATTCTATGCAAACTTTACAGCAGGTAAAAGAATATTCATCATTAAATTTAAAGCACATCTGGCACAGCAGCTGTCTCTGCTGCTACTTAAGAAGATTTGTTTTCCTGAAAATATGATCAGCATAAGCAGCTGATGACTAAAGCTGGACTTTTAATCTACACATAATAAGAAATAAATATCCCACACTCCAGTAAGATGTTTCTTGTTCAGAAGACTGATCCAGTGAACAGAATTGAAATGAAACACCCACATTACAAGGCATCTAACTCTGAATAAAATAATACAGCATCTCAATGTACATTTTATCAGTAATGCACCAGTTTGTGGGTTAATGGAAACAAATAATATCAAGTTACTCCTCTCTTAGATTACAATACATACAGTATATAATATATTTATATATATATACTCCCACTGATAAACTTGGATGAATTCCTATTTTTTTTTCACCACCATGAGCACAGATTTGTGACCAGACTGGCTCATCCATGTTTCTAACATGCACATTTGCTCCTTTCAGGGGCCTCTGTGAGGTCTGGGTTGGTGGGTCCATTAGCTCGGACGGTCCCATCAGGGATCCAAGACTTGTCAACACATCTTTCCATCCTCTTCATGATGAGATCCAGCA
Organism: Notolabrus celidotus; assembly: GCF_009762535.1. NCBI lineage: Eukaryota > Metazoa > Chordata > Actinopteri > Labriformes > Labridae > Notolabrus > Notolabrus celidotus. The sequence continues at coordinate 14,884,179 of NC_048274.1, read as the reverse complement.
GGACGTCCACAGCCTGGTTTACGTTTTGCCCGTTTGCAGCACTTGTCTCGAAGTATGGGATTCTGCACGAAAGAAAATCCTGGTTAGAAATACAGGCAACATAAACAACAATGTACTTTTGTTTTATGAAAAGAAAAGGACCTTTCAGAACAGGGAAGGGTTTTTGTATGTTACCTACATTTTTAACAAGTTACATAAAAGGACACAAAAAAAAAGAAACCAAAATCCTTTTGTTGATACACCCAACCCCTTGCAATTCTTCTACAAAGATAAAACGTATAGGGGAGAATGGGGTTGGTTGGCACACGGGTTGGTTGGCACACTCATTATACCTCGCCACCAGAGGGCACTGTCTCTCAAATTGGGGTAGGGACATTTCCAGAATTAGGATTAGAGCTCACCTACATAGTCTTCTCTGGAGTAAGACAGCTGAACTTGAGGTGAGAGGACTTTTTGTGTTTTTCATGTCAAATTGTAAATATTCAGCTCCTCAGTATTTTTCTTCTAGGCTTTTAAACGATGGGTTTATAAACAAGTGTTACCCTGACAAAGTGTGAGGGGAAAGCTATAGTTTAGATTTTTATTAGCTAGCTAAGTAGTTGTTAGATGGTTGTTAGCCTTGATGCTAGCAAAAAATTCCAGTAGGGGTTGGTTGTCACATTCTCTTTGGGGTTGGTTGTCACATGTAACAACCAACCCCTATGTTGGAAAAATCATGCATGGTGAAATTAGTTGGAGTGCGCAGACCCTACATTTGCCATCATTGTAACTCAGACAGTGACTGCATGTAGCCTAGCTGAGTAGGCCATTATTGTTAGGCCTATTTGTTTTGTTCTTTATGTTGTTATATAGGCTGGCCTAAAGATGTGTTTCCTGTTCATGTTCCTTGCTCATTTTATGTTAAACTGCATTAAGTTATGTAGGCCTATCACTTGTCAGTGCAATTAAACATTCAAATTTAGTTCTGCCTTCTTGCCTTTTTAAAAATATTTTTCCCATTGAAATACCATTGTGACAACCAACCCCATAGTGTGTGACAACAATCCCCATGATGGGGTTGGTTGTCACTATGTGTCAGAGTGTCTTTGATAGTTAATTGCCTCTTTGTTACAATGAGTTAGAAAATAAGAGGGATACACATTTCAAGCCAATACCTTAAGCTTCAATTTAATGTAGGAATGACTATTGAAAGATGTTTTGATGATGAGCAATCATCAAAACAGTAAAGTGTGACAACCAACCCCGTTCTCCCCTATATCATATAACGTATATATGATTCAAGGTTTTAAGAACTAAGTTATTATCCTGAAACAGCTAACTACGGAAATTTCCAGAGGACCATTTGATTCTTTTGTGTCAATATTCAGCAGTGAATACATACAAGTGTGTTGCTTTAGTGTGTATTTATAGTAACAGTAACAGCTGCATGTGACCTGTTCAAGATAAACTCTGAGCCCATGTTCAAAGTAACTTCACAGGGTATCAGTCACTGCAGTAGTGTTGCGTCTCTTTCAGTTTTTCATGCATGTTTTTACATCATTGAATTATCAAATAGTTATATTATTCATTAGCATACATTTATTTTCATTAAGCAAACAATAAAATAGAATCAGCCTCAACAAAAAAATATAATCTAACAGATATCTAGGTTCTAACATTTGAGAGCAAGTTCATTTTTATTTTATATATTCAATAAGTATTTTATTTTTGGAATGGTACAAAGATAAATACATCAAATAAAGAGGTCTATAGATACGGTGCACCTGACTCTTCTTGTGTAATGCTGTATTTAAGTTGAGGTGTATTCTTCTTTTGGAGTCAAATAAAACATCTCACATCCTTTAACATCTGTGTTTTTAGTACAGGCGTATCCACTAGGGTGAGAGCAGGATATTTTAAACATGTGTACAAATATTTGCTCTTCGAGGAGGATGAATTTAGTGTGACATTCTGCTGCACAGACTTTGTCACACAGTGCAGCCCCAGCCTTCTTGACAAACAACTGAGGGAGAGGTTCATGTACAGACGGATCAAAGCTAAGACGTACCCATACTTCTCTGCCAGCTCACGCGCGTTCTCTTCACTCACTGCTCTCTGATCCGTCAGGTCACATTTGTTTCCACACAGAACGACGTCCGGGCTTTCGCAGTAGGCATGAATCTGTAACTGACCTGAAAGAGACATTCAGACATACTGTGATGTCCTGTTTAAACGTGTAATGATTTTACTTTTGATGAAGATATCAAGGCACTGATAATATACAACAATAACCTAAAACTCAAGTTTGAGCACAACAAGTTAAGCGTTAGTTCAGGTTTGCTGAGAAAGGCTTATCTGTAACTGGAAAATCAAACGTTTAATCACATAATATTTTTGTGCAACAACAGCCTATTGTGAATTCTCCTAGAGCCAGACACAGAGGGTGTTTCGTCATTATTCATTACAAGTATTTAAGATTCTATGAAATCAAATGTCCTGCGTTTATATTTGACCTAATTTAAGTAACTCAGGTCTGTTTTTTTAAGACATTTTCAGGTTAATAACTCAACATAAACATTTATGGAGGTAGAGTGTATCAGGAAACATACTCATCCAGTTTCTGACGTTGAGGAAACTTTGTTCATTCGTGAGGTCGAACAGCAAGAGGAAACCCATTGCATCTCTAAAAAACGCAGTCGTCAAACTCCGAAACCTGGCAGGAGAGTTGTAATTAAAGGACGGAATCATCTGAAAACAACTAAAGAAAAGACATGGTCTGAGAGGGTTTCATGTACCTCTCCTGTCCTGCAGTGTCCCACAGTTGCATGTGAATCTTCTGTCCTTTACCTGAAGATCCATCTGGACCTGTTGATTTGTATATCTAAGAGACAAGAGAGACAAAGAGCCCAAACATCACAAACGCCCTCTGCTCACACATTTTTAATCTGGTATAATCAGCTATAAAAACTGAGCTAAAACATACTCTGTGAATCACGAGAGGGTTTATATCAGTGTGAGTGCACACCTGTAGCATCCATGCAGCTATTCCTCCTTTAAAAAATGATCTAAATAGGTTTGATGAATCTTTATTATCCATCAGTAAGGAGAATAAAAGGCCTGACCACAAACTACTACGTGCTCTGTTTAATTAGATCAAACTAATGGTGGTGCTTGCAGTTTTGTTCAGCTGCAAGTGGTTGCCGGTATGCAGCTGTTAAGGTGGTGTGGTGAGGAGAAACAGGGCTATATGTCACATAAATAAATAAGTAAGTGAGTAAGTCAGTCAGTTAACCCTACTGTCATGTTCGTTTCTCAGGAACAGCAATAAAGTTCCTGGGTTAATTTAACGCGGGGCATATTTAATAATTCAAAAGTGTCAGAACCCAAAAAATCCCAATAAACATTTTTTTAATCTCATTATTAACTCCATTACTAACCACTCAAATCCATATTTAGTGCAATGGTGTTCTTTAATTCTCACAGATCATGGTTCAATGAGTATAACTCACTTGTTTTTCATGAAAATTCATGTTAAAAGGGTGTGTGTGTGTGTGTGTGTGTGTGTGTGTGTGTGTGTGTGTGTGTGTGTGTGTGTGTGTGTGTGTGTGTGTGTGTGTGTGTGTGTGTGTGTGTGTGTGTATGAGTGGGGTGAAATATGTCACACAGTTGCAAAGAAACAACTAGTATTTGACACTTCTGACCCCTTTTAGCCTCCACTTTGACTGCCGGGTCAAATTGACCCACAAACAGTATATCTATAAACATGCAGGGGGGGGTTGCAAATATGTGAAATCAACCATTTTCATTTTATATGTTGGTTTCACCTATTAAGCCATACCGAAAAAATACTTTTAACAATTTTTGGGGGATTTTTGAACTTTAAAAAGGGTCAATTTGACCTGCAACATAACAGGAGGGTTAAAGGCGTATTTGGCTTCATATAAGTTAACCACATTTTGAGTTGTGCCGTGGAACAGCCAGTGAGATCAAATGTGCGATATGATTTGACAGGCTGTGTTGTTAAAGCAGAGCATGTGCTAGAAACGTCATTTCATTAACCAGGAAAAATCAAGACTGTCTGGTGTTTCATTATTTACACTTAATGGATTCAAACACAGGCAGCACAGCTCTGGGTTGCTTCAGGACATATTAACTTATAATATAATAACTTGCTCTATCAATGATAACGAGTAGAGATATCTGCTCTGTAATTCAATATTTCACAGTGGTTATAAGTTTTCAGTTAGCTAAGTCTCCCCTGACATATTCTTAATTTCCTGCATCTCATCTTCTAACCAAACAGGAGAAGAAGCCTCCAATAAAAAGTAAATGATGGCCTTTCAGTCTTTGAAATTGTAATGGTTTATCCAGCATAGCTCCAATAAAACGGTCATTCAGGCTGTATTCTTGGAGTCAGACGTCAGAAGCAATAGATTGATTATTGAGTAAATATGACGATTGCTCAGCTGTTTGCCAAGTTGTTTCCATGTAGTGTGTATTCTTAAGGAGGGTGCTGCCTGCTGCTCTCCAACATTAGTCATTACTCGGACTCCTGTTGCAACATTCATCACTAGTCTTTTGTTACAGGACTTAATGGTGTGGGAATGTGTTTAAGCCCCTGATTAGGAAGCCGTAAATCCTTGTAGCTCACACATGGACATAAGGAAATGTTACCTTAGAAGTGCAGAGTAAAAGAGTGTGTGCTTCTGCTGACGTACGTTTGAAAGGAAATCCCAACATAACCTAAGATGACTTATAAAAAAAAACTCTTTCAACTTTTCAAACAGACTGAACTTACCACTCTTTTTTCTCTGAAGTCTATTCCAACTGTAGTGATGAACTTGGAGTTAAACTTGGAATCTGTGTATTGGTAGAGGAAGCTAGTTTTTCCCACACCAGAGTCTCCGAGGGCTAGGAATTTGATGAGGTAATCATAGTCCCCATCAGACATAGTGAGTGCTTAGTTTCTGAAACACACAAAGAAAACATCTATGAAGAAACACAATTAAACTATTTGGCAGAGAAGTAAATCTTATTAAAATATTCTGTGTTTTATACGCCAAAGTATGTAATGAAGACAGTCAGCCAACCACTAAGACGTGAAGGAATCCAAACCATGTAAAAGCCTCTTGTTTTAAAATGATAAACACTGCTTTATCATGTTTTTGATCAAATTTCCATCAAAATTCAATCAAACTCAATACATCATTTCTAAAGCTAAAATCAGACATGAAGACATGGCGTTATCCTCTGTCACGTTGCTTCAATGAGGTCCAAACATATTAAGACATAATGAGCCACACTGTTGCACCGAGTCGCACATAATGAGCATGAACACTGCAGTTTCACTGAAGTCATCTCCACATACACTTTAGTTACTGAACATATTCTCATGCACACCAACTGTGTATTCATCTGCCTCTGAAAATAGTTCCATCAAATAAACTATTTACTCCTCTTTTAGTAACATTTGCTGAAAACTAAAGTCATAAGCTGTTTTAGGAAATAACTGTGGGTTTGTATGAAGAAAAACTCAGTATTTGTTTACAGTTTTTAGAGCTCTATGTATTCAGTAGAAACCAAACAGGGTCAGCTGCCTTTTTGCAAAATGATTTTGCAGCAACAAATTGTGTCTCTTTGCCATCAGTGGCAAACACTTTTTTAACACATATAAGATAAGAATAGTAACTCAAATAAAGTAAACCTATAAGTTGATACACTTTGATGTCTTTCTTTAAACAGTTCTGTCAATAAATTGTACTTCATTAGTCTTATACAACTTGAAGAGCTTTTACACTACATGTCACATTTACTCATTCATGACAACATCATACCCTGATACAATAAGTCCATCAGTTCTCACTAATCCTATGCATCCTCACATGCTACTAGCAATGCCAGAGGCAACAACTCTGGGTTCAATGTCCTTCACACAGACACTTTTTAATGTAGACATCAAACCATCAACCCTTCAACTGAAAGACGACAGATTGTACCACTGAGCTACAGCTGCCCTTTAGTGGTTAGAGTTACACAGATGAATGTGTATCAATGAGGAGCACAGCCACAGAAACATTTCAGTATTTAGGGTGGAGTCAGCTGATAACCCTGAAAATGAAAGTTCTCTAACGTGTAAGTTAACACAAACTACAGAGAGTTATGTTTGGTTACTTTATTAAAGTTTAAAATGTTTCTTTAAATTACATTTTCATTATCGGCCTGACGTATATATAAAACTATATGTATGTATAACTGCAAAGTATCTTGATGACTGAAATTGTGGGAAAAAATGGCAATCATATCTTAAGTTTGGGAAAATTGATGCCAGGCTTCCAGCGTTGCAACCACATTTAAAAAAAGTTAGTATTGATGAGCTTTGCCAATGAGCCAGAGGCAGCAAAGGCAAGAGAAGATTTAAGTATTGAAAGACAAAGACTCTTTCAGGATAAGTGGGGATGAAGTGAAATCTACTGCTGTGGTTTATACACTTTAATGAAGTCTTCAGCAGGGCTGCGTCCATCTCACACTCTCACAGGTGTTTCCCATTACTCCAGCACATTAAACCTCCACTAATGTTGAAACAAGGTGGAGCTAAGATTGACATGATGTAATGTTTTAAAAGTCTATGGAGCAACTTGATGGATAGCAGGCTGATCAGTCCAACCCTAACAGGTACAACAGATCCAACTGGAGAGGGAGGGAGATGTCATTCAAGAACAGCCTGTGCAGTAAGTACACACGCTCGCTGAAATGAGGTCTGATCAGGACAAACTAGTAAAAAAAACAAATGGACTATGGCTGCAAGGGGGCTTTAAGTTCTTTATTCTCAAATTCCCAGATTTAATCAGGTAAACCAGCTTATATTCAACTGAATAAACAACAGGAATTTGGTCCTGAGTTCCTCGGCAGAGTGACGGCGATGTGTCTGGCTCCCTCATTGTGCTCCAACACCTCACTCAACCAACACTATGTTTTATGGCATTTAGTCTGCTGTGCTGTCTGTTGCCGTTCCAGTTTGACTGGTTGATTCAACAGCACACAATGAACATTTAATTAAAGTATTAACTATCAACTTTACATGAGTTCCATCTTCACTCTGATGCAGGTCAACTGAGAACATCCAGTCTCATTGTTTACAGCAGAGTTACATGAACAACACAATAATCCGACATACATGCCAACAATTAGATGTATTCTGCTACAATAGAGCCCATAAGTATACAAATAAAAGATATACTGTACATTAACAATGAGACATTTATGGTTGCAATTAAACTGACAAATAGACACTGATGTTTTTTTTTAAACTCATATCAAACAGTTGATCCATAATCTGGAATCAACCCCCATAAACTCACCAATAACATATAAGCTCACACTAATGATTTCATAATCCTCATGAACAATGTTGATATTTACCCCATACATTCAATTTTACAAACTGAAAGAAACCGGCTAAGGTAAAGCTCGCCTGGCAAAGATATTTGAAACTGTTTCTTCTTTGTGTGATCGATGTCAACATGCATCAGCACATTACACTCACATGTTCTGGAGCTGTCCCTCTCTAAATGCGTTCTGGTCTGAGGTATTTGGAACGTTGACTATTGTAACTGGAGTAAGACTGGTCCCTAATGCTTGTACTGTTTTGTTTGGTGTGTCTCGTCCTCTGTCTGTTCTTTCTCCAGCCAAGAAGGACATGTTAGCTTTTATGACTTTGCTGGCCAGAAGGCTGATATTGTTGAATTGGAAGTCCTCTGCCCCACCTACCAATTCGAGCTGGATTAAGAGTGTACTTTATTTTCTTAAACTTGAAAAGATTAGGCTGACCCTGAGTGGCAAGGCTCACATCTTTAAAAAAATCTGGGACCCTTTCTTATCTCATGTTGAGAGCTCAGCTTGCTGTGTGTCTTTAGACTGAGCATCACCATGGTGTGTCTTACTATGTTTAGATTATTGCTTTCATCTGTTTATCTTTATTATACTTGCTTTTTATCTTGTGTTTTCCATTTTTGGAATTCTATATAGTTAATCTGGAGGGAGTATGTGTCGGGATGGGGGGTTATCTGTTGTTTTGTATTTCGTATGTCTTCTGTGTGTTTCTTTGTTCCAAAAAAAAGGAAAATGTACCAATTTCTAATTTTGGATGTGACTTTTTTTCTATGTGAAAATCAATAAACAAAGTTTAAAAAAAAACAAGAAACAGGCTGAGGTGCACCGCCTATTTAGGCTACATGCAGTCAAACCTCCAGAGGGAAGATTCAACATCTTTGACACTTTTTAGATATTATGCAAGACCTTAGAGGCGGACTTGTTCAGTTCATGGCACTGTGGGCTAATGTGTGTAACGTAACAAGTGTTTCATCCTGCTGACACAGTGACAGGAAATGACAGAAGGCATTTTAAAGCCCTTAACCAACAACAGTCAAGGTTCTGTTTACTCACTCTTGAAAGAAAGTAGTCGTATCGTCTCTCCACACATTAGTAGCTTTTGGATTTTTTGAGTAAAGGATGATTTTAATTAAGGAACATAGTTTAAGTATCTAATTTGTACTGCATTTACACAATGAGCATGAAAAGCAAGCATGACATCCACTGAATGAACATTTCCTCTCGACATGGTTGACTTATTCCGGTCAAAACAATAAAAAAGATACATCATATGACCAGCGCATAGAAAAGTATTCAGACAAGTCTTACATTCTTTCCCTGTTACCCGCACTGAACCTTTCATCTGGAGCTGTAAGCAGCTTAAGGTCTCGTGAAAAATCAAGATGCATGAAAAATACACTGTGATGGAAACGGCTACAACATGCACTGATTTGGCCATAAACGTTAAGCAACGACCACTGAGCCCACAAAAGCATGAACTCCACATTCCTGCTGGTCGGCCTGTTTTGACCCAGGTGGATTAAAAAGTTATGAATCTGTTATTTTTATGACTTTAAAAACACAGGCCTTTTTTCTCAAAGCGTGGGTTTGATCAGTTACCAACAGCTATCTCACAAAGCTTTCATCTCCCTCCTAAAATCATTATAATAAAACTATTATTCTTTTAGACAGCCAACCTTTGTTACAGTGAGATTTTTGAAGTGTTGTTGGACATGAATACCAAAAGGAAGATAAACAATGCACAGCATGATATGGGTTTAAAGCAGAATGTACATGGCACCTAAAAAAGTCTGATCCAATTAATTCCTGTTGTAGAATATTTTCTCAACCTTACACGTTCTTTGATCCTACTTACTGCACCGTGTTACGCCCTAGATGAGCTGTCTGGGTCAGAAAGTGCTGTGAAAGCTTAGCTGAACTCTAATTTCCTCTTCTTAAGATTTGAAGATGTGATATGCTTCTTGTTTTTTGTGTCCTGTCGGCCGTGTTGTATCCTTTTTCTGTTGAGTGATATTGGCCGTAGACCACTACCACCAGAATATAAACATCAGCACGACATTGCCTGTGCAATTCAGTGACTGCTACATTTTTGCAAGAAACACACTTCTAAAGGTAAAACCTAGCTGAAGAGCGATGCTGTACCCAACCACCGAAAAAATAAAGAGTTAAATAAGTAATCGAAAAACCACAGAAGCAACACTACAATCTTGCACTTCCATATCCTTGGTGTGCATGTTGTTTAAACATGCACACACTGCTATTCTGACACTGCTTCTAGATGTATCGACAACCAAAAGAACCATACATGGTGCAAAGTGGGTCACATCAGTCATTACAGCTAAATTCAGAAACTTCCTGCCATCTTTTATGACTCCAGTTTCTCCATGAATTTCTTCAAAACGTTCACTGAAACATAGAAAATCAGCTATCAAGTACACCTGGCTTTAACTAATGAAGACTTGCACATCTGGATTGCAACCCACTCTACCTTCATGATGGTTATAAAGTTTAGTCTTTGATTAAAGTACAATAAGAGATGTTAATTCACACATTTGGTCATTTTGGAGGTGTTTTCATTTTGATGATTATGGCTCAAGACAATCTGAAATCCAGTACCTCAAATTATTAAAGAGTTTTTGCGTTGGGTGTTTCTCATCTTCCTCTTGACTATACCCCACAGATTCTCTATGGGGTTCAGGTCAGGCGGGTCGGCTAGTAATTCAAGCACAGTGATGTGGTCAGTAAACAATTTGGTAAGAGTTTTGGCGCTGTGGGCAGGTGCTAAGTCCTGCTGAAAATGAAAATCAGCATCTTCATAAAGCTTGTCAGGAGCTTGAAGTCCTCTAAAATCTCCTGTTGGGAAGCTGCGTTGACTTTGGACTTGATAAAAACACAGAGAACCAACACTAGCAGATGATATGGATCCCCAACTCATCACAGACAACAGAAACTTCAAACTGGACTTCAAACACAGCTTGGGTTCTGTCTCTCCACTCTCCCTCCAGACTCTAGAACTCTAGAATGTTAATCTGAAAAGAGGACTTTTGACCACTGAGCAACAGTCCAGTTCTTTTCTCCTCAGCCAAGGTAAGACACTTCTGATGTTGTCTCTGGTTCAGGAGTGGCTTGATATTCATAATGCCACAGTTGTACTTCCATCCCTGAAGACGTGTGTGGTAGCTCTTGAAGCACTGACACTAGTATCAGTCCACTCCTTGTGAGGCTCTTTTGAGGTTCTTTTATTGACTTTTCTTGACAGTCCTCTCAAGGCTGCTGTCATCCCTGCTTCTTCTGTCATTCCTGCTTCTTCCTACCACACTTTTCCCCTCCAGTCAACTTTCCATTAATCTGTTTCAATACAGCACTCTGCAAATGGTCAGCCTTTCCAGCAATGGCTTTTCTGTGGCTTGGAGGGTGTTGATGATCTTTTGCTGGACAACTATTAAGTCAGCAGTCTTTCACATGACTCGAAATTTCTTCAGATTTCAAATGAAATATTCTTATATTTAGAGATACATACTTCAAGATTTTTTGAGCTGTAGGTCATAAATATCAAATTAAAATACTTTAGTTTTCATGTAACAAGTATATAGAGAAAAAACATGTCACTTTCTTAAACAATACTTGAATTTGTTAAGATGCTACTCTGACAACTTACAGAAACCAGCACATATTTCATGACATAAGTCTTGTCCCTTCTCCTTAAGTTCTATATTTGAATATCTGTTCATAAATTTGATTTCACTTCCTGTACCTAATAAACTGGGATTAGCTTTTCCCAAGTGGCATTTTTACAGAAGGCATTTTGATGTAATATTTCAGGGCAAGCACAGGTGTAATTAATAAGAGGCATTACAACTACACAACATGTGTTTTTCTACCAGCACTTCTTACATATCAGTATACTGAATCAGTTAATGTTTTCTTTGTCTGTGAGAAGAGTTCACAGAAATGACACAGCAAAACCACTGCTGGAAATACGTCAGCAGAATTCTGCATACTATTATCAGGCTAATCAGAAAGCATCCTCTCAGGTCCCATAATAATCAACAAGTACAGTTTCATTTTTAACAAGTCAGGGTTGAGTTAAAGACAACAAGGTAAGAGAAAAACCTTCATTATGCTCAATAAACAAACAAAAAATTAATTAATGATCATGCTCATCATACTAAGCTATAACTGTGGTAAAGATGCAAGCTCTGCTGGCAGCTCATGATCTTCTGAACTATTTCACAAACTGACCTCTCCCAGGTTGTCTCTTAATATAGAGAGACCTTTCTTGATCTCACTTTTAGGCCTTAGAAATCCTGGATGTTAAACTAAATTAGGTTAGGAAAAATCAACACTTAGCAGTTTCACATTACCCACAAACCTTTACACGGACAACAAACCTGTTACACTAAAGATTTAGGAGGCATATTACAAAAGCAGCAGCTCTCCAGTGTAAAGGTGAAAAAGCTGTCTACATTGACACATTTTGAAGGAGATCAATTGTGGAATAAATGTCTTCTGGTTATTAATGAACAAAAAAGCAGCTCTTTTCGTGTGTCAAGGCTGCAAAGTTAGAGCAGCACCACTGTCATTTCACATAGTTCGTAACCCAAAAGAATAACAGGCTATTTATTTAAGCTTGGATGTATAGCTATTCCCTGAACTGAAGTCTTGCTGCATTGCCAAGGGAGAAAATAACTTCCCAAAATGTGAGTGCAGAGGATCGTATTGACAAAGATTCATGAGGCTGACTAGGACACTCAGCTGTATTTGTTCAAGTCACAGCAGTAAAAGTGGGAGATATGCAGATGGATGAGGGTGATGGTACTTATGCTTAGTGCATCCTGGTACATGTAGGCACTGCTGACTTTACTTTGTTAGCAATAAAACTCAGCTTTGTCTGCCAATATGGCAAACATTCAACAATGGCTGATTTATAGACTATATTTACCATCCAAAGGGACTCGATGTCAACTTGAAACATGGCCAAGATCACCTTTCATCAGCAGCAGAAAACTAGTTTATACTGCTGCCCAACAGCTGCAAATACCTTGTAACCATCAAACAGGAGATTAAACAAATCTATGTATTGTATCAGACAATATTGGCACATTAAGTGAGTGAGAAAATATCAAAACTCTGAATACAATCATTTCAGGGTTTTTTAAAGTAGTACCAACTGTGATATTATGACACAGACAGCTAGCTGGCTGTTTTTAAATTGCACAATCATACTGGGAGAGGAACTGAATTAAGTGTGGGTCCTTTACGTTTCTACAGATCTCTTTACTAAGATGATTATTCTGCCAGTTACCAATTTGTGTATACAATCAGTGCAATCACTATCACCAGTCGGCTCAACACGAGGAACTGTTTTCCCAACTGGAATTAAATCGCTTGCTAATTTGTTGTGACCCCTAAATGCAACATGCTAAAAACTCAATAATCGTCAACATCTTTATTATTTCACTACATAAACGTATACATTGCATTTTACTGGAAAAACTTTGCGCTAAATATGTTTATGTTTATTTATTAGAACAATTAAAAGAAAATACATACAAAAAAAATAGCAAAGATAAATAATATAATGCGCAAGAAGAGGCAGAAAACTCAGAGAGCTTATTTGAAGCCTCCACCCAAATAGTGATCTAATATCAAAAATTAATTAAAAAATACTAAATTGAAAAATACAAACGAATGTGCAAAAAGAGGAAGAAACAAGTCTCTGCCATGTAATTTTACCATAATGGGAAGTGAATGTATTCCAATAAAAAACTAAATAAAGGTACGATGGTCTTCTTTTAAGATTGTTTGAAATCTGTATCTTCATTGGTTGATATGAGAGGAAGAAATAGCTTGATGTAGGTATTGTTTTAAAGAACATTGTGCACCTCTATCAGTTAAACTAATGACACAATGCAGACCAACTTTCCATTTAGACACAATGCTGCTGCACATTTTGACAGCCACTGTGAGCATTAAAGGGGATGTTTAGGTGTATGAAATATTTCACATGAAATGAAAATCCTATAAATTATTTTCAATTGCATTTCTGTTTCAAACAAATTTTGTAGCTTAAAATTTTGTTTTATGTTTCTTTTGTGTTACATCTGCATTTTTAAAATGACTTTAGCCATCAGTACTTTATCAGACAAATGTGATCTCAGAGGATTTTCTGTCTGAGGAATGCTTAAATAAAGTAGTGTCCTCACAAGCTCTGAGCTGTTCCTTAAGATGTGTTGGCATTTCCTCCTAAAGTGGGAGTAGCTGTGTTTGCCAGGCAAAGACTACCACCCATGCAGACTAGCAAACACAAAGCAGCTTTAATCATTTGTCAAGGAGAAGTGGAGGACCCACCCTGGGCAGCAGTCCAACACAGAGGCCAGTAGCTCCTCGGGAAAGTCCGGATATTCACATGCCATACACTTTAAAGGGCGCAGAACAACTGGGATAGGATAATGAGCACATCATTACATCACTCCGAATAAAATCCTACGATTAGAAAAGGGCATCATGCATCCTTGAAACTCCTGGCAGTCAATGATGTCAACTATCTAGTCATTAAAATGCCGTGAGAGCATTTAAGGACATATTAAGACTAAATGCATGCAAATAAACAAGCAAATCGATTAACAGACATAAATAAAAAATGGTAATGTCAGCTGGTCCTCATGTGAATGTCATTAGTGATCAAATGGTCTTTTAAACGTAGAAAAACTCCCACTTTTACTTGATACGGATCCTGCCAAGTACACTCAGATGCCAACTTCCAGCGTCTACTGTCAGACATATTGCAGCACACATATGGGTCCAAACATGCCTGAGTGCTGTGATTAATATTTATAACTGGAAGTCCTGCTTTGGGAATAAGATGTCCCTACTCGGTTTAACAGTGTGGCGTTAGTTTGTCACAGTTAAAGAGCAAGTTTAGAAACATGTGAGAAGAGTATTCAAAGCAGGTGTGGATATTTTCCTCACAGTCTTTAGTTGGTTGGCTTTGATACACAGTTTGAAGCAGTCAGTCCTAAAACAGAGCAATTAACTGAGCGGATGATACGTTAGAAGAAAAGTTATCAACCTGTCGCCTTCTCCTAACAGATGCTACACACTCACTTCTTCGACTGACATTTCCTGGAAACACATTTAACTGACTACTCACCGACTCCGGGGCGTAAAGCTGCTGCGCGCTGCGTCCTGGTGTTTAAAAAAGTTACTTGGTGGTAATCAGTGAGGTCCTTTCCGAAAGGTCAATGATTAAATGCCTTACTTTCTTCGTCGCCTCTGAGCCATTAGTTGACATGAGAACAGCTTCTGTAACACTGACTGTGCACCACCTTACTCTCTGTGTGGGTGTTGAGCTGTGAGGAAACAGCTCCTCCCCACGGAGCACGCTGCGATGAGGGTTACTGAGTGTTGGCCAACAGGAGGGGAAACTACTGTACAGCCAGACAAACGAGCATTAGAACAAGTAATGTAAAAGCTGTTCAACTTGCTTTACTCAGATGCTTCTACTTTAAAATACTGAACACATAAATGCTTCATTAGATTTCCATTACAATTATTTGTTTATCATTTCCCAGACCAGGGATAAAAGGTAGCCTAACTCAAGTTTAGCAAACACTCAGTAGACCCTTTCATAATAGCAGTGATGGACAGTAACAAAGTAAATTTACTTGAGTACTGTACTTAAGTACATGTTTTGAGTATCTGTACTTTACTTGAGTATTATTTTTGGGGGGAACTTATTACTTTTACTCCACTACATTCAGAAGACAATTGTTGTACTTTTGACTCCACTACATTTCTATCAGTGCTCTAGTTACTCACTACTTTAGCTTTGAAGTCAGCTCATGAATTTCCTTCTCTTTCTGAAATCTGATCCCTAAGACAGTAAAATGTGTTTGTGTAGTTCTGTTTGTCTCAGTGGTTTAGTCATACCTGTATATCATGTGTCTCCACGGTTGAACGTGGATTAAACACTGAGCAAATTTCACTCAGATCAGGCAGTTCATTTAGAGGTGGTAATGATGGCTATAACTCTCCACCTGAGCACCCATGGCCATATCTTCAGACCGTGTTAGAGGTTTTTGAAATGAAGAATGATTCGTATCGTTTGAAATGTTCTCCCTGTTTCCCACTCTGCCCAAACAAACAAAAATTCACAGTCTAACCTGAGAAAGTGTGTTGAGCTATGTAACATTTGTTTCATTCCAGATGAACATTTCAAACTAAGTTGTCTGTGTAGTAACTTAGTTTCTGTTTTTATTTCATGGTATAATTTTATAGATTTCAAGTAATGGTTTCTAGATAAACAGAATGTAACAGAATGTACTTCTATGTATTCTTGAATGCACTCATGCTTTGTGAAAATACAACGTTTAGAGATATTTTAAAAAGTACTTTGAATATTTAAGTATTTTTAAAAGGAAGTACTTCAGTACTTTAACTCAAGTAATAATCTGACAGAGCAACTTTCACTTGTATTGGATTAATATTTGACCATGGATCTATACTTTGACTTAAGTAATGAAGCTGTGTACTTTGTCCACCACTGGATAGTTTGATCAACTTGGGTATTACAATTTTGTGCTAGTTTAAGTCTACTCCATTAGTTTCAGAGGCAAATCACTTTTATACCACATAAAAAGTACAAAATGAAGATGCTCCCATGTAGATTCTTATAAATAGCAGACCAAGCAGGCAAGCTTTATCTAAGGCTAGTGTTACATTACTTTAAAAAGAAAAAAAGGAGAGTGAGAGAGTCTACCTCCCAAATAAAAAGTGAATGTTAGTAACAAAGGAAAAAGGCTTGATAACAGAAGGTCTACACCCATACTACTTTTAGATGCTTCAGAAACCACAAGTAAGCCTGTATCTGCAAGCATGATGTCAATCAAGGACTTCATAAATGAGAAAAATGTACAAGGACCGACTGCAGAGAGGCCAGTGTGGGAATGTAATCTTTTTTGTTGTTCTTGTGTGTACTCATGCAGCAGCTTTAAGGAACAGCTGAAAAGGGTTTAAATTTACTAGAGCGAACCTGATAATAAGGAATTCTTATAATCCAGCCTAGGAGCAAGAAATGCAGAGATTAGCTACTTGCACCTTTTTGAGACTAACAATGCCTGATTTTTGCAAGTGAGGAAGAAATGATACTTTTATATCATACCAGTATTTTTGACAGGTGTGCATTGCTTTTAACAATTTATTAATGTCATATAATATTATTTATAGGGGTAATTTTTTTATCAGAGTGCGGGTGCTCCTTGTTCGTGACTCTTTAAGTGCAATTTGATGATAAAAGTGTATTCCTATCACGCACATGTATGTACAGTTTGCATGGACACCCATAACACAGCTGCAGTTTTTGATATACATTTTGTCAAATATCATCATTTTTTAGAGCGTTATTCTGCAAAGAAATATTCTACCCATCCTGAGATTTTGACATACAAGTGAAGCTTCAAGTTCCCTTTACTTGACACAGCTTCAAAGCGTATCTTTAATCATCCCCACAAAAGAACTACAATGAAGGAATAAAATAAGAGTACTTGATTGAAGAATTAATTTTTTTAAATTTGCCACTGTGGCCATCCTGAGGCTTATGTCATCCTGAGCTGAATGTCAATACATGTGGGAAAGTTAAGTGATGCTTATCTGGAAATTACCTGTGCATCAAAAATATATGTTTTGGTGTTCGCAGAAACACGACTGTGTAAATTGGGGATACATTTTTAGTGGTAATGAGAGGCTTTAAAAAGCGTTTGAAATAGTTTGAAAAAGTTTGAAAAAAAAAATTCTAACCAGAGTTGTCACATTTATGCTATTTTGGAATCAAAAAGCCAGGATGCCCCCTATATGTTTATTCAATTTAAACAACAGCACAGAGTATGTGTAAGATGAAAAACTGAGGCGAGTGTATCTTTATTATACGCTTTAGGAATGAAAACAGGTGTATATAGGTGTATTAAACCTTGGCACTTGTATAATGATAATTCAAGAGATGACATCATTAGATATTTTATTGTGAACATTAAGAATTATACAAGTAACCCCAAACAGGTATGAGTCCATGCTGGAACTGTTCTTGTTTCACCTCCTGTTCTGACAGTCCAGCTGTTGTTATTCTGGCTTCCATCTGTAAGGCCTTTCCTTGGAGTGATGGATTATTTCACTTTGTTTCACTGTCTTTCTTTGGCACATCCTGGTTATTCTGTCCCGAGCTCCTCAGCACCGGCTCAAAAGAAGGTCTGTAGATATAAATACCACCAACAACTCCAAGCAGCGTAGCAAAGGCCATCTGTGTGAAAGGTATTCTCCTACGAAACATGTCTTCAGTCGGTGTGAAATGCCTCTGTTGAGACAGGAGAAGAGCCTGAAAAGAGGGGTAGAGTAATGTCATCCAAGACGTTATCATCTGAATGTTTTTAATCATTTGGGAAATCTTGAGCTCTGTTGAATGTTACACATTCCTGCAAAATTTTAAGCATATCTGGCTGCATAGAGGTTGTTAGTTAAGCAGCATACAATGCAAGCTGAATGAATGCTGTGTTTCTGGTTGTATTGGACCACTACCATTATTTTAAAAGCATGACCAGAACTACACTGCAACATTAATTTCCAATAGAATAAAAGGAAAACCTTCTCATGTTGCTTTATTACAATAAAGTTAAGTCAGAGAGTATCCTCAATACAGGAAGTCTTTTTAGAGACTTAGGTCCATGTGAGCGTTAACCTGCAGCCCTGCACACAGAAAACTGTTAAGCTGTTGCCAGAACTGATTCAGATGACTTTCATACCTTTCTCAACAGGGTCATAGCACTATCTTTTTTTAATATAAGAGCTAAAGAGTGAGGTGCATTTCCATCACCTCAGAGAAAATGTTGCAATCCTTAACACAGTACAAATCTCTTTTCATAAAAACCCCAAAGGACCAGAGCTGAAAACAGAACAATGACTCTTCTATACTACAGTCTGACAAGCATTTCTCCCTGTGTTTTTACTGTAAACGCTGAAAGAGAGTATGGAATTATCTGTTAAATCTGGAAAGGTGCGAATAAGATGACCCTCTTTACACTACATTTGATGGCATTATTAATTAAAAAGAGTTATCTACGGTGGCCCTGAAGGACAAAACAAAATTACAAAAGATGAAACACTTTTACAAAGTAGGAGACAATTTTACAAACGACTGAACACGTTTACCATTTCTGAAACAAATTAACATTTCATTTTTACGGAAAGGAAATGTACCAAATACCGGAAGTGATCCAGAAGTGATCGAGTGAGGGGTCGTTTCGTTTGTTTTGATGGAGAGAAACCAAATGGAGATGGAAATGGTTTACATATTAGGACATCCTCGGGTCTCAGATGAAAAAGCATCATGTCTCTGGAAAGCTTCGTCACATCTCTGCAAAACCTTCATCATGTGTCAGAATTCAGATGAAATGGCCTCAGACCACATAGCCTCAGGCTAAACGGAGTCAGGCTAAAAGGAGTCAGACTTAACACTAAAAGTGTTCCATCATTTGTAAAATTGTCTCCAACTTTGTAAAAATGTTTCATCTTTTGTAAAAAAAAAATTCTTAAATGTAAATTTGTTTTGGCCTTGTTAAAAATGTTTTGCTGATGTAATTTTGTTTTATAAAATGTAAAAATGTTTTCCAAAATGTAAATTTGTCTCCAACTTTGTAAAAGTGTTTCATCTTTTGTAAATTTGTGTTGTCCTTCAGGGCCGTAGTTATCTACTATTTCTAGTTATAAAGGCCAAGTCATTCACATTTAAAATATATTTTGAAATTTGAACACAGACAGGTATTCTAAAATGATATTTTCAGTAACTATTGAATAGCTTCCGACTTTTATGTTGAAAAGCCAAACCGGAAACTAAGCACATCACGTCCGCTAGCTTTAAAGGTGTACAGCTGTGTGGTTACATGTAACACTTATATATCTTTATCTGTTTGAGAGGAGATAATCAGTCAATCCATTTACTCACCGAGGAAGCTGTTTTATTTAAGGCTTCTGTGATCACCAAAACACAGACAGACAGAAGAACACAGAGGTCAAAATTCTGGATACAAGCAAAAGGACCTCCAAGACACACCAGCACAGTATTCTTCTTCTACTGTGTAAACCGGAAGAAGAGGACCGAGCTGCAGTCTGCCACCTAGTGGAAAGCACAATGATTACATTTACCTGGGTGAAAACTTGACAAGACTCTAAGCTCCTGTAAGAAGGTTTTTTTGCTGGTTTTGATAAAAGACTGAAATTAATGAGTGCCTCTTTGTGAACTACAAAAGCAAATAAGACCAACAGGAAGATTTTATAACGTTGTACAATATTTTTTAATGCATGAAACTGCAACCTGCAAGTAGATATTTGACAAAGTTATTTACAGCCTGCTGCAGAAACTGCTTATTTAGACATTTTCCAAGCCGTCAGAATTTCTGCAGCAGGTTCATGTGTCTTGCAGATAAAAATCTCAATTTGATAAGTTACAATTAACTGAAGTTATCTGATGTGGAGTAAAATACATTAGTTAAGTACACGGTCCACAAATTAGACTTGGCTGAGTATTGCTCTTATTCTCGTTCACCACTGTGTTTAAGTTCTTTTTAAGAATAAATTATCTGAATTTTATTCTAAAAACATCGACTTTTACTTTGAAGGCGGGAAACAGAACTTGACCGGAAGTAGGTATGCATGCGGAAGCGCATGAAAACATCTGAGAACTGTTCACCCCATGTGGAATGAAAGTTGTGTTTCGTGTTTTTCGTTTAAGTGTTATGTTTAATTTGAATACTGCAATTGGCGGAGGATTGTTTCCTTTTCCTTTGGAACACTTTACATTTCCTGTATTCAGTCCATTCTGTTCTAGGCTCTTGTGTTGTCAGAGTTCACAGAGCGCCTGACCTGACTTCACACTAGACTTACATCCTGACAGGTGTAATGTTGACAGCAGATCGTGCGGACAAGCCAAGAGACAAGATGTCCTGATGGAGAACATCCGATCACGGCTGAAATTTGGGAATAAAGTCGAAGATGTGAAACTGAGGAAACGAAAATCTCAGCTATACTCAAAGGAGGATGAATCATCTCTCAACGACGGTGAGGCTCCTACATGTGATATTATCATCAGTTTACTCACTAGACTGAAGTAACACTAACCAAACAACAGCCTGCTGTGATTATAAAATGAATCAGCTTTATAACAGGTGTGAACTGGTTTGTCTTCATCTCACAGGTGTGCTGAGAGCCAGAGTTGTTGTGTTTTGTGTGCTGCTCAGACTCATCAACTGCTTCCTGGTTCAGACCAGCTTTGTCCCCGATGAGTACTGGCAGTCTCTGGAGGTTTCACATCGTATGGTCTTCAAATATCCTTTGACATTATGACCCGTGGCTGTGTGTGAAATACTGTGGATCACTGCTATTATTAGCAAGGTCAGTCCTGGTTTCTCCTGCATGGGTCACATGGACAAGTTGACCATGTAGAGTCTGCAGACAAACAATAGATAACAAGATAATTTATAAAACTAAACAATGACAAACATGACAATTCTACACTAAATAAGAAGGGTGTGAAAATTGGTGCATACAATATTTAAAAGGTAAGCAGTTAACCCTCCTGTTATGTTCGTTTCTATGAAACAGCCATAATGTTCCTGGGTCAATTTGACCAGGTGCATATTCAATTATCCAAAAGTGTCAGAACCCCAAAAAATCCCAATCAGATGTTTTTCAATCTCTGTATTAACTCCATAACTAACAATTTTAATCAAGATTTAGTCAATTGGTGTTCTTTAATTCTTACAGATCATGGTTCAATGAGGATAACTCACTTGTTTTTCATTTAAATTAATGTAAAAACTTTTTTTTATGTACATTGGAAAGCCCTAAATATAAAAACAATAGATTTACATGA
This sequence comes from Notolabrus celidotus, assembly GCF_009762535.1. NCBI lineage: Eukaryota > Metazoa > Chordata > Actinopteri > Labriformes > Labridae > Notolabrus > Notolabrus celidotus. The sequence continues at coordinate 14,862,893 of NC_048274.1, read as the reverse complement.
CATACATTTTTGTTCATTTTATTTAACATTTTGAATTTTCTTTTTTTTATGAAGCGATGTTCATAAATTAACACGACACCTCCTTTGTCATATGCTGCCCAGATTTTTATGCTGCATATAGCTGGTTTAGAAGGCATATATTGCCTAGAATAGACTTTTAAATGGGGTCAATTTGACCCGCAACATAACAGGAGGGTTCACAAAGACCATGGCCAGATATTCCTCAGTTTAATTTATTTATGTAGATCATCATCATCATCATCATCAGTGTATTTAGCCCAAACACTTTTGTGTATGTCAGGGACCAAAAGTAGTTGTGTCTTTTATCCTTTTACTTTTTAAATTCTAACACAAAGAACACATTGTTTCGTAATGAGGAAAGTCAGAGTATCTGAACGTACATTGTTTTAAAATTGAAGAGGTAATATGTTTTTGACTCCAAAAGTATTTCTAAGGTTTTTTGATCCAATCCAATTTATTGATATAGCACATAAAAACACAACTAAGTTTCCAAAGTGCTGCAAAGTGAAGTAAAATAAGTTTAAACACACATAACATAATACACTGTAACAAATAATAGTTATTATAAAACACATAAGACACTTTAAAATTAATTAAAGACATAAAAACACACACAAAAAAATCTGTATTTTTTTTTTATTTGACTTTTGAAATTAGAACCCACTCTTGTGTGTGCCTCACTCACCAGTAGCTGTATATTATCTTGATGTTTCTTCTGTTACTACATGCTGCCTTAACAGACTGACGTATGGATATCTGACCTGGGAATGGAAAGAAGGCTTAAGAGGATTTTCGTATCCTCTCCTCTTTGCGTGTATATACAAGATATTATACTCCATAAATTATGACTCAGTCTTTCTCCTGGTAAGTGCAGTTTTTAATCCTTATTTTTTTTTACATCAGGATGTTTCTTTTAGTCACTTAGTTTCAATAATCCTGTTATGCTTGGTTCTGCAGATATGGCTGCCGCGAATAATTCAAGCAGTATTGGCTGCGTTTGCTGACATAAAATTCTTCTACCTCATCCAAACGTTGCAGAGTCCGGATGTTGCGAAATGGACGGTAAAACCAAATTCTGATTTTCTGCTTGTGGAAACAGGACTTTCTTTCTGCTCTGTATTTACAGATGGTAATCGTTTGAATGCTGACATGTGAGGAAATACTTTAAATGGGAAAGTGTTAAAGCAATGAATGCAGAACACAAAACTGTGAGAATTAGAGTCTTCAAAACATGAGCACTTTGATGTTTAGGTTTGCAGTAACGTCGTACATTTGTTCAATAGACTGACGTGTTTCCTGGTTGTCTTTAACATTATCTGATTTTTTTAGTCAGTTTATTGTTCCATTGTTGACACTCGTCTTTGACTCTACCACATGTCACCCCCTGCAGAACAAACAGAGTAAACAAAGGATGAAATGCTTGGTGAAATAAAAAAACTTACTTGCTTTTCATACCTTGATGGTACCTTAGTTCTCTTCTTGCACCCTGACTTGCCTCACTGTTTCTCCTCTTCTGCAGTTCTTCTGTCATCTGTGCTCGTGGTTCTCATGGTTCTGCTGCACCAGGACTCTGTCGAACAGCATGGAGACCACCCTCACCTGTCTGGCTCTGTTTTACTTTCCTCTGCCTGAGTCCAAGACACACAGCAGGTCTTTGGCTCTTTACACCTCAAGTGTTACTCTTTTTTTCATTCATTTGTTGTATCTAAAAAAAAGTCTGGTTATTTTATCAGAAAGTCTTTTTTATGTTTTTCAGCAAAAAATATTTGACCCTGGTCGCCTTGGCCGTTATCATCCGTCCAACAGCCCTGATTGTGTGGTTTCCTCTGCTGATGTATCATTTCTGTCAGGAAGAGGACAAACTGAGGCTCATCACTCATAACTACATTCCTTTAGGGTGTGTACTTTAAGTTTTGTGTCATCTAAATCTCCTTTCATCCTCACGTCACTACTTGTAACCCTCCTCTCATTTGCAGGGCGGTGGCTGTTGTGCTTTCGACAGTGATCGACTGTATTTTTTATGAAAAGGTAAAACATCAAATCAGTGAGTTTCAAATTGCACAAACTGTTGCACACAAACTAAACTAAACTCTGTCTGCTCTCCAGCTGACCTTGGTGCAGTTTAACTTCTTGAAGTTCAACATTTTCCACGGTGTTGCTGATTTTTACGGCTCTCACCCCTGGCACTGGTACCTGACTCAGGGGTTCCCCGTCGTGATCGGTCCTCATCTTCCTCTTTTTCTTCACGGGTGCAGCCTAGCCTTCAAGAAATACAAGATCCTACTGGTGTCAATTGTGTGGACTGTTCTGGTTTACAGGTAAAAAGAACCAAAAAAAAAGACGAACAGAAAGAAAGATAGGTGGATTGAATGATCACAGATACATTCACAAACAACATTTCAAGCTAATAAATCAACTAAAAATCATGATATCATTTCATATCTGAAAATACCTTGTGGAGACTTTTTGAAAACCAAGCTATGAAACATTTCAGAAACTGCATTTTTAATTCTTAGAAGTGTTGGGACATCTATTTTAACCTTTTCTTCACCATTGTTTCTCCATTTAATGATATAAATCCAACAGAAATGAAGCTCTAAGCAGTTTGATGAATACTTCTCCTCATCAGTCATGACTTTTTCAGCTCATTTATCTTTCCTCTCCTCAGTTTGCTTCCTCACAAGGAGTTCAGATTCATCTACCCCGTGCTGCCGTTCTGCATGTTCTTCTGTGGTGAGTTCTTAATTTGACTTCAGATGTTTCATTAGTGGTAAAGATCAGCCTGATCTGTGTTTGAATACATGAACTCGTCTTCTAACAGGGATCTCTTTGGCTCGTCTGAAAGCATGGAGACGAGCTGCTGCGCTCGTCTTGTTAGTGAGTAACCTGTCAGCTGCTCTGTACACCGGCCTCGTCCATCAGCGAGGAACTCTGGACGTCATGAGTCACATCCAGACGCTTTGTGACACCAGCAGCACACAGAGCCCTCCAGATGTCCTCTTCCTCATGCCTTGCCACTCCACGCCTTTGTACAGGTACGGTTCACACCTGAGGGACGCCGTGCAGTACAGAGCAGCGGGATGGGAGCTGTGTTACATGTTTATTTAAAACAGGAGGCAAAAGCAGTCTGCACCACTAAATATCAGTACATTGAAGTTATTTAAAAGTTATAAAATACTCTTTTCATTCTCTGATCTTAAAGGTTTAGTACCTCACATTCAACAATGATATGGCCGATGTTTTGTATTCCTACGTCATGTACTATCAGTAGTTATCCCCAATATTCCAACTGTGTATTTTTCTGTAAAATAAATACATTTTATCAATGAACTAAAAGTCGTTAAAATCTTCCCTCTCTTTTAACAAAAGTTCCAATCAGCTGTTGCTGCTTGATTGTTTTAAATTACTAATCCTACATTTATACTGCTTTTTTAAAAAGTTTTCATTGAGGTTCATTGTCTCTCACTTTCTCTTTGCTTTGGTCTGAGCCTGTTTTCAACTTAAAGATACACTGAACAGTTCACTGAGCTGCTTGTGCCTCGTACTATCATCCATCTGTCTGTAGATCCCTATACTGGCTTCCTGTCTGTCAGAGAATAGACTTTAAAATCCTGCTGATGGTTTATAAGGCTCTGAATGGTTTAGGCCCAAAATACATTGCTGATCTGCTGTGACTGTATGAACCATCTCTACCTCTGAGGTCATCAGGTACTGGTCTGCTTTCAGTCCCTAGAGTCAGAATGAAACATGGTGAAGCAGCGTTTAGTCATTATGCACCACATATCTGGAACAAACTCCCTGAAAGCTGTTGGTCCGCTCCAACTCTCACCTCTTTAAAATCAAAGACTAAGACTTTTTTATTTGCCACTGCCTTCCTATCTTAGCTCATTTTAACTTGCTTTAAATTAAAATTTTAATGTAATGTTTAACATATTTTTAATTTTCCTTTTCTTTTTTCTTTTATTATATTTGTCATTTTAATTGTGCTCTTTTATGCTTGTCTGAATGTTTCCAATGCTTTTAATGTTTTAATGTAAAGCACATTGAGTTGCCCTCGTGTATGAAATGCACTATACAAATAAAGTTGCCTTGTAACTTCAGACTGACAGTAAAATATTATTCTCTCTCTCTCTCTCTCTCTCTGTGTGTAGCCACGTCCACTGCCCTATCAACATGAGGTTTCTGGAGTGTCCTCCAGATCTCGGAGAGGAGGGTTACATCGATGAAGCCGACATATTCTATGACGACCCTCTTCACTGGCTCAGGACGTCGTTTCCTTACAAGTCATCTCTACCGACACACCTGGTCCTGTTTGATGTTTTGGAGGCAGTAAGTTTATCACAAGTTATATTTCTCCTCACATAAAACTCTGAACACGTCTTCATAATCTAACCTGGATTCTTCTTCTGCTGTAGGAAATCTCAGTGTTTTTGAACGGGAGCAGCTTCGCGAGGACAGCAGAGATATTTCACACTCATTTTCCTGAGGGAAGAGTCGGAGGAAGCGTCTTTATTTATGAAAGGCACTGAAAACCACTGGAACAAATAATCTTTTCATAAAGAGAACACCATGGATTTACTACTGAAATAAATATTTTAACTCAAAGTGTCACCTCGAATGTGTGTGCGTGGAGGGGGAGTTTATTCACTTCAACCAAATCTGATGTGACATTGTTTCCAGTCTTGTAAATTAAACAATCAGGTCCAGTTAAACCAGCTCAAAGTGGAATGTTAAAATCATTAGCTGTGAAAGCACATTGTTAGCAAAGTGTTTGAAGTAGCAAATGAAAACATCTACATTGTTGAACACAGAAACACCCAAAACATAAAAATAATTTCTTTCAGTTTTTGTTCAAAGTTGCACCATAATTAAATTCCCAATGAACAGCATGTGCCAAATGTCTTTAAAGTGTGTTTTTAGACATAAGTGCTGTAGTTGTTGAGGTGCATTGATGGTGTTTTAAAAGGAAATCTTCATTTAGAGTGCAAAAAATAACTTTACGTCCAACAGAATGAACTCTCACGAAACACAGAACAGATCAGGACGTTCAGTAGCATTAAAATATAACATTGTGCAAACTTACAAAAAGGAAGAAAAAAAAAAGCTCCCAAATACATCCCGAAGTAAAATTCCCAAATATTAAACCAGCTGAAGTGTTTTCAGTATTTGGGATCAAACGGCATAGGACCCAGCTCTATCTTAACGTCAGCCATGTGTCTGTCTCTGTGTTTCTTCCTGACCGGCTCCACTTGCGTTCACCGTGTGCTCGAGATCTGGCTCGCTGATGCTTTCTCTGGTGGTGCTTGGCTCTCGAGGAGTCCTTTGAGTCCTGAGGTCTCTCAAACGGCCCACTGTGTGATTCAAACATGAAACATAAATGACATGAAAAGCTGGTTATTTAAAACATTTCAATAACACAATAAACCAGTTTTGTTGCTTACTGTGCCGTGTATCATGCAGGTTGTTATAGTGGATTGGCTACCCGACAAGGTGGGCGGGACTTCTACATGAAGAGGCGGGGTCTTTTCTAACCGGGAATTTGGCAAGAGGTGATTAGAAGCAGTGATGTTCGATACCACTGATTTCCTTTTCGATCCGATACGGAGTAAAATTTAGGCTGGTGACGGCGATACCGATCCGATACCGATACTTTATGTAAATACCAAGCGGCAACCTCCGGTCTCAAACTATGAAGCCCATGCGGAAGTGTTATAAACTGCAATTCATCGAGAATCCACTTGAGGCTGGCTGCAGAAACACCAGAAACCACATACACATGAATTGGAAAAAGACAATCTTTGCAGCATTAATAAACATGTTTACAGCCTGGTTCAAAAAACGGCTTGGCCCTACGAAGCTAATCTCTCTAATGGCACACACTGTATGGGGGTTGAATTTTTTTCTAACAGGACGGTTCAGAAGCTATTAAGATTACAAGTTTTTGCCCAAATAAGGACATGACTGATGTGACTCCCGGTCGGGAACACATAGCTGTTGGCTGAGAGGCTCACACTACGTCACACTCTGCCTGGTTGAGTTCCTCATTACAAATATGGCTGCCGCCGTCGATTGGCTTCAAAACAGCGCTCAGGAACAGAAGGGTGACGTCACGGGTACTACGTCCATATTTTATACAGTCTATGGCATATACACCTAATGTGTCTGGTAAATCTAAAAAAGAGTAGTGTATTTCTGAGTAATTTATTGATTTATTTTAAACTCCTAAGCATATCGAGGTTGCGGCCTTATTTACAATGTATCCGAGCTAATACAACAAAAGAAAAACCAAACAGTGGACACAATCATACAAAATATATTAAAATGGGGTTTTAAACACACAAAAAAAAAGAAAATAAGCAAAACAATAAAACCTTTACATAAATTATTGGTTAATTATTGAGAACCAGAACTTGTAGTTCCCACCAACCGCGTATCTTTTAGACAAGATCTCAATGGTTTAGTTACTTTCCACTGTGTTCCTGTTAATGGTATACAGTTGTGCTCACAAGTTTACATACCCTGGCAGAATTTGTGAATTTCTTAAGCCATTTTTCAGAGAATATGAATGATAAGAGAAAAACTTTTTTTTCACCCATGGTTAGTGGTTGGATGAAGCAACATTTTTATCAAACAACTGTGTTTACTCTTTTTATGTCATAAAGGCAACAGAAACTAGCCAAGAAAACATAAATTCTGCCAGGGTATGTAAACTTATGAGCACAACTGTACATTGCCTCAAATGACTGAAGTATCAAAAGTAAATATATTTTGATTTGAGAATCGATTTTAGAGCATAAAGATCTGGTATCGGAAGTATTTCAGTATCGATGCACACATCACTAGAGATTAGAAAACCCGCCTGAAAGCTACCCTCTCACTTACAGCTATGAATTCACGTCAATAACAGCCAAGTGTTCCCATCTGACACACACCTCAAACGTCTTTATTTACACATAAATTATTGATTATTTTACAAAAATTTCTGATCAACAGTGTCTTTCTGAAGCGGTTAAAAGAATAATTGTTGGTATGAACATAGTACCTCAGGGGACTTACTTAGGGCCATAACTTTTTGAGTAAGAATCTCCAAAGAAGTGCCGGTAAATGAAATCATCCAGATCTTCAAACACGTCGTTGTCCAGGCCGCTATACTCGTGCATGTCAGTCAGGTAGTCCTCCACGCCGCTCACAAAGTCTGTGAACAGCATGCGGTCGTGGATGAACACCCCGTTGTGGAAGAAGTTGTTGATGAACATCTCCAGCTCTTTCCAGTGGCGGAAGTGGTCGACCTCTTGCTGCAGGTAGCTCTGCATCAGCTGGTAGAACTCATCGGCTCTGATTGGCTCAGTGGCTTTGTTGAAGAGACTCAAGGACTCCTGGTAGGCACAGTCGAAAACTCCAGAGCACCCTTTGTAGGTGGCCTTGTGGGTGTTTTGTTGTTCGTCTGTGTGAACTTTGTCTCCGGTTTTCCGTGTGTTGTGGCTACTCTGAAAGGAGTCGTCAAATTTGTGCGAGTGTCTGTGATGAGGCTTGAACCTGTGCTGGTCCTTTGTGTTCTTCTCACCGCGTCTCTTATCATAGAAGTGTCGGGCTTTGTGAATGAAGGTCGAGGCCGAGTCTTTGAAGTGTCGGAAAGTTAGTTTGACAGAATCTGAAAACTTCCTCAGGTTCTCCTTCACGGCCTCCTTTGCTTTCTTGATCTGCTCTTTGTGGTGATGGACAAACTCCTTGGTGGAGTTCTTCACAGCATCAAATGTCTCTTTCACCTTTCCTGCCATGCCCTGCTTATGTTTCTTTACTTTAGACTCTGTGTCTCCTTTAGCTCTGTCCTCTTTGGTTTCCACGTACAGCCTCTCCCACAGGTCGGAGCGCTGCTGCTCGAAGCTCAGTCTCTTCTCCAGCTCTATCAAACGTGACTGCAGCTCCTCCGCCTCTGACCCGCTGTCCTTTTCAGCTCCAGAGACTCGACCTCTCAGCTGGTTCAACTCTCTCCTCAGATCGTCCGTGACCTTCTTCTCCTTATCGAGCGTCTTCCTTATTGCCTGTGCTTCAAACATCAGGTCTTCCCTCTGGCTTTGGATCAGCCGTTTCTCCTCCTCCAGCTGGTCTTTCAGCCTCTGGTTTTCTGTCAGCAGCGAGTCTGCAGCAGCTCCCGTCACCTCCAGCTCTCTGATCTTAAAGCGCAGGTTTCTCAGCTCTTCCTGTAGAGTGGAGAGAGACTTCTCTTCACGTTCCAGGGAGCTTTTCAGCAGCTGGTTCTCAGCTGTCAACCTCTGCTGCTGAGACACAATGTTTGTTCTCTCATCTGCTTTCTGTTGCAGCAACATTTCCAGGTCATCTCTGTGAGCCTTCACGAGGAAAGAGACAAAAAAGAGGAACATTTATGGCTTTAAAAACAGTGTTTATAGCTGTGTAATTACAACTTGACACAAACTATTCAGCATTTAAATAATTCAATTCAATTCAAGAAGAAGAGTCAAAGATTTGTTTATAGTTTTGACATCAAACTTATCTTCTTTGCTTTTCATGTGTATATAAAGGGACTACAACTCAGTAGGGGAGAACGGGGTTGGTTGGCAGACTCTTTATATCTCGCCACCAGAGGGCACCGTCTCTCAAATTGGGGTATGGACATTTCCAGAATTAGGATCAGAGCTCACCTACATAGTCTTCTCTGGAGTAAGACAGCTGAACTTGAGGTGAGAGGACTTTTTGTGTTTTTCATGTCAAATTGTAAATATTCAGCTCCTCAGTATTTTTCTTCTAGGCTTTTAAACGATGGGTTTATAACAAAACAAGTGTTACCCTTACAAAGTGTGAGGGGAAAGCTATAGTTTAGATTTGTAAATTCCAGTTTGGGTTGGTCGTCACATTCTCTTTGGGGTTGGTTGTCACATGTAACAACCAACCCCTATGTTGGCAAAATCATACATGGTGAAATGAGTTGGAGTGAGCAGACCCTACATCTGCCATCACTGTAACTCAGACAGTGACTGCATGTAGCCTAGTTGAGTCGGCCATTATTGTTCGGCCTATTTGTTTTGTTCTTTATGTCGTTATATAGGCCGGCCTAAAGATGTGTTTCCTGTTCATGTTCCTTGCTCATTTTATGTTAAAATACATTAAGTTATGTAGGCCTATCACTTGTCAGTGCAATTAAACTTTCAAATTTAGTTCTGCCTTCTTGCCTTTTTTAAAAGATTTTTCCCATTAAATTCCATTGTGACAACCAACCCCATAGTGTGTGACAACCATCCCCATAGTGTGTGACAACAATCCCCATGATGGGGTTGGTTGTCACAATGTGTCAGAGTGTCTTTGATAGTTAATTGCCTCTTTGTTACAATGAGTTGGAAAATGAGAGGGATACACATTTTAAGCCAACACCTTAAGCTTCAATTTAATGTAGGAATGACTATTGAAAGATGTTTTGATGATGAGCAATCATCAAAACAGTAAAAAGTGTGACAACCAACCCCGTTCTCCCCTATAACATGATCTCAGATTAATGTTGATGCCTTTTTAAGACCTCCATAAGACCATTCATTTTTGGTTGTTAGACGCTGCCATCAGTTTGTACTCCAATAAAAAGATTTACACATCAACACCAAAAGAGTCTGTCTCTCCATTTTCATCTGCAACGTTTAGCAATGCAGAATAAACACCAATTAAAATAAAGCAGGATATTGATCTTTAAAAAATAGTATCATGCATTACAGGACACGAGCAGCAAAGAGCAAAGAATTGAAAGGATAAATAAATTGACAACAAACAGAGCGTCGGTCAAAACAAGAGTCGGCCTTGGTCAATCGTTGAACAGAGGGGGAGGAATGATGGATTTAAAAATGGGCCTTCAATTTTCTTTTTCTTCTTCTAGGCAGGTATTCAAAGTTTGATTATTACACTGACATGTGAATTACTTTAGTACACACAGGGAGGGCAGCAGAAATGTGTCTCCTCACATCTCTTAATTACCTGAGCCTGAGTTTGTTTGACGCTGAGCTCCAGGTTCTCTTTCTGTATTTTCTCGATTACCTCCGTGAGCAGAGAAATAACCTTTTGCTCGTCCGTTTCATCCAAGCCGAAGTGCTCTCTCTGTACCTGAGTGAAGGAAGGAAGGAAGAAATAAGTGTTTGTCCAGTATTTTTTGATATACCTGTCATGATATTTTAAGAACCAACACATCTAAGTAGGAGTGACAACATATAAATATTACAAATGTACGTTTTTGTCTCTCTTCAAATGTGGAGAGTATTCCTTATTTCTAGTCTGAAAGCCGTTAGTAAATACTGAAGACTCAACATGTATTAAAAAAAACAGTATTTTGCATAGAAGAAGTTTTTTTTAAATTTCAAAGCATGGTTAACAAAGAGTTAAAGATGACTCATGATCTGCAGCAGGCTGTCCGTCATTATTGTTTAGTTCTGACCTGTGCTGTCACTGACCTGCAAAGGTTGTTCCTTCATGTGATGTTGAAGCAGATCTCTCACTCCGTCCAGTTCATTCACACAGATATACTCCCCAGTTTTGTGTCTTTCTTGAATCTGGACTGTGCCTGTGATATCGTTTACATGTTAAATATTTATTTACATACAACATAAAAGTGACACAGTACTTTACAATGTCTACTCAAATCCAATAAACATGCAAAGAGGAACCAATGTGGAAAGGATTCAAAACCTACTAACTTTAGAAAGTCAGTGTAGTAAACACTCGAGTTAAGAGTCACTGAGATAAGATGTGCAAAGTCAACTCTAGTAAAGGACATTGAGACACGTGGAACATTTTAACGACTGGAATGGGAACTGAAGACTGAGTGACAGAAAATCAGTGTAACACCTCTACAAATCTATAGTAGTAAACCACTCATGGACAGGAAAATAATCACATCCTACAGACAGATCAGCAACATAAAACCTCAATGAAACTAGGTTTTAATATGTAATACTTTGGTTTAATGAGGTTGCTTGCTAGGGTCTGAGAGAGAAACGTAATATCAAATCCTCTGTATGTCTGTTGCATACTGCAGTTTATGACAATAAAGAAGACTTTGAACTTTGATGTTTCTTAGTCAATTTACTCTGACAAAAAAAGGACTACCAGAAATCAAGTCATTTTTCTACACATACAACAACATGATTGTTTTTTTTAGATACCAAATAACTTAGAAAATGAAATCACAGAGATGTATAAATGGTCTCATCTTGTAGTTTGCTCTATGGTTAACGTTACACTCAGCACTCTTATTAAAATTGGATACAATGTTTGGTGTAAAATCTTCTTCCATGAGGTTAGATGTTGCACAAGAGGTCTTCTGAGAAGCTTTGAATAAGTTTCAGTTTAAAAAAGGTTCACAACCCCCCTATTAAGGTTTGTGTAAAAATTACTTCATCTGCTGCCATGTTGGTAATCCGTGTTTTTTTTCTCCACGCGTCTAAAAAATCTAATATAATAATAATAGTAATAATAATCATTTTATTTGTAGAGCACTTTTCAAAAACAGGTTACAAAGTGCTTTACATGAGCAGCAAAATAAAACAGGCATAAAAACACCCAAGTCAAAATAAAGAATTAAAACGTATTTTAAAAGACATAAAATCCCCCTAAAAGAACTCTAAAGGAAAAACTATATTTTAATATATATTTCTTAAGACAGTTAAAATAAAATAATGTCAAATAAAATTCAGATAAAATCCGGGAAGGCTCTGAGATAAAAGTATGTTTCAAGAAGGGATTTAAAAGAGCTCACTGGCTTAGCAGACCTGATCTCCTCGGGCAGAAGATTCCAGAGTGTTGGACCCTTCACTGTGAATGCCCTGTCCCCTTTAGTTTTCATATTTGTATTTGGAATGCAAAGTAAACCTCTGCCTGAGGATCTCAGTGCACACGTCGGCTCGTAGAGTATTAAAAGGTCTGCTATATAGCTCGGAGCAAGTTCATGCCGAGCTTTAAAAGTAATCAGTAAAATCTTAAAATTAATTCTAATACATACAGGGAAACAGTCCAAGGAAGCTAAAAGTGGAGAGATGTGGTTGAATGTTTTGGTTCTGGTTAAGACTCTGGCAGCTGAGTTCTGTCCAGTTTGGAGACGATCGAGGGATTTGTTGTGCAGGCAGCTAAAAAGACTGTTAAAGTAGTCCAGGCGTGAGGAGATGAAAGCATGTAAAATCGTCTCTGTGTCTTTAAAAGTTAAAACGGACCGAATTTTAAAATACAGGTCTGAATATAATTTTGCCGTCTCTGTGTTGAACTTCTTACCATAGAAATGTCCGAAGCCCATGCTGATGGCGATGACGAGGGCGATCAGGATACACTTGTTGAGGGTGCTGCTGCCGTGACCCTTCATCCTAACATCCAGGGCAGCATCAGGACAAACTTCAGTCTCCTCCTCTTCTCTCTCCTCCTCTTCCTCCTCCTCCTCCTCACTGTGGGCAGACTCCTGCACACCTTCCTCCTCCTCTTCTTCAGGCTCCGTCCCGATGCTCGTAGTATTCTTCCTCAGCCTTCGTCTTCGGACAACAGTACTCGGGCTCCTCTCTGCTTCGTCCTCACTGCTGCTGCTTGAGTTTGTCACTGCAGGCTGCTGCAGTGGAAAGACTACAGAAATACAAAGGTGAGGTTACAGTTATTATACTGAAGAAAGAATGTAAAAGATGATTAACACACAAAAAACAGGACAAGACAACGTGCACAAGTGAGGTTCATCATGCAGATATTCACTTATTAATGAAAAATACTAGTTTCACACACTCTTTTGTAACATGCTTTAGAAATAGTTAAAGGAGCTTTAACCAAAATATTATCTTTCCCAATATTCCCACATTATCTTTTTGTTTTATTCCTTAGGTCAGATGATGAGATCAATATACAACTACTCATGCCTGCCAAGAAACAACTCAGCACACAGGAAGTGAAGAGCAAACTAAACTATTGGACACATGCACTGGTTGCCTGTTAACTTTAGGATTCAGTTCAAGGTTTTACTAATTGTTTTTAAGTGTTTAAATGGTCTGGCACCGTCTTATTTATCAGATCTTGTACAGCCTCACAGTACTTCCAGAGCACTTAGGTCATCAAACCAGCTGCTCCGGGCAGTACCTTGGTCCAGACTCTCTACTTGTGGGGACAGAGCCTTCTCAGTGGCGGCCCCAAAGCTGTTGAACAGCCTATCTTTTCAGGTTAGAGCTGCACAGTCTGTTGAGCACTTTAAAACACTGCTGAAAACCCATCTTTTCTCCTTGGTGTTCAGTCTCAGCTAAGCAAGAATCCTTGGCTTCTTACTTCTTTACTCTTTTTATTTCCTAAATTGAGCTCTTACTATTCTTTTATTGTTTTTATTTATTATAATATTTGTGTATGATTATATTGTATCTTAATAACTGTACAACACTTTGGTCAACTGAGGTTGTTTTTAAATGTGCTTTATAAATGAAGCTTGACTTGACTTGACTTGACATTGAATTCATTATCAAAGTAAAAGAGCGGCTGCTAAAAAATGCAGGAAGGACAGCTCCCAAGAAATGTTACTGCCTCCTCTTTGGACACGAGTAGATCTGATTTTAACTACATTTGAGTGCTGAATTAAATTAGTGCATCTCTCTGATGTGTGTGACAGTTTTATTCTTTTTCTTTCAGCTGCCAGCCGAACAGAAATGAATAAACAAACATTATCAAAAGCAGCTTTCTGTCAAATTTAAGATGTAACAATTGCACAGAATGTTAAGCTTCTAACTCGTTCTTTTAGGGAAGACAACACAATAAACATCTCTCATAAGAAGAATGATTTGAGAAAGTGTTCAGCTGCTCTCTAAACACTCATGCCATTCTACATTCTCACAGACTGCTCACCAAGCACCAGGGTCAAGAAATCTAATTCGTCTGTAGGCGGTTATGGGTTTATCTCTCGTCCACAGTATTACCCGGCTTGTATTGCCTCTTAAAGTAGGACTCTTTTTTTGTTGACCAAAAGAAAAACTACAAAAGAGAGAGAGACCACCAGCTAGCTGTAGAGACAGGGAGACACAGGCAGACGTGGCTGCCCAGAGAGGAACGTCTATGTGCTCACTGCTCTACAGGGGACATAGAGACAGAGATGCACTTCTTCCTCCACTGTAGCAAGTTCTCTTGTTCTCTTTACTAAGAGATTCCCACTACAGGGAAATTACTAAAATAGTAACAAACTTCCCAACATTAACCCCAGAAGAGAATCTGTCAGTTCTCCTGGGGGAAGGGTCAGCAGCTCATCTGGCTGCTAAATATGTGTCTGCCTGTCACAGCCTGAGGGACGCACCATCCCATTATATCTGATTTTAAGTGAAGGTTTTATGAGCATACCGCAAAAGTAAGGACATTGAGATATGCTGTATGGGTGACACCATTGTTTTAATGCGTATAAAATATGTAATGAATAGAATATGTGATGGATATATATGTAATGTATGTGTATGAATCTTATGTGCTTTGGCAACAACATGTCTTTGTTCACGCCAATAAAGCAAATTGAATTATATTGAATTGAGTAGCTGGCTGAGGATAGAGTGCACTGCACAAACACCACCTGATGCTAATTTATCTGGAATCGTGTTTATTTGTTTCCAATTTACAAAGCCAGGGCAGTTTAAATTGGAAGCAGGGGGCGTTGGTTTGACCTAGTGGTTAAATCCTGCACCCCACGCACAGAGGCTAAAGTCCTCCAAGCAGGCGGCCCGGGCCAGACTCCAAGCTGCGGCCCTTTTCTAAAGTCAGACATATAAACACCCTAACAAGCACACAAATTTAAAAACAGTAAAGGAAGTTATGTTGGATATTTTTACATGTGGTTAAACATGCTTTCAAAAGAGGCACATCTGGCTCACATCAACATGTGTCCATGCCAGTCACCGCCAAGTTAGGCCTGTAAGATTGCTAAACCAGCTTAGTATCATATTAGATTCACTCTAGATTCAGTTAGGCCACCTGGAAGAGAGCGACCTCCAGTGAGCTGACTTCTCAGATGAGAGCCGAGCTTCATAAGACACTGTGGGAGGTTCCAGTGACTCAACATCAACCCTGCTTTGTTGACACAGAGAACAGGCAGAGAAAGACTTGTTGTTCTCTCTATTTTGAATCTTTGACTAAATAAAAATCAGCTTGCTTACAAAAACCAGAGGATAGTGTACTGTGCCAGTTTGTGTGTGTTTCTGCAGCCCTACCAGTCTCTGCAGCAGTGAAGGCGTACTGACTGCTGCAGGAGGAGCCCATGTAGAACTCCTCGTTGGCTGCTGCCTCTTCTTCCACTTCAGCATGCTCGTCCTCTTTCAAGTCTCGAAGAGTTACTATGTCAGAGTGATCACTGGAGGACAGCACGGTCACATGCTCTTTCCCTGTGGTGTTGTCTCCTGCCTGGAGGGGATACAAGATGTTACAAAGAGATGGCAGAGAAAGAAACAACAAGGCAGCGCTTAATTATTGAAAGAATAAAGAGAATAAAGAGCTACTTTAAAAATAAGTTACTCTTTTGTTATTCTCACCTCAGAGGCATACAGTGTCTCCTCAATGTTCTGTTCCTTCAGAGTGTCATCAAGTGAATCAGCGACTCCCTCCTCAGCACAATCAGCTGAAAACATAAATACAATATTTACAATTTTGACCTTTCCACCCAGGCTTCATATGATTTCATATCTAAAGAAATAATAAACACTTTATAAATGCAAGATCAAAAATGACTCTTGGAGAGTTGGAGAGCGCTCCTTTGTGACTTTCAGATGTGTGCACAAACAAATACTGTCCCATCCAAAAAACAAGTTTCCATTCTTCTAACGTCTTGACAATAATACCATGAACTGTTTTCGAGCTGATTTATTTTCTGCTGCAAGACTTAAAGCCAGAAACTGTAATGAGGGTGTTTACCAGCAGATGTAGATGCATGTTCCTCCTGCAGCTCTGCTTTCTCCACCAGAGGGCGCTCTAACAGTGCTGCTCCGTACTCCACCACAGCCTCAGAGCCCAATGTCTCAATATCTGAACCCTGCACACCCCAAGTGACAGACATTAAAACTCATGGAAGAAACCTGTGTCTGCTCCAACGAAGACTATAGCCTCTGTATATGTGGCACGTGCTTAGACCGCTAGGCCAACGGTGCCTCACATCAGTGCTATGTCTAAAAGTATCTGATGATAATCAAGTTACCAGTTTATCCAATAATGGTTTTATCCAGTACCACAGAGGTCAGCTCATATGATAAATCTGTCTCAGGCAGTTCCAGGAATGAGTTTGTATAATTATAGAGATGGTTCACTTATTGTATGTGTTAAATAATATCCAGTGTCTCTTTTTCATGTGAAATTGCACTTCACTGATCTCAAGATATGGTAAACATATTTGCATTTACCTTCACAAAAATAACATTTTTAAAAACTGTATGAAAAGAAACTAAACAACTATCTGGGATTAGGGGAAAGATAAGGCTCTTACCTCATTACTAATAATTGTCCAGCCGCAGGACGACTCTGCATCACTTGAAGTTTCCGACATGTCTGTCGGTGTGTTAGTTATGTACAGTGACCTACAGGAGATAAAGAAGTGAAACAAAAAATAGTGTCATGGTGAAAAAGATAAGGCAGGTCAGCGTGTCAGGAAGATCCTCCCTGTCACTTCTTCCACATGTTTATGTTCTGCATACAGATAAAAAAAATGCCACTATGCAGCTCTATTCAATGAACGAAAAATCATACAAAACATAGTTTCAAGTCAAGTTGATTTGTCAAACTGGGACTGGAATAGTTAGTCTGAAATGTAAACAGTGCAGAAAAGGTATTTTAAGAAGGAAACTGATAGAGACATCTGCTACTACTTTTCCTGTATTTACTTGATGAAAATGAAAAGGTTTGTAGTATGATCCAGACCGGTGTGACCTGACAGTAAGTAACATCTAATTTGACTCAGGTGAACACCTACACACTCCTCTCCAAACTGAAGCCAGAGTTAACAAACCTGATCCTGTGAGTGGTATGAGGTTATTTCACGTTCAGTGTGTGTTCTGAGTCCCATGAAAGCAGTGGTGGACAAAGTACACAGCTTCATTACTTAAGTCAAAGTATAGATACTCCAGGTCAAATGTTACTCCAATACAAGTGAAAGTTGCTGTGAGAACTGTGCAAACTTCTTATCATCTGCCAGCACTTTGTGTTCTTTCAGGATATGATAAGAGGTAGCAGCACATTGAAAAACAATTTCAAGGTGATTCTGCCCAGCAACTTGTGACTTACTGTTGTGCAAACCAATTAAATATCATCACGCCCTTTGTAATACGATCACGCCTATGCTTTCAATAAAACAGCTGAGCAACAGAGGAGACTTTGAAGATGATCTACCACACTCTGTGGTGAACCATGGATCAGTCTTCCCTTTTGCAAAAGCGAGCTAATAGCTGAAAAGTTGTCTGTGTGTTCCTTGACTCTACTGTGACGATTCCTGGACCTGACATATTACTTGGTGCCGTGACCCGGATCCCAACATACCCATTTCCTGACTTGAGGAGGAGACCAGCCGAAGCCCGTCGACAGCCAGCCTGCATAGGACAGAGCTGAATCAAAGCCCTGGGAGGTGACGTTCCTCGCCAGGCCGGCAATTAGGAGTCTCCTCCACTCGACAGGACTGGATTGACGGGATCCGAAGCGTCCACAGGAGTCAACGAAACCGGACGGGAAATACTCAAAGTGAGTATATGCCACATAAAGTGATGTGTGAAAAATAGGCGAGAAGTTAGCCTCCTGAGTTCAGAGAAAACTTGGATGATTTAGCTAAAAGGTATCCTAGTACAAATAAACATGGAAGATTTAGCTCAATAAAAGGTATCCTAAGTTTAGAAATAAACTTGGAAGATTTAGACGAGACAAGGTCTAAATAAAAGGTATCCTAAGTTTAGAAATAAACTTGGAAGATTGAGCTAAATAAAAGGTATCCTAAGTTTACAAAAAAACTTGGAAGATTTAGACGAGACAAGATCTAAATAGTGATCACGTGTATGTATGTGTGTGTGAGAGTTGAGACATGAATGCTACGTTTTGCAAATGAAGCAGCAGTACTGATGGAAACCTAACCATGATAACATAAATCAGAAGTCTGTTGAAGTAGTTAGCAGAACCTCTGGATTAAGCAAACACATTGTCATAATGGGAAACTGTTGCAGTTGTTGTGGCTGTTGTAAATCCTCCAAGGGCCCGGAGGTAACAGGAGATCAGAAGTACATGCTGCATGTAGATGAAAAAAGGCATAGCAGGACATATGAATAAATAGGAAAACTAAATATGGAGTTTCTGGAAAGTTAAAAGTTGAAGATTTAGAGGATGCTGTGAGAAAGTTACAGGTTAGAGTGGCCACCAAGAAGGGAAACGCAAAAGGAAAAAAGGAGGAGCTTGCGGCAGCTAAGGTGTGGCTCACAGAAAGTCACAAAAGGAGGAAAGGGATTAGAAAAGGAAAAGGGACCAGAGTAATGTTTGTGAGACAAGAGGATAATGAAGGACAAGGGAGACGTAGGAGACGCCAGCAGATAGCTGACCCTGGGCCTCCTCCTGGTCCAGCAATTCTGCCAGAAGGCCAGGGTTTACTCCCACCAGCGCAGGCTCCAGCGGGAGCTGCAGGGGAAGTCGCGGAGGGAGCTGCGGGGGGTGCTCAAGCTCCAACACCCACTACACCCCCCCCCCCCCCCCCAATTACCTAATGCACAGAGAATTTACCCAGATCTAACCCAAAATGATCAAGGCATGAATCTCAGAGACCGTGGTACGATACGCCCACCAGATAAATATTCGCCTTGGAAACTTAATCCTAATATTGCAGAGCAATTTCCCTTAGTACAGGTACCAAACCCCACTGCAGATGAACATGACGCCAACCAGCCTAGGTTCCTCTATGTGTTCAGACCCTGGACTTTAGAGGAAGCAGAAAGAGCAGTGAAAGGGTTAACATCACCAGATGAAGATGTAGAAGCGTGGGCAGTTGATTTCATGCAACTCCTAAATTCTTATCGCCTAAATGGCCATGAAACAGGACAAGCCTTTCAGTCCTCCCTTGGAAAAAATTGGGGGAGGGTTCAAGGGAATTATGCGGGAAGAAACGCTCAAGGACAAATTTTACCTTATCTAGACGAAGGCCCTCTGCCAGACGGAGAGTACAAAGCAGCAGTAGATGGAGTGTTGGCTAGAGCTAGATTAGCACTGATGCATAGAGCAAACTGTGTGACTCTGGTGTTAAACAAAAAACCGGAGAACCTCTTGATGAGTTTAGAAAGAGATTTGAAAAAGAATTTCGTGTGCATAGCATAGGTGCATAGCGGTATTCCACACGATCTAGCCCCAGCAGGACCCTACCAGCAACAGTTAAAAAACATGCTGCTAAACAATTTCTTACCAGACAGTTCGTACTGGGTGAGAAAGCATGACATAGAGCATGAAACACATAGTCCAGACCAAATCATTCAGTATGCTCGTCATGCGGAGAAATTTCTGAACAAACAAAGAAAGAAGGGCCCCACTGATGATGGAGGTGTGTTTTTAACAGATGCAGATGCTCATTGGGAAAGTGAATAAATGAGATATATTACCAAGGAGGTCGTCGCCCTCCCAACCATGGCCACAACAGAAGTAGAGGAGAATAGCGCGGGAGGGGACGGGGTGGTTACCAAAACCTGATAAAAAATACCAAGACAAGCTTTTCCAACACACAGAGGTACCAATCTGGACCTGTTATCTCTACTCAGACGGGAAATCAACCACGGTAGTTTCTGTTGAATTACCTTCTAATGTGAGATCACTATTCTGGTTACCTACAGACCCTCATCTCTCTCTCACTAAAGCCACAGAACTAAAATGGCGAGATTTAGGCCCCATAGCCAGAAAGGGAAACAATACTGAAGACTTTGAGAGGGAGGGAGATGACGGATGGGCATACAGTCCAGGCACTGGGTTATACTGGAAACGTATAGCCTGCTGCATGAAAATGATTCCTGGAGTACATGAACTCCCACTCCAGTAACAATCAGAGATTTTACTCTCTGAAAAAGATGAAAAAGACCTGACAGAACTCCCTGACACCCTATGGACGAAAGGTCCAACAGATGTAGGAAAAATCACATCCATAGCGCCTGTCACCATACACCCTAAAACTGAATGGAGACCAAGACAAAAACAGTATCCATTCGGAGACCAGAAAAAGAATCATGGATAAAACTAGGTGCACAAGAAAAAGAAAATATCTTCCATTTGGAAAACAAACCCATCCTACCCCGCTCGCTCTTCAAAGCAGCAGCTATAATGAGCCATGGGCCTTGCCATGTCTCAACAGGAGGGATGGTATCAATAATAAACAGACACTTTTATACCATAGGATTTAACACCTTTTCAAAAAAAAATGAAAATTCTGCAGAGCATGTGAAGTCTGATCAATGCTTTCTCCAAAAGGGTAGAAATACTACCAGCAAAGAATGCAGACTCTTTGACAGTTGCAAAAGCAATTTGCAAGAACATTGTTCCATGTTACGGAATTCCTGAGACCATTTATAGTGACAATGGTCCACATTTTGTAAATAGTGTTGTAAATAAAATGGCAGAAAACCTGAAAATAAACCTGAAACATCACTGTGCTTACCACCCCCAGAGTGCAGGGTTAGTGGAGAGAACAAATGGCACAGTAAAAGGCAGACTGAAAAAATGCATGGAAGAGACAGGCCGCCCTTGGCCAGAATGTTTAGACCTAGTGAAACTATACATGAGAATAGTTCCCACAGATAAAGGTCTGAGCCCATTTGAGATCTTTTATGGAAGATCATATAGACTACCTATCTATACAGAAGATGTAGATAAGTCACAAGAAGAACATACATTGGCAGACTACATGAGAAAAGTCATCACAGATAAAACAGTTGCTAAAGCAAATCTACTGCCTCCTGATTCTTTTCTCCCACAGACCTCGGAGACTGTGAAGCCAGGAGATTGGGTGTTCGTTAAGGTCATGAAAAAGAAGTGTTGGTCCAGCCCAAGGTGGGACGGGCCATACCAGGTGCTCCTGACAACACCCACCGCAGTAAAGATCGCTGAAAGACCCAGTTGAATCCACCTCAGCCACTGTAAGCTGCAGAGAGTGCTGGAGCCTCCAGACGAGTAGGGGGAAAGTCCACCTACAAAGGGGGGTCACTTTATAGTGGATTCGTCTCAATGGTTGTGAAGAAACCAACAGATCCCTACTCAATTAGGCGGAGCGCTTCTGGTGGCTCTGCAGTGTAGCAGCAATGTCCCCGGCAACTGAGACGGACCAGCGGAGGCGCTGTCATCGTCGGTGTGCTGAAGGATGCTGTGCTGTAGCTGTCGTTATCATTTTCCTATTTAGAGGAACAGTTTGGTGGCTCCTACAACATGTAAAATTATCAGTTGAAAAGAGAGTCAATCCAGTCATTCCCCATTCTTATGCAGTAAATGAATGGTGGAAGTATGCAAATTACATTGCAAGAAATCAGAACATGTCTAACTGCTATGTGTGTACCCATCTACCTAGCTCCGGAGTGAATGCAGGATTTTGGCCATACAACGTGTCCAGTAACAAGACCCTCTGCCTCATGGGACTGAGTACGCACCCTGGAAACGCCAGCCTATCTCAGGCTAAACTACAGTGTACCGTTGAACCATGCCAAAGTCCAGCAGGGTAAGGTACTAATTGGTTTTAACTGCTCTGCTGTAAGAGATGTCCTCGACTGGCCACAGACAGAAAACCCTGAATCGGTGCCAGGTGTGGTCTACATTCATCACCTGGACAAAGGAAGTTTCCCTTGGTGTGTGGTTGTAAATGGAAGTAAAGAACTAGGTATCACACCCTCACATCTGTGCAATCAGATTGTTTCATTCTGTTCTATGACTAATTACACTGCCTGCAACAAATGTGCGATGGCAGCTAACTGTTCAACGAATTCTACCTGCCTGTTCAATGCCTGTTGGAACACTGTGTACTTACATTCCAAATGAAGCTAGTGATGGTGGAGCCATACACTGGGCTCTACAGAATCTCACTGCCCTACAAAGGTATGTTGAGGATCACACCCCGGGAGCATCGACCACGGGACTGTTGGACTGGTTGACATAGGGCTCCTGGTGGCAAGTATTATTGAAAACTGTTACACCCCTTCTGATCATTTTGGCATTATTTTTTGTACTGTTTATGTGTGTTTTACTATGTCTTCGCAGTAAGGTTATGCGCACTGTAAGTGCTTTCCTTCAACATCAGATGCTGGTACAGAATCACAACTATGTTCCACTGAATGTTAACAATGTTGACAAGTATGATGACCTCGATCCTTATGGTGAGGATACTGTGTAAAAGAGACATGCATAATGATGTTCATGTTGAAAATGTGAAGAGCAAGTAACATGGTACTGATGAAAATGCTGTCAAATGATAAACAGGAGGGAAATGTGAGAACTGTGCAAACTTCTTATCATCTGCCAGCAGTAACTTAAAACACCTCCCTGATAGATGAGTGTAATATGAGACCTCATGATGTTTGTTCCACGTGACGGAAAATTGATAACAAAAATATGTGTTTCGAGTAATTTCTTAACAATCAATTAATCGATAATCGATTAATTGTGGTCATCCTTAGCCAGCACTTTGTGTTCTTTCAGGATATGATAAGAGGTAGCAGCACATTGAAAAACAACTTCAAGGTGATTCTGCCCAGCAACTTGTGACTTACTGTTGTGCAAACCAATTAAATATTATCACACCCTTTGTAATACGATCACGCATATGCTTTCAATAAAACAGCTGAGCAACAGAGGAGACTTTGAAGATGATCTACCACACTCTGTGGTGAACCATGGATCAGTCTTCCCTTTTGCAAAAGCGAGCTAATAGCTGAAAAGTTGTCTGTGTGTTCCTTGACTCTACTGTGACGATTCCTGGACCTGACAGTTGCTCTGTCAGATTATTACTTGAGTTAAAGTACTGAAGTACTTGCTTTTAAAAATACTTAAGTATTCAAAGTACTTTTTAAAATATCTCAAAAAGTTGTATTTTCACAATACATAGGTGCAGTCAAGAATACATACATCATGTTTATCTAGAAACCATTGCCTGAAATCTCTAAAAACTATACCATGGAATAAAAACAGAAACTAGGTTACTCCAAACACAGACAACTTAGTTTGAAATGTTCATCTGGAATGAAACAAACGTTACGTATCTCAACACTCTCTCTCAGGTTGGACAGTGAATTGTTGTTTGTTTGAGCAGAGTGGGAAACAGGGAGAACATTTCAAACAATACCTATCATTCTTCATTTTAAAAACCTCTATCACGGGCTGAAGATATGGCCATTGGTGCTAATGAGGAAAATTATAGCCATCATTACCACCTCTAAATGAACTGCCTGATCTGAGTGATGCTCTGTTTGCTCCACGTTCAACCGTGGAGACGCACGATATACAGGTACGACTAAACCACTGAGACAAACAGAACTACACAAACACATTTTACTGTCTTAGGGATCAGATTTCAGAAAGAGAAGGAAATTCATGAGACGACTTCAAAACAAATGTAGTGAGTAACTAGAGCATTGATAGAAATGTAGTGGAGTCAAAAGTACAATATTTGTCTTCTGAATGTAGTGGAGTAAAAGTAATAAGTTATCTCAAAAAATAAAACTCAAGTGAAGTACAGAAACTCAAAAAATGTACTTAAGTACAGTACTCAAATAAATGTACTCTGTTACTGTCCACCACTTCATGAAAGTAACCTTTACAGGGAAAGTACTGAAGAAACACCCAGTGGCTTGTGTCAATGAAAACTGTGCCACAGATGTTTATAAAAACAGGGATATAAACACAGGGAGGAAACTGTTGCTCTGTTGGGAAGTTATAATGGCTGAATCTGTTTTCACCCTCATGACACCCTGTACTGTCACTACACATTACTTTTCATTACCTGATCATGAACTTGAAACTTTTTTTTAATGAAACAAACAAACATAAAAACAGCGACCTGCAGTGGTGACAGATTACTGTAATAACAGATGATGCCAGCTCCTGAGGCCTGACCATGAAAACAGCTTGTGTTTGTGTTGGCAACTTATATAACTACACAGAGCTGCTAGGGATCTCTAGCTAACACAATAATTGTATGTTACCATTAGATTCTGCTATCAAGTGGTTAGTTCGCATCTATGTTACTCACTTAACACACTGGTTATACACATTACCCCTCGCTGCATCGTCAGAACAAATAATCCAAAGCCAGTCTTAATCATAATCAGCTTTCTAACACCACTACTCAGATAAAATCTACTAAACATAAAACACTCACCGGTGTTTCAGCCCCGACCACGAAGCAGCTGTTTACAGAAGCTGCAGAGTTGTTGCAGTATACCTCAGCCCTTAGGTTATCCGTTAACAACACTGCAAAGACAAGTGAAGCTGGGAAATGTAGTTTTTAGTGGCACAGCTGTGACAGCAGAAGAACGCCGCCCTCTCCCTCCCAGGACTACATTTCCCTTTAGGCAGTGCGGTCTCCAAACAAGCTCTATGTGGGTGGAGCAAACCGGATGGAAACAAACCTTGTGGCTCTGAAAACATAAACAAGGAAGCATGAAAAAGAGAGTTCACCTCCACCAACACTTTGAAAATGTATAGATATGATCTATTTGTGAAGTATGGGTAGAGGGCATCTGACAGTGGTACATTGGGCATCTTGTTAACTCTCCCAAAATGTCTTGTTAATACTGGTATTTTGTTATTCTCATTATTTGTGCATTATTTTATTATTGTTATTTTTTTATTGTCTGATACAGTATTTTTCTTCTCTGTTTGTTGTTTTGTCTATTTGTCTTTTTGTTTTTTATTATTTTGCATGCCTGCCAAAGTCACACATTTTATCATGATTTTTATTTTTTTTCACTCTTCAGCCTGGCACTATTTTGTCCTGTATGTTGTGGATATGTGCTGTTAAAAATTCAAAATCCAATAAAACTTAAGTCATAAAAAAAAGGTATAGATATGCATGTATTTAATATATATGTTATTGGGGGGTGTGGACTGTCACAATGTTAACACAAGTTTGTTTAAAAGGCATGCTGCGTTAGTGTTACAAAGTTTTCCCATGTATTAGAGAGCACTTGCAGATAGTTGCTGTGGTCCTTTGTCCCCTCAGACTAGTTTGGGTGTTTTAAGTTATGTTGCTCGACTGGTAGAGTGAAGTAATATTAACAGCTACTTGTTTTTAGGGTGTGACGCTGCTGTTCAACTTGTGTGCACTCTGGTGTCCTCAAAAAACCAAATGTGTTTATGGTATAGTTTTAATAATCTTTCATTTAGATCAGGGGCATCAAACTCATTTCAGTTCAGGGGCCACATATGGCCCAAGCTGATCTGAGGTGGGCCGGACCAGTAAAATCATAACATAACATAATAACCTATAAATAACAACAACTCTAAATGTTTCCCTTTGTTTTAGTGCAAAAAAGTACAAGTACATTCTGAAAATGTTCACATGTTCTCAACCAAAAATGCAACACTTAGAAACACTAATTTAAGACCAAGTGAAGCTCAGAGACTAAAGGTAAAATAAGAATCTTAAATCATGTTTTCGCTGTTTTGTAAAGTGACTTTTGGAGCTAATAAGGAAGACTTGCATATTTAGATAAAAATACTAACAAGAGAAAATATGTTAATTTCAGCTTATCAAAGAAAAAGTGTTAATTTAAACTGTAATGTCTACTTTCAGCCTTCATTCTAAAATCATCTAAGTTTGGTCTATTTACGAGAGAAATATTATAAAATATGTAGTTTTGTATTTTTATTGTTACTTGTATTAAAAAAAATAGATATAAATTGCAGTACCACTAAGTAAAAATAATTAAATGGAGGCCTTAATTTATATATGTATTTTTTTTCCATTGTGGTTAGACCTTTCTTTGTTGCATAATGTCATAGTAAGTTGAAGTTCTTCTCAAAAAAGTTAAAACTGAGCTCCACTTAAGTAAACTACAGCAGTGAAATCATGAGTTCATGAGTTCATGAGTAATCATCTCTTGACATGATTTACTTTAACGACTATGCATTTCTTGTCCTTATTCAGAGTTGAGGTTATGGTAGGAGAGATTGGGCCTAATGATTTCGGGAATTGAGTTTTGATGTTATATTTAAAAGGCTGTTTTTAAATTGTCCTGCTTTCTTGAAGTCCATTCAATAATTTAAAGAAAGACATTGTATTGTGTATAAAACCCTGAACTGTTAGTTGTCACATAAAGCTTAAAGGAAAAAGAGAATTTTCATCTGACCTGTTTTTATATTTCAACTGAAAGTATATAAAGAAAAACAGCTGCAGACATGTTTCATTTGTTGTATTTTATTTATATTGAGAATCAGACTTTTTCATCATTAACCACTGTCTAAAATCTCCTAGCTAAACATTTTTGGCAAAAACAACTTTCAATGATTTTCTTGACAAACAAAATATAACAAAACAAACAGAAAATGTCAGAAAACATACAGTAATTTCAAAAAGGTACATTCAGTTTTCAAGACTTTCTCTTTAAAGGTGGAGCAGCTTTGGGTTCCCCTGAGTTTGACCATAAATGACCCGCAGCGCTCCACCCAAACATTATTCAAACAACTATACTGCAAAAAGGAGGAGCAACTCTGCTCTTATCCCTTTGAATTCACATGATGGGACAAGAATACAAATGTGACTCAACAGTTCTGAGAAGAAATTCAGCAGACATGGGGAGGCCCATGATGAAAACACATGCTCATCTTTAATCTCATAAACATTACTGTCCCAGGAATATTGCATCTGATTCTGCACCACCAGAATATGAAAAGCAAAAAACCAAAAACCTAAGGCGTACTTGGATGAACTATAAGAGGCCCAACACAGAACCTGTGCCACTCCAGTAGCTGTATGTTCAAATTGTAACAGCTTGTTAAAGTAGCAGCTACAGTCTAGGAGGTCAATATCCTACCACAGGTTAACTGGTACACTTGCATTGAGACTGCTGATTTCAGATTCTGGATTGAGCCCCTAAAGATTTACTAATACAGCACATATGAACATGTTTTGGGTTTCAACTTAGAATACAAATGTGAGTCCCACTTTTATTCATCATAAGCAGAATTAACACAAATTAACTGTTAAAACAAAACTTCAAAATAAAAGGAGGATAAGTTGATTATTTGGAAATAGACGATGATAATGAAACGTAACATTTTCTTCCTGCTTCCATCAAAGTACAATATTATAGTTATTTAAATGGTATGAGAACACTGAAAATGACTTTTCACACACAGCAAGGATACTTTTAAACTGCTGTCTTGCCAATATGCAACGGTGACCTTCTCTTGTTTGCATTGCTTGCTTTTAAATATAAAGTTAAGCTGATTGTGTCACTTTTCATCCCTTAATATTTCCCATGATTGAATCCTCTGCAGAGTCCTCTGATTAAAAATGCAGTAGTGTTAAAACTTTTGTGCACCCACTGACATTTGTAATATCATTCAAAAAGGCAATACTTTTAGTTTTGAGTATGTAAAGAAGATTTCACACGCAACAACAGGAAGTACAGTACTTTAAGTATGTTGCTTGTGAGGATCCTCCCACATTCAAACTTCTTAGTAATTTATTTTTTATATATTTTTCTATGAATTCAAACAAAACATCAGCAAGTGCACATTTACACATGACTGCACCGTTGCATCACAGATCACTAATCAATATAATATACTGTATTCGATAATTTTCACCTACAATGTACAGACTTCTGTTTGCAACGTTTTTGGAGGAACTCTGCGGCTGGATCATTTGTCTTTTGTGCATAAACTTGATTATTAATTGTCACTCTGTCGTCATGAAGTGCCGGTTTTTCCTGCAGGCACTTCCTCAGAGTTTTAACCTGCGACTATCTGCACTGTTTCAGTCACTGGTCAAGGCCACTAATGTGCAAGGCTTCACTTGAGGAGCAGCACCTCAATGCATCTCAAAGGCTGTGTCTTTTAATCTTTGGTCTAATCTGTGTTGATTATTTCACATTCCTCAGTAACCCTCTGCCAGAGATTAGTTGAGAGGCTAAAATAAACTCAGGTAACAAACAACTCTTTGGGTTATAGCGTCACAGTCACCGCTGCACATTGGCCTAAAATGCAAAACTACTGGGCAGACAAGTGCTAATCTTTATCTACTCTACAGCAAAGCAAAAAAAAAAACTACTTGAAACAAAACTACATTGTGTACTCAGTAGTACATTCTCTTCTAACAAAAATATAGATTTTAAAAATGTCTTATGGTGTTCATTCAATTCTTCACTTTCGCCTCTGATTAAACACTTCCATTTCTTTTACTACAATCATTCTTCTTCATGTGTTGCATCATCACGTGGAGCTTCTCCCTCAGACAGATTACAATTTCAGCCTCTGAGGGAAGCTGCCCACATTCATTATAAAGCTTTCTGTACCGACATGTCACTGCAAGCACTTCAGGTGTGAATCTTAACACGCATTAACAAAAGAGTCTGTCGTAAAAACAGACGTCACAGGACCTGAGGAGAAACTACAGAGGAGGTTTTCCATCTGTGAGGAGGACAGCAAACATCTGAGCTCCTGGCACACAAAGTGAGAGTTACATTCATAGCATTTCGTATTAGGCAATAACACTACAATAGTTTAGTACTGAGAAGATACCCTGTCAGATCAGCATGTAACACTACATGACTTTTCAAATGTACTAAACCTTGTTCCCTGAGTTTAGGAAAACAACAAGACAATAAAATAAATTTGAGGTAGTATAAAACAGGAATGGTAAGGGCTGCTGCTCAGACACACAAAACAAAAGCAGACATTCATATTTCACTCCATTACTCAATAATGGACAAAATGAGGATCAAATATTATTAATACTGGCTCAGCACCTCAGTGACATCTGAGGGGATAAATAAAAACTGCATGTGGTTATTTTTTTATGGTCCACACAACAGGTGGAGTGAGAGGAGATCTCTGCAGCGCCCTTACCATCCACAAATCAGAACACAGTAAGAGGAAAACACAAAAAAGGGATAACAATCAATTAAAGAAGTCATCAGGAAGTATCAAATGTGATGTCGCTGAAGCAGCTCCTCACATAACGTAGGTATAAGTAGTTTTAAATATACAGTGGAAGTTTACCGAACAGGTAAACCGAGGTAGATAATCAGCAGAAAGGACTCACGCTTCCCTTTTCGCTCCAGTGATAAACTCTCTTAAATAAGGTCAGAAACGTCACTTTGTGTCACGTTTTGACAGACTTTTTTTTTAGACATTCATGGTGGGTGAGATTTTTTTTCATACACGGACAGACACAGATAAAGAAAATTAAAAAAGACATTCATTGAATGAAACAGAAAGAAGTAAAAGAAAATCAAATGACCCGCACCTGCCAACCAGAGAGGCCTGTGCCGGCTTCCTGATCGATGTGTGTTGGAACAAAAAGAGGATAAAGGTTAAAAAAAAGGGTTCTCACTTGTTCCTTTACACCTCTCTCTCTTTCTCTCGCTCTTTTTCTCTCTCATACTTACATTTAGGCTAAGGGTACACTTGCAATGGAATTAACTACACTGAACATGGTGATACTTTCTGTTTGGGAGTAAAGGATTATTTCAACACTTTGGGAAATATAGTCATTGCTGTCTTTGCAAATCTTAGATGATTACACTGATACCACTCTTCTGTCAGTGCAGTAACTATCATGCTATCACAGCCAGTCAGCATAGCTTAGTATAAAGACAGGAAACAAGGGGAAACAGGAAGCAGAGTTCTTTCCACCAGTGCCTCTTAAATTATATAATGCACACATTGTTTATTTTGTTTAATCTCTCCAAAAGCTTGAGAGTAAAACATGGATTCACCCAGAGGAGAGACTCAAGAAAGTTAGTGGTTCCAGCCAAAAAACAGTCCTGCCAATAACCCCTCAAATACCCCAATTTTAAGGTTTTACCCTCAAGTTTTAAGCTTCTTCTCAGATTAAACAAACAAGATATAATCTGCCCATCAGTGAGTTCAAAAGATGCTGTACAGACTCACACTAGCTGTTTGTTTACTGTCATTGTGCTTAGTTAAATTAGCCAGCTGCTGTAGTAGCCGTATAACAGAGTAGATGGAAGAGGAGCTTCTACCTTCTCTCTGCAAAACAAGGAATGATGCTATTTTCCAAAAATGATACTTTTCATTTGTTATCTCCTGTGTAACTATATTTTGAGCACAGAGACACATGTGTCATGTGCTCAGCTGTTTTTATACATCAGTACAGTTTTTGCAAGTGTATCCTGCCTTCACACATACACTCAAACACACCAGCACACACTCAAATACACACATACACTGTCTCAAACACACTCAGGTACACGCCCACACAGTGCAGACTGAAAGCTGCTGTGTGCCTCTTGCTGACAGCAGCTGTTCTGAACGGACTCCTTTAACTTCCGCTCAGCCAGACTCTCCTCCACCTGCTCCAGCGGCTCCTCCGCTGGGGTGCAATTGTCTGAGTCTTCGCTGTCCTCCGCTGTGAGAGACGGCGGGCGGCTGCTGTGTCCGGATGATAAGTTGGTCATCTCGGTCTCGTCGTGAGAGTAACGTCCCGAGTCACCGGTATCGTGGCTGCCCTCGCTGTTGGAGGAGCCCTCCGTGTCCCCGGGGCTCCAGAGCAGAGACTGCAGGGGGTTGGGCTGGTCTGGAGACAGCTCCTCCTCGTACGTCAACACTGTGGTACCGGGCTCGTAGAGGGGCATGCCTTGTCTCATGTTCTGGAGCACAAAAAAACATTGCTTTAGTTAGGCTGAGTGTTTATGGCTATGTTAAATGATTTACTGTTTCTCTTTTGTATACAATACTCAAAAAGAGAACATATCTTTACATGTTTTCATGATATACTTTACGAGCTGTTAGTCCACAGTTTTTGAATGCAGTTACTGAAGGCTCTATTTGATCTTGATACTCACTGAATGAGTTTCTTTACCTCTTGCATTTATTGTTACAATCCCAGAGTGGGATTAAAATATTGATATCCTTCACACTTCTTAATTGCAGTAAAATCATAGGGCCTCATTTACCAACCATTCCTAGGAGAACATTTCTTCTTAAAACCCACCGATACAGTTTTTACAAAGTTTCTGAAATTCACAAATGTTTTTTATTTGAAATGTGTACTTTGGTAAGAAGCAAGCATTCTTAATTTTAGCTTTCACAGCTTCTCTCTACTTCTCTCTACAATCCTGTGATTTCTGCTTCCACAAGGTACTGATATCTTGTGCCCATAATGGGCTTTACCTGCACTAACTAAAAAACAACTACTTTTTTGACGGCAGCAACAGGTGACCACCCTGGTTTTTGTTCATAGTTCCATGTACACTGTTCTATCTTTAATTAAGCTGTAACAGAGTTCTTTTTAAGTGAATAAGTGAGCCTTAGCTGACATAGTTTATCCCAAGCAAATTGTCAGGTCTGTCCATAAGAAGTCATTGTGTATCCACTATTATTGTTTCTTTTTCACAATTGCTGGGAAATTTAAGTTATCAGAGAAGTGTGGACACCATAATGGATGAACAAAATCTGATCCATGGTCTATGACCTTACCCTCTTTGGACTCTTATTCCAGGATGGCTGATGTTTTCTGGACTCAAAACAAACAAAACTGGAAGGACTTTTGTTTTTACTTTTACTAATGTTGCTATACTGTTGTATCTACTTGTCCATTCCAAATAAAGATACAATTAAAAAAACAAAACAACTACCACAAGCTTCCTACTCACAAAGACACTAATTTAAGAACCCTGGTGCGAACATTTCTGCAGCTAGGAAACAAGTTCATGAATTTGCCTCAGACTTTTCTTCTAAATCTAAGAAGAAACTTAGGAGGGTATTGGGGAATGAGGCCCACAGTTTCTAGGAAAACAGAAGCAGCTGAAGAGGGCATGAATCTACTTTAAATATATAAACTATGTAACATGTCAGCAACATCTTATTTGTGAGGAAGAGGGAATCTACACAATTTCACAGGCAGTGCATGTGACTCCTTATCTTACCTGTGCGGCTTTATTGTCCCTTTTCATGTTACTGCTGAAGGGGAACCATTTCTCCGTCTTCTCAGAGCCGGGCTGCACCGGGCCCTGAGAGTTGATGATGAGGTTTGATCCACCCTGCAATTCAGAAAAACATGAGTCATGTCCAATTCTGATCAAAAGATAAATATTAAATAGATTGATAAAACTTTTATCCATTTTTATGACTCCTACGACAACTACATTTAATGTGGTTCTTATTAAGCCAGTTAAGCCAACTGTTTGATATTAATACCCAATATTTATCCTGTACAACACCAAATTTACATCATTATTAAAGCATTTTTGAATTTGTTTCCAAAATTTCAACTTCCAGTGTCGGAAGTGTGTTTAATAAACTTGTTGTGTTCTTCAGTAAGTGTGTGGTCTTGTCCTCTTTATTTCTCTTTTTTTTTTTCTCGTTTTTTTAATTGCACGGCGCCTACACCCGTGTGCAGAGCCACCCTTCTTCAGTATTTTAATACAAGATTTCCACATTTTCTTCCAGTGAATGTGGTAGAATTAACAATAGTCACAATGATCAATGTAACAATGAAGTGTTTGTACCTTTGCATCAATGAAAAAACTTTGACTCATCATTGGCACAGTCACATCAGCATTCTCAGCTTGACCCTCAGAGTTCAGCTGTCCGGCAGATGAGGAGGCTGTGCCCACACCTTCACCGTATGTTTTCACAGCTGAGAATTTCCTGCAGAGACATAAATATGGTATCACTACAGATAAAACTAACACGCAAGGAAACTGAGCCTTAACGGTCGGCCTTATGTATTGGGCTCTGTTTCTGATGGAGGATGGAGTTACCTGTTTTTTCCTCTGCAGACGATGATGAAAGCACAGATGATGATGCAAATGAGAGCAATGCAGACTCCCACAGTGATGCCTGTCATCGACTTTTGGTCCAGGTGGTAGAAGCCATCAGAAAAGCCTGTGAAAGAGGAAAGCAATACTGTCAATCACATGCTGAAGTGCAGCCTTAAAGAGAATCAATAACTGTTTGTAGGTAACACAAACACAGGATGTCAGGGGGTTTAGGTATTGCTCACCTGTAGAGGAGCCGCGGGAGAGCCTCTGGTCATGACCGGAGGAGGGATCTGATCGCACATTCAGCTCCACTGTTTGAGAGTACGGACCATCGCCCATTTTGTTGGATGCAGAAACTTTCACAAAGTAAATCTGGTCGGGCTTCAGGTTCTCCAGCAGGGCCATGGTGATGCTCCCTGTGGGCGAGAAACAACTGGTGTTTAACTGAATATTAAGAATGTACTGTTGAGAAATATTTAAAGGATTATGCCTTTAAAACATTTTAAAGTCATTCACAAAGATAGATGAGCCCTCACGTATGAACAATAAAATCCAAAAAGCAGGAGGTTTTATTTTTCTATTAGTTGCAGGCCATTAGGAACTACAGCCCCCTCAGAGTCCTGTCTGAACTCCAGTAGCTGATTGTTGGGGCTTCAATTTGAACTAGACTGAACTTAGACTCAGCCTTCTGTGGAGCTTTGCCCCTCCTAAATAGTTTCATTATATACTTCAGTCACACGGCAACCAACTGAAGACTGCAAGATTTGGTTAAAGGTTCAGAAAAATAGCTGCAGCAGTGGGTATGCGACATCTCATATGACTGCAAAAGTCACAGTTTTAAAACATTCTTATCACACTATTTCACTTTCTTTTTTTTCGTTTTTTCTCTGCTCATCTTTTACATAGGCACACTGAGGGACCACAGCTCTCCACAGCAGGCTGTTAGTGCAACAATATGTGTTCAAACACCACACCCACCACCAAGGACACGATCCGTCCTTCCTCAGCTTCACTCTCACT
The DNA here is from genome assembly GCF_009762535.1 of Notolabrus celidotus. Taxonomy (NCBI): domain Eukaryota; kingdom Metazoa; phylum Chordata; class Actinopteri; order Labriformes; family Labridae; genus Notolabrus; species Notolabrus celidotus. The sequence continues at coordinate 14,828,949 of NC_048274.1, read as the reverse complement.
CACAGCAAGGTAGGACTCCAATCCCAGGAGTGAATAATAATATAAATCTCATCCATTCAGTTCTTTTATATCTGATCAGTCGTTCAAAGCCGGTCAAAACAAAACTCATAACAGTGCATGCAGAGACATCATGGACCTGTGTGGAATGCCTGATATGTTTGGAGAATTCACCAACATCAGGAGCTTCTCACTGACGGGGAATCAGGTGCATCTTTTGGCATCAGACACACCTTACGTTACGACCAGGTGTGGAGGGGAACTGGCATGCAGCCGTACCACAAACTGCAACTACAGTTTGATCAAGTTTAGTTCAAAACCTGCAGAAGACTGCAGTTCAGTCCTGATATAGCAGGAAGCCAGAGAAGGTGCTGTATTTCCAAGTGCTGCCATAGATGGTGCCGTGGTGCAGCTGGAGCCACACCTGGTTACCTTGGTAGTCTCACTATTTCACATTTAAGTATTTAACTCTTTTTAGGTATAAAGTTTGGTCCTCTTTTTTAGTAAATACAGGTAACTGCTGATGGTTAGATAATAGATAGAGTGCTGGGTGCCAGTTTGGAACAATGAATATGAAGCTATAGCCAGCAGTTGGTTAGGAGAGGTTAGCTTAAAGACTTGGAACAGGCTGGGGGGAAAAGGAAGCTGTACTCTGTTTAATCCGTATTCAAACAAATTATAAAAATGACAAATCCCTGCCAAAGGAGGAAGAAGTTTTAAGGTCTTTGAGCATCAAGAGAATAGTTTGCAGGAAATTTCAAACACTGTGGCATAGGAGATAATCCTGAAAAAACAAATCTATCTCCAACGTTGCTGTTTTCAAAGAGCTGGCCTTAAAAGAGCGAGTCTTTGTGATGCAGAGAAAGACAAATATAAAAACAATCCTCAAGGCTGAAAGGGATGTTTGAGAGAGGAGCTTCTGAGAGGAAGAGCAAGGGGTCAGGGGATCAGAGCTGTACACATACCCTCGTCCAGTACCACCCAGTATACACACCACAAGGGTCCCAGCAGAGACCGAGAGAGGGGGTGGGTGTTCAGTTTGAGGTGATGTGGGGGGGGGGGGGGGGCTGGGCTAAGCTGAAGGGGCTTTGTGAGAGGCTTCGCTTTTGACCCCTTTACCGGGGGCACTGAGGAATTGTGTCTTTTTTGTGTGTGTCCTGGGGTCGTGTGATCCAAAGACACCTACACTGACTCACAAACCAGAAACAACAACAGCTTTATGGTGACTGATGCGTGTGGGTGAGGGGACTCATTTAGGGCAGAAGTTCATCTGAACTCTAAATCACTTTTTGATTCTTCCTTCATCACATGAAACATTTAGTTCCTTCAAAAAAAACACCAGATAGCTGACTATAGTGAGACCACATGTTGTTTATCTCTACCTGATCAAAAATCTAACAAAAGCATGCCTAATCGAGTATGATCTCAACACTCAATTACTTCATACTAGATCGAGTGCAGACATTCATGAACAACTGCTGCTCTATGTAGGTAATAAGCTGGGAAATTATGCTATTTCTGCACAATCCACCACCATACATGCTCTGTTCTTTCAACTGAACTAGTACAAAAGTAGTCTTTGTTCTAGAAATGTCAATAAAACAAGTAAATCAAAGTCTTTGTTTAAATCAAATTAAACCTCCAATCTGATTGTATCAGTGAGACTAAAGCAGTGAGCTCAACCCGTCCTGACACCATGAACAGAGCTTTAGATTGGAAGGTGAAATGAGTTACTGATTTCCAATGCTCCTTTTATGTTGAACAGAAGGAGGTCTGTGTGTGTAACCCTGTTCTTTACATCTCCTCACCTTCTCTTTGCAGCACTTGCCATTCCCCAGCTATCCAGGCATGTCTGGAGGCGTACAGGATGGTGTAATGTGTCACAGCTACGTTGGACTCCTCTGGGGGTTTCCATGAAACCAGCGCTGTGTCCTCTTCAATCAGAGTCACTTTCACATTAGAGGGGGACAGGGTGGGAGCTGAGTGGGGAAGGATGAAAAGAGAAGAGATTAATTAAAATACTTTGAACATCAGAACAGGATGTACGGTGTCCTTTTACTATTATTATTATTTTAATTTTATAAGTATCACTAGTGTGTTAGAAAATAAAGGCCCAACGAACACAGACAACTTTTCTTTATATATCTCCTAACATGTGTGAGATGAGATAAAGGTGGATAGGAAATGTATTAGTGATTGTCTGAAAACACGTCTTTAGCGATACCTACAGTAACACCTCCTGATTCAAAACTGCTATCTCAAACTTCCTCAGAAATACATTCAACAAAACTAGAATGTTTGATCGTTTTGCCCTCACCATCAGGGAAAGTGGTCTGATAGACCACAGGGCTCCAGGGGCTGGACAACTGGTCGATGTGAAGGCGAATGGCAAACTCATACTTGGTGTTCGGCTCCAGGCCTCGCACTAGAAGACTCGGTTCATTCCTGTAACAGAGAGACATTACAGGGACTTAGAAAGCCAGTAAACATAACACACTGTTGTGCCAAGACAAACATTGATCATCCACATCTGCCCAATGTGATCTGCTGTGGTGTTCAGGTTTAGTTGTAGATTTCTGAACCTCTCTAAAAAGCTGCGTTTGATTCCAATCTGCAAAGTTAGAAAAACATATTCCATAACTTTCTATAGCTTCGTCTCTTTCAAGATAAAATGTTTAAGTTAGCTACATTAAACTGCAGATGTCAAGTTTGATTGTGTTTGTGAAGTGACTCTTAGATAAAGCATCTTGGCCAGCAGGTGGCAGTATGGAGCAGTGCTGGCTGTGTGCAGAGGAAACATCAGAGAATCTCCAGTGACCTGAAAACTTTCTCCAACAAGTGATACACATTTACTCTAAGAAGTGAGAAGTGTTTAGAAACAGATTAAGTGAAATGATACAGTTGGTGATGTGGTCATTAACTTGTGCTGAAGTATTAGCCAATAAGAATAATAATACATAAGGTGATATGACTGTGAGGTACACAAAACCAACAGTTACATGTGTTACATCTGGTTTCACTTTCCATGCATCCCTTTTCTGCAAACAGGAAAGAAACATACAGTGGGCTCCACATATGTACTACAGGTGCATTGAACAACATGGAGGTTCATCATGACTACATAAGTCTGAGGTCATTAGTATGTCAAATTTGCGATGTTATGCTTGTTGGCACAGAAGTGGCTGTAAAGAAAAGCTTAAAATAAAAAGTTGTAGAATCAAAAAAAGTTCTTACGTCTGCAGGTAGAGCACCAGGGAGGCGTTCTGCAGGCCCACTGGGTTGCAGCGGACAGTGTAGTTGACCGCATGGCTGGAGGTAAAGGCCGGTCGACCCCAGTGCAGAAGTATGGCGGTGGAACTGTTGGTCTTGGAATATACATTGTGTGGAGGAGGTGGTGGAGGCACCAAGCGATCTCGAACAGCTGAGATACATGAAGAGTGAGATTATTTCCTACATACTTCAGACACACTGACAAAAAACCTCTTCCTTAAAACAATGTGGGACTTACAAACACATCCAGGAGTGCTTATAGTCTGGTCAGCCTGGTAACCATCTCCAACAAAATTATATGCCAGAAGCTTCACATGGTACTTCTTCCTTGGGTCTGTGATGGGAAAAAGGAAGACATAAACAAGTCATATGAATGAGAGTAACGGCCAAAGTTCAGTCTCAGATCTGGATTCAGTGTACAGTCTTCTGACATTTATCTTCCCAAACACTCACTACACCATCACACCAAGACAGTGACGTTGTGACTCCTACAGCCAACAGGAAGCAGGGGTGATACATGAAAGAGGCCTGGGCTGTGTGGGTGAGGGGTCAGTGAGTGGTCTCTGGTGTGATGGTGTTGTGGGAAAAAAAAAGGGGTGAGGCAGTCCGACAGATGCTCAGCACCACGAGTCCTTTGGTCAGTTTCTGCAGCAGAGCAGAAGAGCTACGACATCCATCACCTTGTCACTCTGAGCCTTTTGGGTGCAAATACGTGGACCCTTTCTCCAGCCTGCTGGTCAGTGGTCAGCGGCCACTCCTATTCAGATCCAAAATCTGGGGGGTTAAATCGAAGGACAAAGTCCCTTGGGAAGGACACCGCTGACGGTCAACAGTAGGCCTCGGTGACCCTGAGAACCCCGGACTGAACAAAAGCCATCTGACCAAATGTCCCTTTTACCCACAAAACAATAATCATATGATTTGAATGTTGCATAATATGATCAATGCTTGAACTCAAATCTGCATCCTCTTAAACAAGGAGTGAAGAAAGAGGCAAACTGACCTCTAAGCATTTTAGTTTAAACTCCTTAAAAGACTAAATATTAGTTTTGTGTAAGGTACAAGATGAAAAGATTTGTGACACAATATTTTCTTGATAAAATATCACTAAAGCATTTTAATGGATATTTAACCACTTAAGTACAGTCAGTTCTTCATAATAAACCCAAAATATAATGCTGTTCAAGACTTTTAGATGTTCTAAAGAAGAGAGAGGGCACAGGGGATGAATTTAGGTCCATAGAGGTTAGAGAAGTTAAGGAGGGGTAGAGTCGTGCTACATGCACCCCCATGCAGCCCTGAGGAGTTTCACTGGAGCCAGACCAGGGCCAGCAGGTCAGACCGAGATTAAACTCTGAAAGAATCTGAGGTCATGGGTGTGCAATATGAGAAGAGTCTCTTCTCCTACTCAGGGATCCTGCACGTCCACAACTTTAAGACTGTTTCCAAAGATAAAGAGAAAAATAAATCCTAAGTTACTGATAACTTTTATTAATTGCATAATGAATTAATGCAAGAAGCCAGGACTGAGCAGAGAGCTGACAAAAGTTCACTCAATTAATCTTTTTTTGTGTGTGTATTAAAAGCAGGAGGTTGAAGCTTTTCAAACAACTAAGTTTGCCTAGTTTGTTCTGCTTCAGTGTCCACCTCTGAAGAGGAGCCAGCACATAGCATGCACCTCTACCCAGCCCCACCATACAATGGGCCTGCCATAATTATGCGAGAGAGTAGCTCTGCGAGGGGGGAAGCTGTGACATCTGGGCCACGACCTTTGACATGGAATCTGGGCAAGCTAAATCCTGCAAAAGGAGGGGTTATAGGGCTCTCTCTGGAGGGGGAGGGTCAAGCAGAGGAAGTGAGTGGAAAAACAGGGAAACACCAAGAGTCAAAAATGAAATGCCACTTAGGTAGGTGATGACACAGTGTGCCTGATATGAGAATATACAGTGGTGCTTTGTTTTCCACAGACAATGGGCCGGACACCTGAAGCTCTTATTGTTAAACTTTGTGAGATCAAATCAAACGTCATTACACCCTATATTAAACAAAATTTAACAACAGCGTCATGTTACTGATCCAGCCATAATATTTAGTTATTGGAATAGAAAATCATATTGAGCTTTTCATAAAGAATAGCTGAATATCCAGGCTGTTACTGACCTTACTGTAACAGATTCATCTATTCATGTTTTTTGATTGATTGAAACACAATTTGTTCAAAAAGCAGCACTCATTTTCAAAGTGACCAATTTCAAATATCTTGTTTGTCTGTCAAACACTCAAAAATTCAATTCAATTTCAACCAACAGAGACTTTATAAGTCATCAAAAACGTGCAAACCCAAACATCTTAAGAGCTGCAAATACACACGATCTGCATGTTTGATTAAAGAACTGACCAGAATAATGAAAACTTGTGTCAAATAAAGTTAGGAAACCAACTACGTCTTTTCACTAATCCTTGATACAAGTCAGATCCATGACTCGAGTTATAATTCATAAAGTATGGCTGTACTGGTGCTCTTCTTCTTCTTCTTCTTCTTCTTCTTAGAAAGTCGTGCTCTTCTTGAGTTGCCATTCCTTCAGTCATGTTTTCTTGCCCGCCCCACCGAGATAAATCTCACATGGCCTTACTCCCATAAATTATGCTGTTTGTATTAAAGGGCATATTTGAGCCATTTGTGGTCACCTCCTTTTTTACAGCCAAAATGCTGATCCTGTTGGCCCCTAAGGTTTTGTTCTGGCCTGCAAAAGGCCCCCCAGGCCGCTGCAAGCCAGGCTTGAACAGGGGCCATAAATGTCAACTCCCGTATGAACCCTCACACCGGCATCTATCATCTCTCTCTCCCTCTCCTCCCCCTTTTTTGCCCTCTGTCTTTTGCCCTGACTCTCACAAATCAACACAAACACATACTGATGCACACACACACATGTTAAGTATAAAATAGCCTTTTAAACGGATGGCCAGATACACATATGCAGGTTTTGCATTGCACATGCGTTGCCTTGTGTTTAATGCAAAGAGTGGTAAAGAAGCAGGACGGCCTGCAGTAGTGAGATAAATCTACAGTTGAGCACACAGTGTTGCCTGGTGCCAACAGGTATGAAAGGTATTCAAGCTCCGACTTTGACTACATGTTCCTTTCATGGGCAGAGCAGAGAAAACACATGCGAGGAAGGTCACATAAGCGTGTCATTTATACCCAAGTGGAGCCTCTCGAACGCATTCCTTTCTCTCAGGGTGTGCTTTCAATCATCTGGATCATCAGAAGTGATAATTTAACTGCCAGCTCCAGAGTATGTTCTTTCTGCAGCTGTACACGATGCTGAATCAGCAGGATTCAGTTTAACCACAGCTGGTAGTTAAAAAAAATCAATGTTATTGGCAAAAAATGGGACGCCTGTCGTGCACAACATTGCTGAGGTTAAAGGAAATGCCACTTACAGTAAAAGCATGTATAATTTGCAAAGGTCACCTGCTGAAAGTAATCAACATTCAGCTATTGGTAGCTTTAAAGACACAACATGTGCACTATTTTACATCAAGTCTCTTAACAAGTACCCCCACAGCAGCTACAAGCCTGCTGTGGAACTCTCTGCCTCTGGACATTAAAACGGCGAGCTCTCTGGGTGTTTTTAAAAGTAAAATTAAGATTTACCTTTCTAATCTAGCTTTTAATTTGGAGTAGTTTATTTTTAACCCTGGAATGCATTATTATTATTGTTATTATTATTATTATTATTATTATTCTTATTATTCTTATTATTATTATCCTTCTTCTTCTTCTTCTTCTTCTTCTTCTTCTTCTTCTTATTATTATTATTATTATTATTATTTTCATTATTGTTATTGTTATTTTAATCATTATTATTTTAACCAACGCTTTAACATTTATTTATCTTATTTATAAAAAATATGTATTTATTTATACATTTTAATTATTTATTTATCTATTTCATTTCTTGTATTCATCTGATCTTGTTAACTCTACCTTATTTTTTAACTTTTCTTTCCACTCTTACTTATTTTATTAATTTTACTTTGTTGATTTTCTTTTATTTTTAAGTATTTTATTTATAATCATGCCTTGTATAATTTGACCATTGCTGTTGTTTTCGGTCTGTCTGTTATTCTGTGAAGCACTTTTGGCTGCATGTTTATATGTATGAAAGGTGCTTTATAAATAAAGTTGAGTTGAGAGTTGAGTTGAGCTGATACTTCACAAATGGCCTAAAAATGAAGGCATCTTAAAAATTATATTCATGCAAAGATGCTTACAAGTGCATGAGGAGAAAAACATGTACATAAATTGCAGGCAGAATAAAGCGGTCCACTGTCTGTCCAGTCATGTGCTTATTGTGTGAGGATGTAGTAGCATCACTTGCTCTTATTTGTTGGCTGGCTGATAAGTTAACACATTAAAGCAGATACAAACACTGAATCTAACCAGAATGAAAAAGTCCAACAAGTGCTCCAACATGCCTTTAAGCTTTTAAACTTCCTCACATTCAGATTTCTACTTTAAATCTTCAATCCTGTTATTAAAGATGCAGCTTCACTTCAAGACAACAGTCATGTCTTGAAGAAGGAAGTGATATGTGGTAAAATGCACAGAAACCATTTGGATTCCTCTCAGCACAGCAGGGCTTTTTCTCTGATGCAGGATGTGTTGTCACACAGGAGGTCAGATGCAGCATTGTATACCTCTCTCTCCTTGTGCACAGAGCTGCAGCTAATTCATGAGAAAGAAATCTCAAACTGCAAGATAGTGAGCTCACAAGCCATGCTCATTGTTCTACCTCCAGCTCAGTTGGTGAGAGGCAGCGTTTCCTTTAGGTCTTGGCTAATAAACTATCTTTGTGGCTCTCAAAGCCAAACACAATGAGGGTCTTTGATGTCAATGCTCCTCCAGCAACACTGCTCACAGCAGTCATAAAACACATCATAAATCTGCCTCCACAAAACAGCTTCCCTCTCTTCAAAACACAGCACTGCCAAGCTCTTTTATCAGAGAGGAACAATACGATGATTCTTTTAATCCAGCTGAAGCTTTATTTTAGATGTTGTTAATTTTACTTGATTGGATTAATTCCCATCAGCAGCTGCGGCTGAAGCTTGCTCCTCCTTGAAGAACATTCATCTTGTGAAGCAAGAAAGAGCCGTACTCTTTAAACTTTTAACACTGCAGATCTTATAAACATATACACATCATTTAATACTAATAAAAATTAATAAAGTGTTGCTTTCTCAGTTTTTTTTACCTCTACCTAAATATATTAAATTAACCTTGTTAAAATTAATTTAGCAAACATCAAAACTGTATTAGTTTACATCACAAGAAACAAGAGTAGTTGCTCATAGTAGGTGTATTGTAGTACTAGCATTCACTTTAGCTGTGTTAAAGTTATTAAACCAAATACCTAACTAGCAATATGCCTGAAGCAGCTAAGAGTTAACACCTAAAGTAATTTATAGTGCCTCCTCATCCTTCTCTCTTTCTGGTCCCATTCTAGCACTGACCAGCCTGATTTACAAGTCAGCTGCTGGCCACCTGGTTGACCCCTCTGGCCACAGATGGTCAGTTGTCCACTGCATTGGCCTGATCCCCCTTTCCTCTCTCAAACAAAAAAAGGCCAAAATGATCTGACCCAAAGGCCAGAAGAGCGGCGATTTGCCCCAAACACCATCCAGCAGCTGCTGGAAAGACCCACACATTGAAATCCTGTGCAGAGGTTGAGAGGTCATAAACGTGGGATGTGGAGCTGTTCTGTGATGCTGCGCACATGACAAGACCTAAGCCAATTAATCACTCATGGACACAGTCGACTGTCTTTACTAGCTGCTTCTGGATTCAACTGTTCTGCAGAAGTTAAAGTGAGCTTAAACACTTGGTATGAGTTTGTAGACATGCAACTTTTTTATAAATAAGATTTGTGTTACTTGATTTATCTTTACTTAACCAGAAGCAGAGATTCTCACTCCAACATTCAAAAGCACAGTTTATTGAAATTTGGGGACCCTTTCTGAACTCTGTACACAACCTTTAAAACCATGATTCAGATCCAGCTTCATCATCTCTCTCTCTTCCAGATGTACAACTAGGTCTTTAATGAGACTGGGGAAAGTATTTCACGTCATCACTGGCAGTGACAGGGTAGGGATTGTTTTATAATGGTTGTTTTTTGTGTTTATTATTGTTTTTTTGCTTTTTGTTTACCTTGATATTTTCTTTAACCTAAAAAGCAAAACAGTAACACAGGCTGTTGTTGTAGGTCCATGCTTCCACTACTTACCATGTGCAGTTAATGGTTATTTTTTTTCCCCTTTTGGGGAACACTTTTCCCATGTAGATGTGACTGCTAACTGCGTTTGGTGTTTATTTATCACATCCTCTAATATCAGTGACTGATCAGCACTGCGCTTCATGTATACCTTGTTTGTATCTCAATAAAAAGATTTTGACTAAAACCAGAAGCACAGAAGTGAAAGAAAGTGTTTCTAAAAGAAAATGTACTTTTCTTTTACAACAAAATGAAAATTTCATGTAGTGCGCTGCCTTTGAACATTAAGAAATCCTCTTTTCATGAAGGGAACATGGGATGTAAACAAGTATCCTCTGATTTGGCTGTTGCTGAATGTTTGTGTACACACAAAACACAATAATAAAGTGTAATTTCCTCCATATCAGGCTTTGTTGAGGCAGAAGAAGGTAAATTAAATGATTTATAATAAAACTCACCGAGGCCTCCGATGGTGTGTGTATTATCAGAGGCACGCAGCTGAAGCGGGGCGCTCTCTGACTGGCTCTCCTCATGGTAGAAGAGTCGGTATCCTTGCACACTGGCTGAGTTCCTGGGTGCTAGCTGCCAGCGCACCAGTATAGTGGTGCAGTTAAGAGGATCCAAATGGAGGTCTGGAGCCAGAGGAACTGACAAGAAAAAAGGATAAAATAATTTGTTAATCATAATGTTACAGAATTATAGTTTAGAGTGCTCACTGTATTTCCAGATTCACATGTATAAAATCAGCCTTAACTAACTTATCATCCCCTGGATTTCAACCAAACATGACTTCAAAGAGTTTGTGAGTGGCGTTTCCCCAGAAAGCATTAACCTGTTCATAGAAAACTGTAATCTTTTAGACATGCTGTCTGAAGTATTTATGTGTTTGACGGAGGATGTTCCTGAGAAAGAATTTTCTTTGAAAGTGAAACCATCATCTGATGCCTCACCAGCTGTTTCACACTCACAGCGAGGACCAGAGGTAACGTCACCGGCAGGGCCAGGGCACAATTTCACACATTTTTATTTTAGGAATGAGGGGAAAGAGGTTTACCAATAGAAGACTCCTGTTTGAGTTTTAAGTGAAGACAGGAGGCAAAAGAGATGGGCAGGAAAAAAAACAAATCCTCCCCTCCCCCGCCACAGAGCTTTTAGATGTGGCTCTAAGCAGCCATATACTCTTTCCCACCCAGAGGCCTGAGTCGCTCTCTTTATGACCCATGACTGAAACCCTTCCAATGTTACTGACAGTGCAGGGCGAAGGTCAGAGAGTAACAAACCCAATGCCTTAACAAGATTATTAGAGGAAGCTCTTCCCTCTGCCTCATGCTCCAAACAGAAGAAAAGTGTTTGCAGGATGTTTTGCTGTTTTTGGTCAACTTCCCTCCAGGTGTGGAGATCTGCTTGATATTTCAGTAAACTCAAACATTCTGACTATCTTAAAAATGTGGATTTGTATTTAAATAATTATGAAGGCAACTTTTCAAATGTTTTACCTCGAGCACTGGATGCCTTTGGAGTGCGGTGGGATGTCCAGGCAGACTGCTCCCCCCACCCTATGCTGGTGGCAGCAGTGATCCGCAGCAGGTAGATGGTGTCAGGCTGTAGGTTTTCCAGGAGATGCTGGGTCTTCTCTCCAGGTAGCTCTATCTGTGAGACTGTATTCTCAGCACTGGTGCGGTAGGACAAACGGTACGCAGAAACTCTGCCACGACTCAGCTTGTCTGGAAGGGGCTGCCAAGACACCTGGATGTCCATGGGGCTGTTGCTGGTGAGGCTGAGCTCAGGGGCGCGGAGGGGCACTGAGGACCAACAAGACAGAGGAGACTTAGCTTTAAATTCATTCAAATTAACCTTTGTACAGATTTCCCTTTCTGAATATTTTTTTCTGACTTGGAAAATAATACAAGATAAAGCACTCTAATGAAAAGTCATGTACCCCTACAACCTAAACAATAGTTGACAAGTTACTGGCGTTTCATCAAGTTAAGCTACCAACACTCCGAGAAGGCTTTACACTTAGCTCTGGCATCACAGAACCAACCCCCTCCATGCCAGCTCTCACTCCCTATCGTACCCTCACACAGAAAGGAAAAACACAGAGAAGAGTCTGTAGCAGGAGAATAAGAAAGAGGACAGGGCAGGCAGAGCCGAGGCAAGCTTGGGCTGAAATCCACCATGGGGTTGGGCTGTATGCTCTACCTCCCCCGTTTTCATGAGAGGGAGAGCAAGGATGAGAAGCCTGACTTTGTACATGTTTTCCTAAATATTGCACTATAAAACCACATGAATAATGACAGAGCTTTCAATCTATGTCACCAATCCTGATACACATTGACAATAAAAACAAAAAAGTAAAGCTAATCATGGTGACTGATATTCGGTGGCATCAGGGGCAATTCTAGGATCGGATGTTTAGGGGTGCTGAGTCGTGCAAGATAAATTTCACTGTTTTGTACATTTTAATGCAATTTTATTCCCACATTTGTAAAAGAAAAGGATAACACTTTTTGGGAAAGTCTGTGACTAAACCATCAAATCTGATAAAGGTTATTTAAATGCTGAGCCACAGGAAAAGAGAAATTGATTGGAATCATAAAAGAAACATATGGTAACCCTAATTTCTGGGGAAAGACAACTCATTTTGATTCAGCAGCTCCTCAACACATACATAAACAGTATGCATGTTTCTGGAGTAAACCAGCCCCCTATAGTGAGTACCAAAAATACCAAAAATTGACATTGGACTTATTTTTTGGACTTTCATTTGAAATGCAATGCACAACATGTAAAACGCAGTGGAGCTGCTGTATTTTTGTTGTTAAAATATTATGTTTCAATGAAGTACTGTGTGATTTTGAAACTGTTGTAGCTTGTTATAAAGAACATACAGTAAAAAAAATCTCTCAAATTTTAGGGGTGCTGGGATTCAATTTAGAGGTGCTTCAGCACCCCCAAAAATGGGCTAGAAACGCCTATGGGTGGCATCGTAATATAATGCAGTTACAAATCCTTGTTTATTTATTCAATTAATGTCAAAAACTGAAACAAAAGGTTTCCCATATTTAATCATCCAAACGTGTTGTTGTTGCTGTTCCATCATTAGAAAGCAATTGAACCGTCTTTTCAAGAGCACCTATTAAAGGTGACCATGAGCTTGCCCCTCAAGCTATGTAATATAATTTAATATTCTCAGTCATGTAGAACAGACTCACTGCAGCCTTTGACACAGCGGCCAACAGCATGAGAAAATGAGGTTTGCCTGAAATATGAAACTCTCCAGGGGCATGAACACAGACACACATATTTACACATGAGCTTGTTTACGTGGGCACAAGCAAACACAACAACGCACTGTGTAAACTAATTATTTCACTTTGTCTCACATTTAATAGTAAAGCTCATCGTCAGCTCAAACGGGAGTCTATCAGTCTGATGAAGGAGTGAAAATAGCACTCCTTTATGTCACTGTGGGAATGATTGTTTATGTATGCACTCACCATCCTCGAGTGTGTGCTGGAATACGTGGTCCGACATTCGGCTGGCTCCCATGGGCATGTAGGCCACCACGTAGAAGGTGTAGTTGCGAGCCGGCTCCAGGTCGTCAATAATGTAGCGAGTTGTATCGTTTCCGATGACCACTTGATATTCCTCATTGTTCAATCCTGAAAAACACATTGTAAACAGAGAATGATCATTCAATCAACATATAATATCAAAACAAGCAAAATACATAACCACATACATTTTCTTTGCACTCTCCATTGCTCTGTCATTATATATCCTACTATTCCATAATTTGCATTTATAGGTCTGCAAAGAGCGTTAAAGGGTCTGATGTGTTAGTGATCTTTGTCTATTCTGTCTGTGCACACATACTGGACGAATAAATAAAGTTCCTATTCTATCCTAAAGCTGATTTTATTTTTATTCACACCCTGATACACCAGTCCTCCTCGGAGGGAGGCTCATATTTTAAATAAAAATATTGGTCAACTAGCTCTTCGTTGGACTACTCCACACATCCACTATCAGAAAATGTATTTATTTATTTGGAATATTGAGCATATCTGCCAGGAAAGCAATAACCAGAAAATGTCTTAAACCTACCCCACCATCTATCGATGACTGGTATGATTTAATTTATGACATTTTTAAAATGGAACGGATTACCTTTTCTTTGAAGCTTCAGAAAGACAAATTTAAGGAAGTGTGGAGTAAGTGGATGTCTTATATTTCCACAAAAAGACCTTCTTTTGTTTAAAGTATTCAAACTTACTTCTGTGTATCAAAGTATTTGTATTTATCATTTTCTTGTGAAACAGACACCCCATGTTCTGTCATTGTCCTTTTCTTTTTTGTTTGTTTGTTTTTGTTTTTATTGAGTTCTGTCTTGTAACATTAAAAAACAAGGTGGATCACTATAGATGACAAGTAACAAATGTAATTTGTACAATTGTGAACTCATGTGATTCCAAATTAAAAATTAAAAAAATAAAATAAAATTGTCAAGACGAACTGTTGCATGTTTCAAGAATGCAGGTGTTGCACCATAACATTAATCCAACCAACAATCAGGAAATCAAAATCCACAAAAAGGGTTGGAAACATTTCTGGTGTTCTAATAAAACCAAACCATATAGATCTTCATCTCCATTAACTTGCACCAGTTTTTTTAGATGACCTACTGTGTAATTATAATTTCATTAGGACAGAGTATCACAGTCACACAAAAGTTGTACTTGTGCCAGGACAAAGACTCACCTTGTCTGATTTCTGACCTGGTAAACAAGGTACTCAAGCAGTAAACAAAAACTCAGTCTCTGTGGTCTTTAAGCCTCAGTGAGCCTCAGTGAGGAGTGTAACAAAGCCTGCCCTCCTGTCCAATTCACAACCCCCCACAGCTCGTACAGAATACACACTTTCTGACCCTCTACCACACAAACTAATTGGTTTCCCTTTTCATTGGAGCCTCATGTAGTGCCAGGCTTCAGGTGCAGAGCAGCTGACTTATACTCTGTCAGTGTCTATGCAAGCTTTTCAGAGAGGCAGGGACCAAAGAATCGTGTCACTAAATCTGACTTAAGTGTATGAAAAAACCCTGACGAATTCCAGTTATTCAAGAATAAGACAGAGAATTTGTCAGGGTGTTTTTTTTTCATTTTTGACCCCCTTATCCTAAACAAAATCAAGCAGGTGTTCCTTTCTTCTTAGTTCAATTCTGTACTTTTCACCTCCCCAATGAAAGTCAGTGGCATTTTAATCAAGTGCAGTGCTTGAATGTAAAAGCGGATTTTTTAAATGTAGCATTGTTTGGATGTGACTCTTGTCTGTAAGAGTTCCCAGGAAAGCTGAAAGGCGTTTTTTTTGCTGCCACACTACCACCCTTGTGCCTTTTGTGAACAGTTTTGTCCGCATCCTGCATTTCATCAAGGAAGGGACCCTCATCTTGAAACTCCCCGGAACAGGATGGTCTATGAAGGACTTCTTCTATTTCTAAGAAAAACTTGTTCTATCTTTTCAGGGAATTTTACTTTTTACACTTCTATTAATGAAACACAGTGAGCTTTTCATAACTTAAGTTCCTAAACTGCTGAATTTTAGACTCTGAGGGGTTATTTATTAGAAAACTAAGACATATGACCTGTTGAATAAAGTGAAAAAGTTAGAATGAATCCTCTCGAGTGAAGTCAATTTAGTCAGTATCACCGACTGAAGATGACTACAAGACAACACGTTTGAAAATTGTAACAATTTGGATACTCTACATTAGCTACTACAAGTATAACACAGTGTAATCTCTTCCTGAACTGTCTGTGGTATAAATGCATTGTGGGTAGCATAGGAAACATTTTTAATGGTAATGATAGAGGATGAAGTGGAATAAAAACTAAATCAGATATCTTTTCTGAGGCAGCTTTGTATGGTCTTTTTATGGTTTAATTATTATTGTTATTATTATTATTATTATTTTCTCTGCTCTCTCTCTACATTATTTATGTGTGTATGTATGTGTATGCATATGTATGCATGTGTGTGCATGTGTCTTTGTATTTATATATATATGTATTTCTATTTATTTCATTACTTCTCTGTTTATTTTGTCATTTAAAATTATATTTCAACTAAAATTTTCTTCACGTGTTTTCTATTCATTTATTTATCTGTTTATTTTATCCATTTTATTTTTAATATTATCAATTTTATTTTATTTCATTTCACATGTCTGAGCCCCTATTTGATTGTATTTGTTTTGTCTTGTTACATTAAAAAAGTTACAAATAAAATATATATTTTTAAAAGATATCTTTTCTGACAAATCTACTCTCTTTTTTTAATAATGTAATGTAATGTAATAATGTTAAAGTAGGGTGATGCTTACTCAGTGGAGATGTGATGCACTTTTTAAAGCCATAAACATGAAATTTCAAATTATATTAATGTTCTCCCTCAACTGGAGATACAGCCTCTGCTCAACAAAAAGACAGTAAAAATATGATCCCTGTTCCAAATCTCTCATTGGCTCACAAACTCAACCCTTACCTTCAGCCTTCATGTAGTGCACAGAGTATGCAATGACTTTATCCGAGTTATACAGAGGCCTCTCCCAAGCCAGAAGAATGGCAGAGCTCGACACGGTGTCGGCTTGGATATTCCTGGGAGCACTCGGCCGATCCTCAGACATCACTACAATGAGCCTGGCCATGGTGAGGACTGATCCCTGATCGTTCTCTACCTGGCACTGATAGATGGCATCGTCCTCTGGGATGATCTGGTTAATGACCAGTTTGCTGTACGACAAACACAAACACAAATACACAGATGAAGAGGATGCACACAGATGGCTTACGTCTCAGGCTCATCACTTAAAAGGACTTGTTCTATAATTACCTTTTACAAGCACTGACAGTTTATAAGGAGCTAGAGCAAATTAAAGGGAAACCAACTACAGCTCTACGTGCAGTGCTGTAAATTATTCAGTTTCCTTTCTACTGTAAGGACAGCAGTTAATTATTCATCTTAATTGTTTCAAATTGGTCAACAAAGACTGCTAAAAGAGTCTTTAATGCTTAAAGGACTCAGGGTGCCTGTTTTCAGAATCTCTGTGCATATGGATGTGAACACATTTGACATGGCAGTAAAGCAGGTTGTGGTGTTTTTGAATGAGAGATGGATACCTGTTGTACATCTTAATCCGACCATTAGAGTGAACTTTCTCTCCGTTCTTGAGCCAAGTGATTAGTGGTGTTGGAACTCCTTCAGCTTGGCACACAAAGCGGGCAGTGCCAGCACGTGGACGGGTCAAGCTCTCTGGCCACTCAACCAAAGAGGGTGGTGCTTCAGAAGAACAACATCAAAAAGAAAATTAGTAAAGAGATCTTCAAAGTGTTATACTAAAAATAAAAAAAACAAAAACAAACTTTGATATGATTTTTGTTCTTACCTAACACTGTGACATTGGCTGCTGCAACGGTGTAGTTTCGTGTTCCAGGAGTCGTGGCTCTGCACATGTAGACCCCTCCGTGCTGAGGTTTGATGTCGGTGATAATGAGATTACCATTTCCCAACACTTTGGTGTTGTAAACATCAATAGACTTGCTGTCCGCGCGGCTCCAGGAGATGATGGGTCGGGGATTTCCTGTGGCCATGCATTCTAGGATGGCAGTCTGGTGCAGTGACACTGAAACGTTCTGTGGCCCGACGATGATGCGAGGCCTCTGGGGAAGCTGCGGACTGGGAGCTGCAGGGAAAGACAGCTTTAGTGCATGTAATTCAATGTTCAATACTGAGACTGATGTGTACATGCCGTCTCTGTGCTAGCTTTTTAAAAGATGATCTAGCAGTCTACAACTTCTACAACGAACAAACTCTCAGTTGAATTGTATTTCTTGTCTGAGCTTAGTAATACCCTTTATATCTACAAAAAGAAGAGAGCTGTTTGACAGACCTGTGACAGTAAGGGTGGCCTCCATGCTTCGACGACGGCTGGCAATGTTAGTGGCGATGCAGCGGTAATTTCCAGCATCTGACCGCTGAACTCCATGGATCTGAAGAACACCACTGGGCAGGACTGTGATTCTGAATGTCAGAAACATAAAACAGATAAGACACAGTGTTTAGTAACAAACACAGGAAACAGTATGAAACAATTACGCATTTAAATCTTTAACTTCTGATGGTAGTTAAAGGCACTCATGGCCTTCCTTTACGTGTGGCTTCAAAAATGGGCAATCTACAAGGTAAATAAAACTAATTTAGAGAAAGTGAAAACAACAGAGTGCTTACCTTTCAGTGGTGAGGGGTAATGTGACACGATTGAGCTCCCATGTGATGATTGGAGGAGGATGAGCACTGATTTTGCAGGAGAACCTGGCGATTGAGCCTTGAGTCACCACTATTGACGTCGGCTGGATTGTAAAAGAAGAGATACCTGCAGAACCAAGAGAGAAGAGACTACTTTTAACACACATTACACATACATATACTTCTAATGTTCTGTATTACTGTACCAAACTGATGCCCCCTCTGCAGCATGTTGCTTCTACAACGTTGCCTTTAATATTACAGTGATTATAAGAATGATACAGGATTCATCTTAATAAATAGATGATGTTCTTTAAGATCAGCTGAGTTCATAAACTACGGATCATACTTCAAAAATGCAACTATTACTTTGCTTAATTAAGAATGAGTGCTTTATAAAAAACACAACAACAATTTTGCTCTAAAGGCAGATATAGAAGAATTAGCACAGGTGAACAGGTGCATCTTACATACACTACCAGTCAAAAGTTTGGAAACACCTTCTCATTCAAGGGTTTGTATTTTAATTTTAACTATTTGAAACACTGTAGATTAATACTGAAGACATCAGTACTATAAAAAAACATATATGGAATTATTTAATTTACAAAAAAGTGTTAAACAAACCAGAATACATGTTTTATATTTTAGATTCTGTAAAGTAGCCCTATTTTTCCTTCATGACAGCTTTGCACATTCTTGGTATTTTCTCAGTCTGCTTCATGAAGTGGTCTCCTGGAATGGTTTCTAATTAACATGAGCCTTGTCAAGAGTTCATTTGTAGAATGACTTCCCTTCTTAATGTGTTTGAGATCATCAGTTGTGTTGTTCAGAGGTAGGGTTAGTACACAATGGATAGCCCTATTTGACTACTGTTGTAATCTATGTTAGGGCAAAGCCAGATTATTTCATAGCTTTGTTGCCTTCAGTATTAAACTACAATCATAGACTGTATAAATAATGGACATAGTATCCATGACGTTACCCATCTGTTCCTGAGCGCTGTTTTGAAGTCAATCGGCGGCGGCAGCCATATTGAAAATGCGGAACTCAACCAGTCAAAGTGTGACGTAAAGAGGCGAAGTTTGAGTCTCCTAGCCAACAGCTATCTGTTCCCGCCTGAACCGGGCTGTAAGCATGTTTATTAATGCTGCAAAGATCGTATTCTTTGAATCGGTGTGTATGTGGTTTCTGGTGTTTCTGCAGCCATCCTCAAGCGGACGCTCGATGAATTGCAGTTTATAACACTTCCGCATGGGCTTCATATTTTGAGACCGGAGGTTGCCGCTTATCTACAATGCTGAAAATAACTAAAATAAATAAAAACCATTGAATGAGAAGGTGTGTCCAAACTTTTGACTGGTAGTGTTTAACCCAAGAGAGCAATTAAGTTTTAATCTTTTGAAGATAAAGTCAAAAACGCCTCTGCCTTGAGGTGTTTTATTGTAGTGAAAACTGGTGTCCCATTTCAATCTGTGACTCCCACCAAACTAAGAAGTCCAATCTACTTCTCAATCTATATCACAGCTCAATGAAATACCTGTACTCACCAAGTGTATTCACCAATTACTACTCACAATCACCATCCCTTTCAAAACACATTGCTCAACTTCAGACTTCTATCCATCTCCTTCAGATCGTGAGGATGTCAGAGAGACGAGATTACCTACAAAGCTACGGACGTGCTGAGTGCAGCAGGAAGGTGATGACTGGAGTGAAACAGCTAACATCCTGTGTGGATAGAGTTTCCCTGACACTGAGCTGTTGTCAGCCTCAAGCTGAGCACCTAGCAGATGAGACCTGATGTGCAAGATTACAAAGAGGCCTTTTACTGTGGAAAAAAAAACAGCTACCACTGGTGCATGTTTGCATCTTATGATGGCTGAAGTTATTTTTAAGGCGTAATGTTCACAAATGCTCTCTTTGAAGGTGGGTACTCCTCATGGCTGTAGAAACCCTGAAAGCTATTAAGGCCACTCATAGCTGTACCGTCCCCCTCTGTGTTCAAAAGGCTGCACAAGCCTGAGGTCAAGCATTTGTTACAAGAAATCAATTGCCCTGCTGTTTGTCATAGAGAGCAAATGCAGAGATTACCAAAAAACTGTTAACATAACCGCAAGCTCAAATCTGATCCATTATTATCAATACGTCATAAAAACAGAGAGCAGGCACGGGCAGACCAATAGACCAAGGCAGTTTTTTAATGAAGCATAAAATAACTTTGTATGACTCTATATTTGTCTGTTTTGGGTCAGTCTGCTGCTAGCGTCAGGAGGAAACTATCACCTCTTGAGTAAGCGATAAACAAACACACTGTGGTCCTTTTCAACCTCTGTACACACAACCAGAGAGCCTTCACTGGATACTTCCTAGAGTCAAATTCATGCCTTTCAAGTATTCAACATGGAAATATCCTAAATAATAGAAGATACAAGGCCAAATATAATATTTAAAGAATGAAAGTGTTCACCTCATGCAAACCAAACAACCACCAAATACTAAAAATACATCAATGGGCTTCTCATCTAAATTCTTTGCACTGATATGGATCCATAATCTTCCACAGTTTCCAAAGAACAAAATGCTGTGGTTAACTCTGCTTTTTGAAAAAACTCTACAGGAAATCCCTCCTGGGTCGTAAACACACAAAGTTGCCTGTGAAGAACATAATGGATGGCTGTGTGTAAGCAGTGCTGCCAGGTGTTGTGGTGCTAAACAGCAGGAGAGCTCTGACCACCACCAAAAGAAAACCCTTCTAATGACTGCTAACTTTCACACAAGTGACAGCATCCTTCCTCTAAACCAGCCTGACATTTCTGAAGAACCAGAGTGAAGAGGAGGGTGTCAGCTGTGGTGATACAAATGTGAAGATAAGGGTTTGTATTTCTGATTGTTGGATTGATCCTGAATGCATCCACTTGTACGTTGTCAGTGACAAATGTGTGTTTTTAATGATTGCTGCTAGGTCTGAGAAGACAGAAGTAAGAGAGGCATTAACATCCCCGCTACACACACACATACACAACACATGCCCACCCTCTCTGTTAATGCAGGTTCTCACAGAAATGCCTTTAATGTGCTGAAGTGATATGACTGCAGGGCATGAGAGATGAGCAGCACTCATCCTCTGCCTCACTACTTTGTCTTTACATTCAGTCAAATGATGCTGGATTGACAAACAGCAGGATAATCATTGATTATTGATAAACTACTAAGGCAAGGTGGAAAATCTATAAGAGCTAGGGCTTGTGGAGTGTTGGTCGGGGCTCTCCCAGCTGAAAATAGGAGGCTGACCTTCTCTTTGAGCGATGGTGTTTGCCGTGGGGGGATCTAATGTTGTGTGGATGAAAAGATAAAGGCAAACATGATGCTGCGTGTTATTTTTACTTTGAATTGAAATCATCTATTTTGGTGCATTATGACTAAAAGGAGAAAAAAACTGGTTGTGTTATTCCCTTTCTTCAACCATACATATAAAACCAGAAGTGCCATCAAGTTTTCACCAACTCTGACAGAATAAATTCCTCTTTCTTTCATCCAAAAGCACAAAGAAACAGATCTGACAGTCTGCTCTTGCCAGCAATTTAACCTCTCACCTCTTGTCCTCGTTGGCACCCAACACGGGCGATCACCCAACTGCATGATTACCTGAAACCAGAAGCAGTGCCACTTACTGCTGGCCTGCAAACTGCCTCCAAATCCCTCTGTTCGTTCTCTGGCTACAAGGTTTTGTGAGGATGTGCTCTTCTGTCATTTGATTGTGACGCAACTTTCGTAAGATATGCTTATTTTACTTCTTTAATTTTAATTGCGAATTACTTTTAATAATTGCTATTTTACAGGCTCTTGTTTACTTTATACTGTTTTGCAGTCTACTCTGCTGCTTTAACACTTTAAATTTCCCCGTTGTGGGACGAATAAAGGATTATCTTATTTTATCTCTTATCTTAACAATCAAGCACAACATGAGGTTTAGCTGCTGCTTGCACCAAAGCTTGCAGGATGATGAATTAAGAGTCCCACTCACTCTCATTGATCACCAGCATCATTTTACCACAAACACTGTGCCTGCAGCAGCATTAAGTGACCTGTATTTTTTAAGATATGAGATATCCTCCTGTTACCCTGCGTTCAACCTACAGTCCAATCTAAACCTGAAGAGTTAAGCTGTGTTTGAGTCACTTTAGCTCGTAACAGATGGGCCTGCTGATGCCAGCAGCTCAACAAACTGAAGGTCAGCGGACAGGTCAGGCCAAAACAAAGATTCCCTTACAAATACCAGGAATTAGTTCAGGCCTCTCGCCTCTGCTCAGTTTCTTAGCCAGCACGCACCTTGAAAGTCCATTTAGCTCTACATCTCAAAATATGAACCAGCCAACTCACACTCACAACATTAAGAGGCGTACCTTGTTTAAAGCTAATGCTGGATGCTGCTCTACACTGTAATCCACTGAATGCAGAAATGATTCAGAAATAAACCAAACATCATGTTAAGAGTTGTTTTCAGCTCTCATATAAACATAATGTTGTCTTTGACAGTGTATTCACTTCAGCCTCTTGGATTCATCATTGAGAGCGCCAGGATCAGATTATGTTCAGTTATACATCTATTTATTACTTAGCTTGTTCAACTATGTGGATGAGAATGATGCCCTCTCTCTCTCACACACGCACACACCCAACCAACACAATCCCCCCTCCCCCCAGGGTCTAATCTTTTAGGGGAGACATTAAAATTGATCATCCTCTCCTGATCCTGCAGGCTGCATGCTGAATGATGGCTTCAGCATCAGGAGACTCATAAAAACCTTGAAAAGTTTATCATTCAGTCATCTTATGGGGCTTATTCCTGAAGTATGCAACAAAAGTTTGGCCAAAATAAGTTAAGTTTGCCTCTAATCATCACTCAACACAAATCAAAGTCTCAAAGAAAAAAAGAGGGCTGATAAGAAAGAAGGAGAAGAATGCAGTGCTTAAAAAAGCCCACAAATCAATCACACGCTAGCTGGCAGATGTGCTTCTGCTCCACACGGGCTGCAGGATCGTCAAGTGACCACTGGCCTGGCTAAACAAAGAACTATTCCCATGAGCAGCGTGACCTCTCTAAGCACCACCCGGGCAGTGGGGGGAGCAGTGTTGGAAGAGGCATTCATCCCCCCTCCTCCCATCCCTTATCTCTGCCACAAAGTTTTCCAATCATTCAACATCAACCCTCCACTTAGCACACACAGTGGCTTCATTGTATTTAATCTCCATATCAGCACACGGAGGAGAAGAAGTCATCTGTGGAGGGCCACGTTCTGTTGTTTTAACAGAATCATCATTTGTCATTGACAGTTATGAAAAATCAGTTGGTGAAATATATATAAAAAAGTTGCGTTATAAAGCAACGGATGAGAGAGATGCTCCTTAAAACAAAAGGGATGAGTGTCGCAGCCACTGATAAATCTAGATGAGAATCCAGTATTATTGTAGGTAAGATTTAAGCCCTGTGCTATGTCTCACTGCCCTCCATCTATTGAACAATTTAAAGAGACCTTTGACCCCAGGGCCTGCCGTTCAGGGGAACCATGGTAACCTTTCGTGTCCAGCAGAGGAGAAAAACAAGATTCCAGGCTTTGAGTCGTCTCACTTAAGGCCATTTCTTTCATTCACACCACGATTCACACTGTGCAGCGTTTACTTTGTCTTATTGGGGTGTCTAATTGTGCCGAGCCGGTGCAAGTCAGACCTACTTCCTTAGCAACTTAGAATAATGTTGTCGTGCTGTCCTAGCTGCTTAAGGAGGACACACAACTTTTAGTAAGGGAGCAGCATAAGCTCATCCAGATACCTCCTTTACAGCTTATCGTGCTCTCAGATTAAATATATAAATGTGCTAAACTCAATATAAGATTATGCAACATCTAAAATCCTTCCAGAGGGATAAAAGGAGACTAAAGCTGTTATATAGGATGCCAATACAATGCAGTGGCATGTCTTTTATAGTTATAAACTTTGTGTTCTCATGATACTCATAAAGCATTGCCCTGAGTAGAGCTTCTGTTACGTTATGTCAGAAACGGGACACACAATCCACTGGTGGTTGATCCTCAAACTTCAAATGCAGGCCCGTGCATCTACACTACTTCCTACTCAGCTGACCTGACTTCAACTTCAACTCCTCCTGGTACTAGAGTTTTAAGGCCTTTTTCGACCGCAGGGACTCTACGCCTGTACTAGGGACTTTACCCCTGAACTATGGACGTTTCGACCGGAGGAACCAGGGTCTAAATTTAGTTCAGGGGTAGATAATCTCCCCCATGAAAAGCCCCTGCTTGGGGGGGTAGTACTTTTCAAAGGTCCTGGGACTTTCGGTTGAACGTGTCAGCGTTTGTGGAGTTTACACAATTGTTGAAACACAGAGCGAGTTCCTGGGAATGCATACTAGTTTAGTTATTTATTAAGATTTAAAAATATTATTTAATACTTTTTTTTTCTCCATACGTCACTGGCCTGATTTGCACAATCTACCCGGGACTTCAGCCCGTGGTCGAAACGCAGACAACAATGGGGGGCACAGGAACCTTTTAGTTCCGGGTAAAGTAGTTCTGGGGGCTAAAAGACCCCGGAACTCTTGGTCGAAATGCACCTTTACTTTACAATCAACCATTAACATGCCAGGATCTAACATGCGGGCCAGAACTTAGCCATACTAATCCAATATTTTCTTAAGATTACACGCCTTGTGTACCTGAGATCACTTTGTTCAAAAGGCTAAAAAAAAAAAAAAAAGGAAGATATCTCAGGGAGGACGATCTCTCAACTGAAATCCCCATCAATCTCAAGTCTATTGACAAAAGTCACATGGTGAGGCTCGTGTGTCACATTCCTTTTCATCATGGCCAAATCCCTTCTCACCTTTGTGCTTCAACAAGACAATGTTTAAGGTTAGCCTCCATCATCACCATCACATTCCTCAAAAACAATCAGCGGGTCCACAGCTTTAACATACGAGTATAAAATGATCATTAAAGGTGCAATCCCAAAACTTTCAGAAGTCACTCTCACTTCATCTTTTAAAGGACAAAGCTGTCAGAAAGGAATTTATAGAAATCTGTCACACAGACTTCTAATAAGATCTGACAGGAGGTATTTAAGCTCCCAGCATGTTGCCGTATCCATCCTGCAGGCCAACGTGTTTATAATGAAAGTTATTCAATTTGCAGCCTTTGCCAAGAAAAATGACCATACATCAGAAACCACTCTACTGAAGGTGACCTGTGCTGTTCAAAGGGAACTTTTTATTCAGTATGTAAACTTAAAATCAAACTCTGGTCTTTAACTAATAGAATAAATCTAATTAGCTTTGCAGAGTTGAACAGGTCCAGCTGTTCTGTCCACTGATACCAGGAAAAACAATTGACCCCAAACAAACCCTTTTCTTTTGCGAGCAGGACAAAAAACAGCCAGAGTGAAAAGCTTTTCACTCTTTCACCGGAGTAGTGAGGCAGAAAGCAATTGTGTGCAAAGCCTGCAGCCCCTACTGACCTGGTGAGGGCTGCAATAAAGTTTGGTCATTTAGACACTCAGGGTAAAGGCAGTGGTACTGGGAAACAGTAATTCGCATTTGTGTGAGTGTGTGTATGTGTGTGTGCACACACTCGTAACAACCCCCACTGCTACCACTGTCCTTCAACTGAGCATTTCTCAGGTATGTGCAAACTTTATGAGCTTCCAGATAGACCCTCAAGCAGGTCTAAGTGCCATTTTAAAACAAACTAGTAAAGCTTACTGGCAGCTTTTACCACCTTTTAACTTCAAACTATAAAGCAGACTAACTACTCTATTAATTAATACAGCTATTTACTTGAGTCAAGTTCCAGATAATATCCATTTTACAAGTGGCATTTCTACCGGAGAGCGCTGCAGGCCTCATAACAGTCCATGTTAACTGGCTCAGGAAACTGTTATGTAACTCTCACTAGCTGCACTCCATTTGTCCATGAAGTTTCATTGAGCCACAGAGAATCATTCAAAGATCAGAGATGACTGCATGCATTAATGTAGCATAGATAATACACTTATTTTCATGAACCTAAATGAATAAACTCAACACCACTGACATCAAGAGGTCTACAATCACATTTCTTAACCATCAGGATGAGACTTCTAAGCAAAAGGATACTTTGCTTAGGAATTACATGGACATGAGGATTATAATCCCATGGGAGAACATGCACGTCGGCCTCATTCAATTCAGTAGTAAATTTAATTTCAGCACCCCTCCTGGAATGCTAAAAATGCATGTTTCAGTACAGATGGGAGTGCTGATAAAGGGTCAACACACACTCTGCAAAAGTGGCACAGCAAGATGCATGGCCTGTGGTGGAGGAGGAAGGGGTATAAGGTCCCAAAAGACTAACTCTGCCTGAAGCTTCTCCCCTCTACCTTCCCCCCCACTTTAAAATATGAGGCCAGCTCGCACGGCACGGGAGGAGAAAGCATTCCAATAGAACAATTCCTCAAGCGATCAGGGTGCAATAACATGAAAGCCTCAGCCTGTGAATAGGGGTCATCTGCTCTTTAGCTTTGGAGCGCCGGTATCCTGGACAGCTCCTAACCTTTCAGATCTGCTGCTCCTTCATTACCACACCAATGGGCATATTACCCCTCCAAACCACAATCTTTTGGACTTTTACTTTGAAGACTTTGTCCTTCTTCCTCCACTGATACTACCAAAGATGGCTTGAATGCATCAATATGCAGCAACAAGTAAATAAATCAGCAAATGAATCATGTTTAAAAGTTCACATCGCCACGCAGGTAGCTCTGAATCTGACCCTGAGATCTTTGAGAGTTAATGGTAACTAGCAGCATGGTCATGGTTCGGTTTTGTATCATGTCTCATCACATCCCATGGTCTCCACACTGCTGTCTTTCCCAACTCCAGCATGATACTCACTTGCGATTGTAAGACGGGCTTTCTGGCTCAAGATTGCTCCAAATTTGTTCTGAGCGAGGCACTGATAGAGCCCTTCATCTGATTTGTCTCCTCTTCTGCTCTCCACCTCTGAAATAAAAAGGGAGCCGTTGGCGAGCAGGTACACCCGTTCGTTCTCCACGACTCTTACTCCATTTTTGAGCCATCGAACGTCGATGGGCGACTCTCCGTGCGCCTGACAGTCCAAAATAACTGCTTCTTTCCGCATGACAGTGACATCATGGGGCTCTTTGATGAAAAATAACTCACTAAAGCATAAAACACCTGGAAAAGAAAGGAGAGGAAACACACGTTAGAAACATGGGCGGTTATCAGCATGGAGCCAAAACTTAAAGGCAGAGAAACAAGACACAAACAGGCATCCAGAAACTTTTAAGAATTACTACTCTAATCTTTTATATCAGTCCGAATGTGCGATTTAGTTTAACACACACTGGAAGCTTTGGTTTCAGGTGACAGAGATTAGAAGGCCCTAAAAAGTTAAATAATCACATCAGAGAGGGTCAGAGGCCCACCAGCAGGGGGGGTCTAATGTCCTGTACAGTAATCAAACTGTGGAGTCATACAGTCTTTCTGCTCCACTTTAATCCAATTACTTATGGCTCATAAAGTCACTAGCTGAAGGTGAAACAGTTGATCCTATTAGTCTCTTTAGTGTGTACATAAAACTATTACTGATCTCACAGCATGAGCTCTTACACAATGTTTCATTAATGTGAGCTTTACACATAGACAGTGATTCACTCCTTTAATGCTTTCATTCAGTAGCATTGTATATTATTAACTCCCATTCAAAGTAATGACAGATCACATTGCATCTGTGTCATCATATCCTATTTTACAACCTGATTAAGTGCCAGGATTTTCTCCTATAATCACTGATCAGAATATCTAAAAAAAACTTATCTTTCACTCGAGTTTTATGGTTGATATGAAATGTGTTAAACTTGTATCAGTGTTTAAGTTGGATATTGCCATTCACTTTTGAGCTCCACAGTGAGAGACACAATGTGCAAACTATTTCTTCTTTTTTTCTCTAATATATGTTTTTATTATTTTATCATTTTAAGAACAAAACAACAAAATTCAAGACTCACTTTGTGTACAAAGCGGATTTTCAGATAAAGATATGTACTGCCACCCCTTCCCCCAAGCACAGAAAAAACAAAATAACAAAAAAATACAAAAAAATAAAATAAAATAATAATAACAGAACTTTGAGCAAACTATTTCTAAATAACGTTACATATACTTCTAATATATCTTTGTCACTTTACCCCTGATGTAACTGCAACAATATGGTTATTTACAACAAAAATACCTCACCATTTTTTTGATATCCACAACTGTCAATGAATCTCTTTCATACTGAGCTGTAGGTCAATGCAATATTAAAACTAAGATTTTATAATGACAGAAACTGATGGCTGGGGTAGGCTCAAATATGAGTTCTGATAATTTGGCGTTTCTTGAGGATTAAAACAAATAAATAACTTCACTGTAAAGTCTAAACAAACGACATGAACAGAGGAAATAGAGGTTTATTCGTGTTCTGAAGTCGCCGTCAGCTCCCCCGTCTAACACACAGGTTATGTTCAGTCAGAGTGATGCACCAAACACTAAGTTAGTTCCTCTTTTAACTCTCTAACAACATAATAATATTAAACGCTTCTTACCTGAGATGGGAAGAAAAAGAAGAAAGAACAGCAAGCGCTGATTTAATGTCCTTTTGACGGGCGCCATTTACATGAATTGTCCGAGCATGCTCTCTACTCTCTCATAGTTGTTTCCTCCTCATGAACTGCGCTGCTACTGAGGGCGAGCTCTGCTGTGGAGCTGCAGGAGAGCAGTAGTATCCCTTCACTGGGATGGACATCAGTCAATTAATCACGTCTGTGGGTCAGTGGGGATTTTGATCCAGCGCCACCTAGTGTTAGGTGTAATATTAGTGCACAGATAGCAGTGTTTAGTAATTCATATCCCTGATCACGTGGTGTGATATGGCTGCAATCACTGATTACAACTATAACACAGTATGCTAATCCTTGATTGATACCTGGACATAAAAGTAAAGTATTTTCTGGGGGGAAAAGCAGATTCAACAGTAAAATAAAAAGTTGACAATGAGGTGAGTTAGGAATTGATACACTAGAAAAAATACCCCTCCAAAAACAAAAAAAAAACTTATTTCAAAGTATTTTTACCTTGAAATATAAGTGAAAATTTGCTTGTTAAGATTTATTTAAATAAGACGGAATATTTAGAAAACTGATATCTTAAAATTAGCAGGGAAAACTTATTTAAGCAATATTTCACCAGTATTTTAAAGCTTAGTGTCTCAGAATAAGCCAGGGATGCTTACAATTAGTATTTTTTTACAAAAAAAAAAGATTTTTGCACTAATACATTTCATGTCAACTTCTTCATTTGAGATATATTCACCTTAATTTGAGTTGTATTATAGCGGCACTTCTCTAGGTTTAAGACCGTCTTGTACTTGAAATAAGATAACAAAGTTTAATTTGAGCATTTTGAGATATAATGTCTTCTCATAGTTAGCTGGATATACTAATATTCAGTCATGTTGTTTTTTAGGATAAGCCAACTAAGCTCTAAAGTAGGTGTTTCATTGTGTGCATGTAGTTTGAGGATGTATATTTTTATCTGATTTAGAAGAAACAGTGCCTCAAAACTGTAACCCACCCTTAAAAAACATCAACTTGTCTTTTTTTCTTACTTTTATCAATGGAGCTGTTTTCTGATAGATTCTCTAATAAAATGCATTTACCTTAAATCAAGTAAAGGGTTTGTCTTAAATCAAGATTATCTGTCTTCTACAAATAAGATCCCAGCTTGAAAAATGTATGAAATGTAAAATAAACCTTGTATCTTCTGAATTACAACTCAAAACAATATCATTTCAAGATTGTTTGACTTAAAAAGATATTTAAGATGCATCGTCTTAAAACAAGTCCCTCTATCTTGCTCAAATGTTACTTGTTAAGTAAATTTATCTTAAATCAAGTGGGAGAAGACATTTTGACTAAAAATGAGACAATTTCACGTGGTAAGATTTTGAGTTTTTGCAGTGTAGCAGCAATCATTAAAAACACAAATTTGTCACTGACAACTTACCAGTGGATGCATTCAGGATCAATCCAACAATCGGAAATACAAACCCTTATCTTCATATTTTTATCACCACAACTGACACTCTCCCCTTCAGCCTGGTTCTTCACAAATGTCAAGCTGGTTTAGAGGAAGGATGCTGTCACTTGTGTGAAAGTTAGCAGTCCCTCTATCTTGCTCAAATGTTACTTGTTAAGTAAATTTATCAGGAATCAAGTGGGATAAGACATTTTGACTAAAAATGAGACAATTTCACGTGGTAAGATTTTGAGCTTTTGCATTGTAGGCTTGTTATGGTATGGTATGGTATGGTATGGTATGGTATGGTATGGTACAGTGTAATCATTTTAATGGTGTTTCAGCAACATGTCTGACATATGTTGTAAATTAAAACAAAATATGCATGCAAAAACTGAAAAATGCTCATTAAGGCATTCTTCTTGTCAAACTGCCATCTTCAAGATGTCTCTTATAACCTATTTTATACAGTCTATGCCTATAACTCAAAATCCCAACCAACCAAGTGATAGTTATACACTACTATAAAAAGCATGTACTGTAAGTGTGAAATCCATTAATCGAAGAAGCTTGAACCACGCTTTGTTGACATTTTAATAGAAAAATGAAGGTAATGTTACATAACTTTTCAAAACAGTTTGCACTTAATTATCTTTTGATCAGTCGATTGTCTAATCGACTGACTGATGCAGCTTTTGCTTTTGGCTTCTTTTACAATGACTTGGCAAGCAGAAATAGAGCTTTAGGGAATAAACATTTACTCATGTTGAAGCCAGTTTTCACCACTAAATAGGTGGTTTACATTGAATATATATATAACCACTTCTCCAACAATGGTAAAACTAATTTTCACCAAAAATAAAACTGCATGCTTTGTATCAGTAAGTTAGATATCTCATCAATAAAGCTTTCAGTTTTCTGCAACCAAAAACACAATATTATTTTGGACAATATGTAACAATGGGACCTGAGTGCTATCAACCTGACATTTCATCTAGTCCACTTTCACTGGCCCTTTCCCTTTGGCTTTATCAATACAAGTGTTCAGATGTATTGATGAGAGCTGATCCCTCACTATCTGAGACCAACTGCACACCAACTGTTCCCAGCTGACTGAAAAAAAGATGTTAATGGAAATGAGTTTGTCCCTTGTCCTTTAAGACTAGGCCTGCAATTACGAGGAAGCATCGATAGGAGCAGGACAGCTGCTGTGTCAATGTCGGTATTGATCCAGTGTCTATCACTTATTGTGGAGAGAGATCAAACCCCCTTCCTCCCACGGTTTTCACATCCTCCCTCTGTGAACCTTTATTCAGCAGCAGAGCCGCAGCCCAGCTGTGACGTCCGCTCAATCAGAAAGAAGGAAAAGTGCTAAGTCGGACAAGGAGAATCCATTTATGTTCATAAATATATCAGAGATTTAACTTATGATGAGTAACAATATATATCTGTAGTTTATTGAAAATGATCTGTGCTTTAACAAGACATCTTATCACATGTTTGAACTTGATTTTTAAACGTTGCTTTTTGTGTTTGTTTCCCAAAAAACTTCAGTAGAGAGGAGAACTTTGGCTGCTGCCTTTCCTGAAATAAGAGAGGAAGTCAGACATACAAGTTTAATACGGTAACTTGACTTTACTCTTTCAAGATAAATAGATACAGACATGTAAATAACCAACCCCTAAACATGAATGTAGGATCTTTGAGTGTTATCTACATGCAAAAAGATGCAAAAAGATGTCCTCAAAAATAATTCTATTTTACCAGAGTGAAAGAACGTGAAGTGTGTACATTATTTCTATATATAGTCTCAAGATGCTTTCTAATTTGTCAAACCTCTTCATCCATTAAAGTGACCTTCTCAGCCTCACAATCCTTTCACATACATTTTACAAGCCTCTCTTTAAAGGGAGGCTATTATGTTTCCCTGTAAAGTACATGTACTCTATTACATAACAAACTACTCCTGTACAGTCTCAGTGCAGGATATATTCTCCTCTTACATAATGTGAGAAAGTGAGAGCCTGGCCTCTGTCCTGCTGCACGAGGCTCTCCCCAGGGTGTTTAATTAATCAAAACCTCAGCTTTGGCACCTGCCAATATGGCAGAGTTTGTAGGTGGAGGGAATGGCCAACCTGAATCTGAACTCGGGTCGAGCTCTGTGGCCTGATCGATGCAGTAAAAGTCATTATCAGGTTATGAATGTCGGCAGGATGGTGGGTAAAAGGGACTTGCTCCCATTGGTCAGTGAGGGTCCTCCTGTTCTCATCTATGCCCATCCCCGCTGACCCCAGAAGTGTCCAAATGGCCGGCCTGAATCCTGCCTGACCTTTCCCCTGACCCCTGTGGTGGGAAGGGGTTTTTTAGTGCTACTACGGGGGGTTGGGGAGAAATTAGGACTGAATCGCACAAAGGCTCAGACCACAGAGATAAGTTCTTACAACAGACTCTGCTCATGTTAAAATCTAACACTTCTTATAGATGACACACTGGAGGAAAGATCACTAAAATTAAACTCAATTAACTTGAGATAAGATGGACGGATTCCTTGCACAGTTAACAAAAAATTGGCTATACCATCTCCCAAATTAAAAACCAGGAAGAAGGCAGAAAAGTTGCATTGTATCATTGTTTTTGTATATCTTCAAATCATCAG
Organism: Notolabrus celidotus; assembly: GCF_009762535.1. Lineage (NCBI taxonomy): Eukaryota > Metazoa > Chordata > Actinopteri > Labriformes > Labridae > Notolabrus > Notolabrus celidotus. Next base: position 14,796,311 of record NC_048274.1, on the reverse strand, counting down.
TGGCATTCAGAACTGAAAGACAGCCATGGTGGAGCAGGAGGAAGTGTGACATAAGTTGAGGGATCAGAACTATTCAAACCGGTGAAGTAGCTGAAAAGTGAGAATGTTTTGTATGGAGCCATGGAGAGCATTGTAACTGTATTGTAAATGTGTGTTAAGAGGTCTGCAAATCAGTGTTTTTGTTAAAAAATGATGTGGAACAATCCAAATTAGTTTTTTCAGATGTGAGCTCAAAAGTTAGGCAATGCCCTTTAATAAGAATGGGATGTGTTTTATCTCCCCCAGCTGGAAGAGCTTGGTACTACTACACTGATACCAGAAACAGCACATCCCTGGATTGAATTTAAGGATTTAAGGATGTCAGAAAACAATGGATGGGACATACCAGAAATTAAGTAAAGTTTGTAAGAAATTTGAAAAGAAATTAGATTTTTTGAAACAAAAGTTTTGAGACTGGTGACAAAAGGGAAGACCTGCTGTATAAGGTGTCCTCAAAAATCTTCTAAACCAACAAGAAAGTAGTGTAAGGAGGACCCCCCCCACTCAGAGAAACTGGTTGGACATTGTGGAAAAAACTACATGATGTGGAGAACTTTACACACAATTTAAGACTTCAACAATCTGCCTGCCAAGGAAAATGGAAAAAAATGGACTGACTTTATAACCCATCAAAAAGTCTGAAGAGAATGGACTATTTTAAAGGAGGCTAAAGTGACGTTTGTTAACTGACACCAAAGTTTGTTTAATGTGTTTATTTTGATGTAACCTCATCAAGAAAAGCAAATAAAATATAAGTTAAAAAAACAAACAAAAAACAAACAAAAAAAATCTTCTAAACTTCATTCAAATCACAAAGTGGAGTCTAAAAAGATATAAAGCAACTATGTCACTATGGCCTGGATAAAGAGCATCAACTAAATGCACTAAATCATAAATCTAAACTTGACTTGGAGGCTGATGCATCTGTCTGCAAATGTTTTCTTTAAATGTCACTCATGCTGTTTTTCTTGGAGGTATTTGTTTTGTAGCTGTTGTATGCGTCTGCTGTTTGTGTATTGTCAATGTGTAACTCTTTAACTGTGATGCTGCCCATCTTGGGCAGGACTCTCTTGGAAAAGTGATTTTTAAATTCAATGAGTATTTCCTGGTTAAATAAGGTTATAAATAAATAAAATAAATACACCTGTAGTTAAAACATCAAAACACAGGACTTGTTGCAAAATACAATAATTGCATTCATATCCTCCAAAGACTGTATGATATATCAACCATGTATTCAATGTTTTGATCATGTGTATATTGAGAATTATGAGAAAAGAATCAAATATTTACAAAGTTAAGTAAATCCATTTGAGTTGTGATAGTTTTCAGCATATGCTATACCCCATCAGTGGAGATCAGGGATAAAAATAATCACATTTAAAAAGATGCACACAAAACAGAATCATCACGACTAGAGAAAGGTAAGAGCCAGACACTGGATCGTAGTTCTGTTTATTTTTTTATTTTCAAATATATTTAATTTGATATAGGTCCTCAAATTAGGATTGAACAGCTACAATTCATTCCACCCTTTTAAATGCTGTATATATGCTGCATGCACGTTGTCGTAATGCACTTATAGGTGTTTTCATTAAATTGTATCATAACAAATTAATATATCACAAATGAAAAGTTGACTATTTATTAATACTCAATAGACATCGATACACATATAACAGTACTTCCATTTAGAGATAAGAACATTGATAACCAATCAAATTCTACAATACATTACAAAGGCCTCTGTATTTCAATTTAAATAAATGTGAAAGAAGAGAATGTGCTTTTTTTTTTAGCAATGTTCACATGTAAACATTAAAACACATTTGCACTTAAGCGTAGGATTGTTATCTTAAAGAGGGATTTAAGCAGTCTGCAGGTGAAAGATCGGCAAAGATTCAGACAGATCAGAAGTAAGACTCATCGATATAAACAAAGTGCTTCACTTTATAAAAGCAGAATTATAAAATTGTCAGAGACAAGAACCAGCCCTCGATATCTTTCTGTATTAATATCCTGTAAACATGGCAGGTAGTGTAAACACATGTTTAACCATTCAGAAAATGTTAAAACTACTGCTTAAGTACAGTTACTTTTCTATAAAGGTAATACAAGTGGTTACTTATTTTGAAAACAGACAATAATCTGTACACATTTTCACAACCAACAAAACAATCTTTTAAAACTGTACTCTTAAAATAGAGCACTGTGCTTGTGATTCGACACCCGTGATGAGCAGAGGAAAATAAATGGTATCACTCATTGACCAAAGGCAACAGAACAGTATATTTAACATACTGTATGATTACTGTGTGAGAAGGCCAGATCATGTTTCTACTGGCCAGGAGATAAAATGTGTATGTGTGTGTATGACTGTATATCACGCTGTCAGTCAGTGCTGAGCTTGGGTACAAGTGGATACTAATCTTAAATGAGACATGACATTTAATAAAGCCATGCACCAGTTACCATATTTGACAATCTGACAACTTAGAGTGGTATCAAACTCTTCATATAATAAAGTGTTAATCATTTTCTAGAAGGCAAAGTAGTATTTATATGTACATTCTATTTATTTGATTAGTAAAGTTATATCTAATTATCTTTAAGCCACTATGTACAGTTATGCATAGTATTTCAGCACAATCTGACACTGCATGTTCAACCTAGTCACTTCTTTGGATCTGTGGATTAAACAGACACACTGCAGGGTTCTCTGTTTCTTTACTGGTCCTGTTATTGATACCTCACTACTATAATGATTCAATGATTTGCTTTCTATAACTGTAGTTGCTCAAACTTATTTATCAACATTTTCTGCTACAAATGTAAATGAATGAGATTGTCTTCTGTGTTCCTGGCCAGATGAGATAATAATGTGTAATTGTCCTTATAAACTTTATATGGTGAAGTGAAAAAATTTCATTTCAGTTGAATAGCCAATTTATTTGGGTTATTCATATCTATCTATTTCATTTTTAAAACCTGAATCACATGTTCTTGTTTCTGTCTGCTATTTGAACTTGTTTACTTTGCTTTAAGGAGTTTAGTGATATTTGACAGGAGACATGTTGTATGAAGTCTATTCTCACAAATACCTGCTGTGAGAATCAGAGCACCGTGTTTTGTGCCATTCAGCCAAACATGAAACTAATATTCTTAAAAGTGAGATGGGTTTTTTTATACACAGTATGTATCTTTGCATTCTTGTTTGTAAACTTAAGAGCATGCAGAGTGATTAAAAACCTCTGGCACTCCAGATTGAATGTCCCTTCTCCACATGCTGGTTAAAGTTGTGTGACTTTCCTTCATCTGTCACACAGCTGGCACAGACCCGCATACGAAGCACAGCTTTTTTTTTCTCTCTCATCAAAGTGTCCACCTCGAGCTGCTTAGCTTTATGCTGATGGCAGTAATGTCAGTTCAGCTCGTTTACAGCAGGAGCACTAATCCACCCCGTCAAAGCCTTGTGCGTTCTCAATGGCGATGTTAAGTTTCTCCCTGAGCTCCTCAAAGGACTCGTATGGAGGCAGGTCCAGTCGATTGAAGCTTTAGGAGGGGAGAGAAAAGGCAATTAGAGAATGAAGTAGAAATCACATCTAGCATTTAAAGGGATAAAGCTGGGGAACTTTCAGAAACAGACTGATGAACCAAGAGTCAAATTTGGTGCAATCTCAGAACCCATCGTCAATCATTGTCTGACGAATAGTGGCGACCTTTGTCTCTGGGAACTTATGCCAACTTTTCAGCAACGACTTTCTTTTTCGTGTCATTTCTTGGTCAATTACATGCCCACAGATAACACCCGTTCAGCTGTTCCAAGTCCCCGTAGGTCTCAGTTCAACAGTAGACACAGACACTTCACTCTGGCTTACTTAAGTTCAGCGGTATGAACCCAAACAAGAAACCTATTTCCTTATAATTCACTTACAATAAGAGGACAAGAAAACAACTTTTAAAATGTTTGTTCATCAGATTTGTGTCTCAAGCTGAAACTTTTGGTCTAAAACAGTATTCTAGCTGAACTTTCAGGATGATATCTATTAATAGAAATAAATAAACTGTTGTCAGATTGTGTTCCACTTGCTTTTGCCCTCCAGACAGACAGTTTTTTCTGCATACACTAAATCCAGTTGAAATCAGTTGGAGGCAAAGTTGGGCTCAGTTTTAGTCTTTGAAGTAATATTAATAATATTAATAATAATACCAACTTTATTTATATAGCACCTGTAAAACAAATGTTTACAAAGTGCTTTGACAAAAAAAGCATGGTTTGAATAACAAAGTTAACCTTTTGACAGACAGGGAGGAGGAATTTTAACAATGCAAAACAGAAAACAATGACCAATAAATCATTGTTCAAGAGGTTTTTCAAAGATAAATAAATAAATACATTTTAAAAAATGGATAAGTAAATAAAATCATTAAAAGGACAATAAAAGATGTTTTCCGAATGAGAGGACGACATCATATCATATCGGAAAAAAATTAGAAAAACTGAAAAGAATAAATTAGGAACATTAGAATAATAAATGAAAAAAATAAACTTAAACAATGAATAAACAAATAAAAAAAATAAAAAAAGATTAGTTGTGTAAAAACTAATAATAATAATAAAATAGAAGTAAAAGCTTTTAAAAGGATGAAGTCCCATAAAAGCAAGTCTGTAAAAAGGGGTTTTAAGAAGAGATTTAAAAGATGTCACTGACTCTGCATGCCTTATCTCTACAACAATCTGGCATCCTACACTTCCCATTATGCCACCAAGCAGCAACTTTTGCATTGACATGGATAGAGAAATAACTGAAATGTTGAAAACTGGCTCTCACTGAACCAAAGAGCTGTTGTTGGTTTTCTGCGCTTTGACTGCATCAAGCCACTAGAGGGCTTCAACCCTCCAGTGGCCATATTATGTTTTCTATTTTTTCTTTATCTTATCATCATTCATTAACAGCCACACCAAACCCAGTGTAAACTAAGGTCAGGACTGCAAAGCACAATTCTAAGTATCATGAGTAAATTAGGGCTGATGTTCATCTCTGAAGTAATAATGCTGGATTATTCATTTGATGTGCTCTTAAGATAAGTGTGCATGCAACTACTATTATTAGAACTTTAATCCTGTGAACACAAGATGGACAATCATTGTTCTAGAGACATTAAAAGCTCTTTACATATTTTGTGGAGGTTCCTTGAAGCCCTGATATTATAATGATACCTCTATTTTCACTGAAAAAATGTCAATGAGTGATACCTTTGACAGTTAAAAGTAAGCAGGATGCCATTATGCATCTGAAAGCGTTACCCACACATGTACAGAACAAGATCAGGGAACAGAAAAGACATACTGCTTTGTTCAAAGGGTTTGTAGAACTGACTAAAGTTTAAATTCCCTTCCAGTAGCTTTAAAAGCGAGCACATACACAAAAAAACAATGACTTATTCCTAAGAGTGTTAGAATATTAATACATTATGGTGCAGTGCTTACCACGTGTGGGCTCGGGGGAGTTTATCACGTGTTCCCCACTGCTCGATGGTGAACAGCTGTGGTCCGTTAGACCCTGGAAAATAACAAACATCAAACATCAGATAAACATGTTCAGCTTGGTGTTTTACTGTCGTTCAGCTACAAGAAACAGAAACAAAATGCCCGAGCCACCTGTGTATTAAACACAAGAGACAGTATTGGGGGGGAAGATTTGATCCAAAGTGGATAATTTCAAATGAAAACAGAAACATCATCAAGCAGGACACTTCACAGAAGGTACTGATAAAAAATGTTGCAGCATCTCACCATAAAGCTCAGCAAAGCCATTCATCGGGACCCTTGAAGTTCCCGTCACAAACTGCAAGAGCCTGATTCGCTTCTCTGCATCCATCAACAGCACCGTCTGTAACAACACAAACACATTCACAAATATAAAACCAGCACAAAGTTATATTAAAGGAGAAAGAACTCTATAAAGGTCCAAAGCTCAGCTTGTCAGCTCCAGGCATGGAAAGATGTCTTACCTTCCAAAACCACTGGATGACGGCATGGTTGGTGCCGTAGCTGTTCTTGTACTTGGTATTTGCCCTCCAGTCATTCACATCCACATCTCCAAGACCACACATGAGCAGCTGTGAAGGACAAGAATGCAGGTGGACAGAGATAGAGTAATTCATGTTTCTGGAATTCATTTTATTCATTCAGCTCATGAGTAAAAAACTCACCTCAAGCTCGTTCTCATCAAAGATCTTAATCACATCTTGAGGTATCAACTCAAAGAATCCCTGAAAACATGTACAGAAGATTACTAGCATGCTTTCTTCATATTGTTAAAACATGTCTCCTATGATACATGAATCATATGAATGCTTACATCTTTGAAAGCAGTCATCTGCTTCTGTATCCTGTTCACAAACCTCCACTGCATCACCAGACTGTCAAACACAAAACCGCACATTAGAATCAACCCATCATTTCATCAGTGAGAGGAGGAGGAGGAGGATTTCTCATTAATGAGTGGCTCCCTTACTGGATGTACTCCTTCTTGTTGTCATTAGTGACAACTATCTCTGCACCGCCTGGCTTCAGTTCATGTTGGTGAGTCTGCACAGGAAGAGTGGGATATATGAATCATGTAATTACACAGAAAGCGGAACTGAAAAAAGTGTTGAGGCAGACAGCACAATGACCAAACCTGTCCGAACAGCTCTTCATCAATGGTGAAACTCAAATCCAGGTCCGTTGGGTCATTCTCCAGAATCCACTTCAAGGAGTTGAAGTATTCACTGTCCTAAAAAACAACAAATAGATACTACTAAATAAACGTCCTCTAACTTTTGAAATGTTTAGTTCAGTATGAGAATATGAATCATGTGACACTCACAACAGACTCCATGTCCTTGAGAGTGATGGGCTTCTGCAGCATCATCTTGTAGAGAGGCCGAATGAAAAAAGCTTTGAGGAACACAAAGACAGTTAGGATCTATTTCAATTAAGGATGACCACAATTAATCCATTATTGATTAATTAATTGTTAAGAAATCACTTGAAACACACATTTTTGTTATCAATTTTCCATCACGTTGAACAAACATCATGTGGTCTCATATTACACTCGGCTATCAGGGAGGTGATTTAAGTTTAAAGCATGTTTCGATGTGAATCAGCTGTTAAAGGTGTTGCGCACAGCGGAGATGCTCAGCTGGCGGCTGCCGCTGAGCGTCAGGTCTCCACGTGCGCTTTTTTTTTTTTTTTACGTTATATTTTTGGCCTTTTTGCCTTTATTATATAGTACAGCTGAACAGTGACAGGAAATGTGGGGAGTAGAGAGTGGGGGAAGACATGCAGGAAATGGTCGACCGGCCGGGAATCGAACCGGCGACCCCTGCGACGAGGGCTGTAGCCTCTGTATGTGGGGCGCTTAGACCGCTAGGCCACCAGCGCCCCGCCACGAGCGCTTTTTAAAGAGGATCAATATGCGACTGCTGCCAACAACGACACGAAGGTTGACAACTTTAAACAGGACATTTCCCCACCTTCAGATGCAAAGCCAACAGTCTGTTGGGAAATTCTGGTACGCTATGTTTGCAGAGCAGCAACATCAGAGCCGTCTGAGCTTTTCTGCAGCTGGACTGATGATGACCCGGTTCAGCTCTTGGCTGACACCTGACCGAATACACATGTTTATTTTTCTCAATAAGAACGAGTAGACAGAAAACTGGACTCTGTGAGACTGAAGTACTTTTCTGTTAGTAGTCTCAGCCTTCACATTATAAGACTATGTCCGCGTAGAATATTTTTATGAGCCTGTTCGTTGATAGTCAGTGTTAAACATGTACCCGTATTCAACACCGTCAGTTATATGCATTTTGTTGCTGTAGAAAATACAATTTAGGGGGAAAAAACATATTTGGCCTTGTTTTTGACGTAAGAATAATAATGTTTTTTTTATTGTTTTAATCGATAATTGATCGTTAACATTTCCAAAAATCGATAATAGAAAATACTTGAAATGTACATCCCTAATTTTAATCTAATCACTTTAAACCTTTCCTTTGCGCTTTTGTAACCAACTTTTAAATTGGGCATTTTTAAAAACACCTGGAAACCATTTACTCAATGTGGTGAAGTGTCAGCTGTTTGGAAGAATTTCACTCTTCCTATGCCAACAAGTTCTACAGCTGTGTGCAAGGGCTCTGGGTTTCCTTTTGCTTTTACAAAGCTAGGGAAGCAGTGTTGATTTTCTCCTTACAGTATGAACCCAAGTCTCTTCTACACAGTGAGGCATTGGGCTTCTAATGCAACACTGGTATTATTATCAAAATATGCAAATGTGTAGAATACAAACACGTAAGCACTCACCATCAAGCAGTTTGCCATGATACACAGCCATGCCTGCCACACGGCCGATAAACTTGAAGTAGGTGAGGTGGTCTTCATTACATAAACCAGAGTTTGGGTTAATCTGGAGTGTGTAGTTGTCCCTGGAAGGCATAATAAAAAAAATAAGGGGGAACATATGAGCTGAACCCTTTAACGGTCGTGACATAACTCATTAGCACAACTGACATAAGTTACTCTGTAATTTCACTGGAAAAACACATCAACATTTAATGCTTATCCCAAATTGGGTGAATACCACTCATGTCTCCTAGCACAGTGTACACAAACACACATATTTATCACACCAAAAATCATACACAGGGGTGTGACTGCCTTTATTGATCATGTGTCTCTGATAAAAAAAAAAAATTGTTATTTGATTAACTCTTTTGTCTTGAGATAATTTGGAAGTCTGTAATCATCTAACAACCATTATGATGTAAAGGAATATTTGTGAAGCTATAAATATGGTAAAATGGTAAATGGACTTGTACTTATATAGCACTTTTCTAGCCTGTCTGACCACTCAAAGCACTTTTACACTACTCGTCACATTCAACCATTCATACCCATTCACTCACTGATGGTAGAGGCTGCTACACTAACATGGGACTTCCACCAGATCCGTGTCCGGTCTGTCTTCGATCCACTGCGGTCCGGCTCTGTGCACTCTCGTCCGTCAACACCCACCGGTTGCATTTTTGGAAAGCAGCACGGAGTGGGACCGCCGGACAGCTGGAGTCATGTGACGTTGGTTTTCCAACGATAACACAGAGTGTTTTATTCTGGACGGATCGGAGACGGACCGGACACGGATCTGGTGGAATTTGGCCTTAAGGGACCATCAGTGTTATCTAATCTTATTCGTTCACATTCACACACCTCTGAACAACAGAGGGAGCAATTCGGGGTTTAGTGTCTTGCTCAAGGACACTTTGGCATGTGACTACTAGAGCTGGGATTGAACCGCCAACCTTCCAATTGATAGACGACCTATTCTACCCACTGAGCCACAGCCGCTCGAAATAGTCGGTGTTTGCACTCACGTTGCAGAATACTCGAACAAGCCGTAGTATGGGTTGAACATCTCCTTCGACATGAGGAAGAACCACTCCCTGGCGACGCCGCCATAGTCCAGTCCTTTTTCTCCTTCAAACTCTACCCAGAGTCGAGCCTTCAGCAGGTCTGCCCTCTTCACCGACAGGATGCGTCTGTACGAATCCTCCAGCACAGCGTTTCGTCTCAGCTTCAACTCAAAGCGGTTTGGGATGTCCGCCTACATACGAGCATATTAGGTTACTTAAGGAGGAAGTGCTTCATCATCTTCAGGTTGAAAAATCACTACACATGTGAAAGCAAGACTAGGAAACTGATAGCAGAGATGAAGGCAACACCAAAACCTCACTCTGTCACATTCTGTATAACACATTGTGTTTTGTAAAAGACTGATCATTGAAAAAAAAATCACAGTTTCTCTACGAGGACACTTACCGGTCTCTTCATCTTCTTTCGGAAGTAGTCGTACTTCTGTTTGTAATCTCTGGAATAAGGCACTGCCTATAAACAACAAAGGTCAGCACTCAGTTACAGCAAATCAATCTTAACCTCATAACCTTCACTGAAGTCTACAAAACCTATTTATAGGGAACATGTAAGCTACAAATACAAGACGGTCTTTAATGCCTCCTGATATCATTTCAATGGAGAATCATCTGTAAAAACAGTCGGTACTTACTGGTCCAGTTATCGCTGAGTTCTGCAATCTGGGATCATCCCATTGTGTGTTCTTGGTGTCTATGATAAATAACAAATAAGAGACCATTTCTTAATACTGGAGTCTATTGATACCAGATGTATTGCATGTATTGAGCAACATACGTACTGTGATCAATATAGAATATCCTCCCGTCACTGTGGACTCTCTCCTCCCAACCAGGCTGGGTAAAAGAACACATCCTCATATCAGTTAAACAGAATTAGGGGATTAAATTATTATGATTATACAATGTATATTAGAACACAGAGTAATCAAGACCCCATGTTCTTTTCACCCCGGGATCTGAAGCCTAAAGTTGATGAATGTGTTTCAATTGATTGGTTACTGATCTTGTGTAACAGATGAACTAACCGGCAGGGGACCGAGATCAGATGGGTCAAGTGAGGCTCTCCTCCTAATGTGGACAGGAATCTTCAGCCTGGGGTCTTCCTGTTCACAGGACAACAAAGAGGGTGTGTTTCAAAAAAAGGAACATCTAACACAGGATATGGTGTTTGAGTCACTAATGGCTCATAAGGATTATATTCTTCAAATATTCTTAAGTCCTAACCACATTAGAAGAAGCTTACTTAGCAATTAAGAGCATTTCTTCTTGTTTCAATAAAAAACTGTGGCTTTTCTTGAAGCCTGCCCTTTGTGGCTTTCAAATACACTGAATGTGTGGAAACCATTTTAATGTGATGTAAATGCTCATGAATCCGCTGCCTTCTCACCCAGGTAGTAGACTTTGTGTTGTGGTTTATAAAAAAGGGTCTTCCATTGGGAGCACTGCGGACCTCCCAGCCAGCTGGCAGGAAGCCAGAATCAAACGTGCTCTCTGGGCTGGGGGTGTGCTGAGGAGACTCCTCAGGGGATGTAGGCTGTGGAGCTGAAGGTGGAGGTGGAGGTGGAGGTGGAGGAGGAGGTGGAGTGGGGCTCTGCGGTACACTTGCAGCATTCTGTGCTGCTTGTGCCTCTGAGGTTCTCTGTTCCAAAACAAAAACAAAAACAATGAGGTGTATGAGTGTGTAACAAAAGACTAATTTTACTTTTACAAACTTCCAATTTTGTGATTAAGAAGTTGGTTTTAACATTAAAATAATAATGGCCTTCAAGAAATCTCAAACATTTTGGGCACCTCTCTGAATCATAGCCCACATGTCCTCCTTCTTGGAAAATTACCAGAAGAGATAAAAGAGAGCAATTCGCACTTATTCTTAGTTTTTAGAGCAGCAATAATGAAACAAATTACAAGACATTGGCTGAAAAATACAGTTTAGTAAAGGCAAAGTGGAAGAACCTTGTAAATGAAATCTATGGAATGGAAAAAATTACAATGAAAATCAGAAATCATCTGTTTGTTTTTAAAAAAAGATGGGAGAAATGGGAGAGATACACAAGAAGCAATGCTTCAAATGATTCACCGGGTATAAGTGAGAAATAAGTTTTATTAAATGCTCCATTTATTTTTCTATCTTTAACCCTGGCTTCTCTCCTCTTTTCAACACTTAATAAACACATGAAATTGTACACAGGTATACACTTTATCTATTTTCAAATATGTATCGACTCGCTGAATTAACTATATGAATTAAGCCCCATTGGATGTCACTCACACTAATGGTAATAAATTCCAATTTTTTACAGGTGTAAGAAGTCAATCAAAATTCAATGTAATTCTGATTTGAATGTAATTTGCAATCTTATTGAAAATCAAATATTATTATTTTACTTTGAATTCATATTATTATTATCCTTTTCATTGGTTTTTGTATATTACTTTATCTATCTGTCTTATTTTTTCTTTTTTCTTCGTTTGACTAACTTTATGTAATAGTCTTGAAAAAAATGCAAATAATAAAAAAAAAAATAAAAATGAAGGTTGGCGGTATACATGCAGATTTGCCCCTCTACTCGAATCAGACAGAAAGCCTGTTTTGTACCTGAAGGAAGGGGCGCGTCCATGAAGTGGTTCTGGTGTTGTGGTTGACAAAGTAGCGTCTGCTTTTATTGTCCCGCTTCTCCTCCCAGCCTGGAGGAAGCCCAGCTGAGGTTGGAAGCAGCTATTGAAAGACATTAAAATGAAAGAAATTGATCAAAACTGAAAACCTAAAGCTCAATGAGTGACACAAAGCAAATCCAGAAAAGATATAATCACCCTCTAATCACTTCCTAACTTCCACAACATTTCAAAATACAAAAAAGAAGCAGTGACCATCAAGGGCGAGATGCCAGTGAGCCTTGAATACTCATACTTTAATGCTGTGGTGCAAGACAGGTTTGGTATATTGCATGGAGGAGTGATTTCAACAGGGAGTGCAACACTCACCACAGGATTAACGGGATGTTCCTCTCCTGTAGAAGTCTGGGAGCTTCTTCTGATACTGGAATGGCTTGAATTACTTGCATGATTCTGCAGCAGGAGGAAGGATGTGAAAGACAATAGTGATCACTTATCCATTAAAGTGAATCTACTTCCCACTCCTCTCACTAAAAGCTTGTGGTTTATAAGCAGTAAATCGGATTTTGAGCCCTTCCTCCTCTTACTACCAGAATCCAAAACCTCATGCTGCACAGAATAATGACTCACTGTCGGGGGGGCGGCAGCTGTGGGCCTTGCAATGTGAACGTTTCTCAGCTCGTCAGCAAAAGCGAGGAACTCCGGCACAGGTGAGCGGGGTGTGGGCGATGTGAGCTGGTTACTGCTGTACAAGGTGGAGTCGTCCTCTGTGATAATTTCCCAACTCTAAAAGATGAGACAGACATTAAAGACACACAGGAGGACTGAGATGATATGAGACACTTGGTTGAAACATACACTGTGAGCCTTTATTTTACGGTAAACATATGACTTAGTTTGTTTGGAGTAAACCCATGTGGATTTCTTTAAGTATTTATGTGAGTGTAACAGCCCTCTGAGGACAAGTCAGAACTCCACTGCACCAACCGCAGCATCGCTCTGAATACAACACAGGATCCCAGAACCTTCAGATTTATCTTCTTTTTTAAACACTTTTAAAAGCTGAGTTTAGAGCTTGTGACAAAGGTGTTGTCACTTGTGGACGGCATATTGTGAGTGCACGCACACACCTGGACACACACGCACACACTTTTTCTCCATGTGATTGTTGTGGTGAGTCCATGCACTATAAAGATCAATTGTTCTTTAAAAAGGGACCCACTACTGGATTTTTTAATTCATGTTCTGGTCACTAACCATGCTGATCTGCTCCTCCACAGCTGCAGTGTTGGAATAGGAGCTGAGGGTGCAGCCTCCTTTTATGGGGGGAGGGGAGAGTGAGCCCAGGTGTGGTAATGATGGAAGGAACCATGTGGAGCATAGTTAGGGGTTTATTCTCTTTTACCCTTAAAAGCCTCTGTCCACCATGTCTTTCGCGAGTCTGACACGGGACTTCCAACAGATCCGTGTCAGGTCTGTCTCCGATCCGCTGCAGTCCAGCTCCGTACTCTCTCGTCCGTCAACACCCACCGATTGCGTTTTCGGAATGCAGCACGGAGCAGGACCGCCGGACAGCTGGAGTCATGTGACCGAGGTTTTCCCACAGCAATCACTGAATCAAGGATTCTCCTCCTCCTCTCCTCATCCATATTGTCTTTATCAGCCTCTGAAAACCTCTGACTTGTTGACTCCAGGCCTGCCTCTGCTCTAAATAACATTTTGTTGTCATAGTTAAGTTAAAAACGATCTAACAATAACACGGAGTGTTTTATTCTGAAAATTAACCAGGTTTTTATTTTGTTTTGCTGCCTGACTTCCTGTTCCGCTCCATCTGCTCTGTGCTGAATTGATGCGTCGTGCTCCAGCATCCGGCAAAAATAGAAGTCTTGCGTATCTGATCCGTTGCGTTCCGACCTGCCGGATCAGAGACGCAGCTGGAAAGCAACGGAGCGGATCCTGTGGGAGTTAACACACTGACTAGAATAGAAACCAGATTGGGTGCCGTGACAGATCGGAGACAGACTGGACACGGATCTGGTGGAATTTTGCCTGAAGAGTAGCTCTCAATGAGTAAGGTTGATTTAACGCTGGAATTTTGTGTTAATTCATTTTTCTTTTGTTTGTTCCAGAGATTTTGGTTTTCACTTGTTTTTGCAAATAAAAACACATTCAACGATTTTGTGACTCAAGCCATCACGTTTTTGCTTGTTTATGGACCTTATATAACAGTGCTGCTTCTTCTTAAACCTCCATTAGCTGATTTAAGTCCCATTAAAGACAGTGGAAGCAGGTGGTAAATATAACTTAAAAATCATCACTTCTTAAATTGCGGTGTCAATTAATAATAATAATAATTCATTTTATTTATAGGCGCCTTTCTGGACACCTAAGGTCACCTTACAACATAGCAATAATAAAAGCAACACTCAACAATAAATAAATACATTAGGATAAAGAATACAATACTAGAAAAATACAAGGGGGAGGGGAAGTCATTCCAGTTCCAAAGAGACGGATTAGAGTGCATATGCTTGGCGGAAAAGGTGAGTTTTAGGCGGGATTTGAAGGTGGTGGGAGAGGTGGAATTTTGTACGTCCAGGGGGAGAGAGTTCCAGTTGATCTTGTTTCTGTCCACCTGATGAAATATCCTACTCTTTAGCTGTAGCCTCTGAGACACAAATCTGTCTCTTTAGCAACTAAACACTCAACAACACTGAGAACAACAGACACTACTTGCTGAGCAGGTAGTGTGTCTGTTGGGCTTTCAGAGTTCTTGTTGTTTTTTAACATAAAACAGCTGCCTGCTGAAACTCAAAATGAGTCAATGAGCATCTGGAGAGTAAACCAAAGCAATGAGCCAGAACAACAAACTTTTTGCACCGAGAAATTACACGGTAAGGTAAGTGCTTGTTGTCACTTGCAACAAAAGCATCAAATCTGTCTGTTGTGCTTTTTTTGACAGACAATCTGTGCTTTTACCTCCAGGCATTTGTTTTAGAGCCCAAGCCAACAGCAACATGCTGGTTGACACTCCTAAAACTTGCATTGACCAGGTGACACACCCTTCCTCTTGCCTCTCTCAGAGCAGGTAAGTTGCTGGATGCAGCACAACTATCCGGGAACCTTTTTTCACCAGGAAGGTGCAGCCATGATTTCTTGTGCTTTACAAAGTTAACGATTTAAAAGACAACCAGAAAGCAACAAATGCTACTCCCTCTTTTATTTCATTCTCTAGCTTGCTCGACTCAGTATTCCTCCCCCCTCGCCTGTTGAGGGAAGGAGAGGCTAACTAGCCAAGTATGACTGAAATGTCCACCATGTGACAAATCCTATGGATTCTTGACATGCTGAAATCTAAAGCTGTTCTGTCTTGATCTCTGTTTTTTGAAAGTAAAAACAAAAATCTTAGAGCATTTTGATGATCCCCATCTGTTCTCTGTTAAAGCTGGGGTTGGTAATCAGATTTAGATACACTTTTTGTTATACTGGTTAAAATGATCTTTATGTCCTGATGGCAATCAATACATAATGTGTTCTTAAAAACAGCTCCCTTGGAGGAGCTCCAAGGGAGGAGGGGAGGGTTTAGACGGAGACCTGAGCAAATGCTACATTCAAATTCATGCTAGTTTTCAAAACTCCAGCTTTAACACAGTACACAGAAACCTCTGAACAGAACACAGTGAAGTAAGACCAGTGTGGCACAGTAGAGGGTAAATGCAAATACAAATGCAAATAGTTTGTAAAAAGTTAAAATTACCTCAGGAGACTCTCGAGCGCTGTTCTCATCGTGATCTGAGATCTGTCTGCGTGTAATAAAAGCATGCTCCTCGATATTATTGTTGGGTCTTCTTTGCACTCCAACATCACTGTCCCTGTTAAAAACATGCACACGAACACACGGACACACGGACACACGGACACACACACACACACACACACACACACACACACACACACACACACACACACACACACACACACACACACACACACACACACACACACACACACACACACACACACACACACACACACACACACACACAAACACACACATATACAGTCTATCAGTACTGTGCCAACAATGAAAGGGATGTACATTTTGCTCAGGAGAGAAGAGCATTCTTACTGCATTGTGGGTCGTTGCCACTGTGTGGTCCTGGTCTCATGATTGACAAAGTACGTCCTCCCCAGATTGTCCTGCCGCTCCTCCCAGCCAGTGGGGAGAGCAGGCAGAAGCTGGCTCTGTCGTGGACCTGACATGTCCTGGCCTTCCAGAAACTCCCAACCAGGCTGCACAACATAAATCAAAGAGTTCAAGCAGACACACGAGCAGAATGGAGACAGTATCCTGATGCCAGCTGTTCAATGACACACACGGAGGAAGTATGTGTGGAAGCATTCGGAGGGAGATCTCAGACTTTAGTTGATTAGGAAAAAAAGAGTCATAAACGTGTTGAATGATACTCTCAGAAAGTAGCACACTTCCTCAATAATAGTATGCACAAAGGATTACTAGAGCAAACTAAACAAAGGAGATTTGAGTTATTCAAAATTCATTAGCAATATTGTTTTTTTAAGTCAAACTTACACCGATGTCTTCAGTCTGATCCACCGGCTCCTCCTCAGAACCTGGAGTTTTTGGCAGGTAGGTCATCTTGAGACGCAGGTGACCTTTGACTCTGGACTTGTGGCTGCAGGATTAATAAGAGTTGTTTAAAGAAGGCATAAATAAATAACAGTAATTCAATAGTAACACATCTAATAACAATAACCATGTCTCACTAAGAAATGAATATAAATTATTCATTTAGTTAAGAATGATCTGAGGCCTATCATTTCTCCTGACAATTAAACACATAAGAAAATGGAATGTATAAATCAGGGAAACATAAGATTCAATAAACATGAAATCATGCCAACCTTCGGGGGTGAAGCAGAAAATCCTTGAATGTGTATGGCCTTTCTGTGTTAGGATTTTCTGTCTAAGAAAACAATAGAAAGAAAATCTTCAGGTCTACAAACACGCCTCACAGCCACAGTGAAGAAACCTCAGCAGTATCATAACATAGTACATTAAGGATACATTCACATGAGATGATGGTGACAGTGAACCATGAGGGCTGATTTGTGGGTGTTGTATTTGTAATGAAACAAAGCAGGAACGAAACATAAACATGACGGACTGTGTTTCCAAAACTGCAGACAATGATGTGGAACAGACATTAGAATAAGGGCACATGTGTTTATCTTTACATGGGAGCATGGGTGAGATTGAGGCGGTGAGCTTGTAAATGTTACAGAACAAACAAAATACAGTCAACTCACATGAACTTCAGCAAGTCAAAGGTGTCCATATACGAAGAACAAACATCGCATGCTACTGAGGACTCACCGGTATCTGGTTTAAGGGGACGTCCACCTGTCCCAGAAAGTCATCACGTGTCTGACAGAGAGAGAGAGAGGGAGAGAGAAGGAGAGGGAGAGGGAGGGGGGTGTCACATACAGAAGTCAAGATCATGTTAATATTATCTCCTCCTAAACATACAGACATGTGCACAGACACATGCACACAGAGGACTGGCCTAGACATGTTTCTTACTTAGCCATCTGGTGAATTAATAACCTCTATGATGGCCCCACAGGGGTGAACAGAGTGTACGTATTTCAGACCTATTCATCTCAAATCATACCTTTATCAAAGCCTTCTTGTGAAACCAACATTTATTTCTTCAAAAGCAAGTTTCTTTAGATAATAAGATAATCTGTGATTTAGAACATATGATCCTCAGCACAAATATTCCAACTTGAAATAATGAAAGTCATTGTTGTGGACTTAAAGACTTTACATGCCTGCAATGAGCGGCTACTGGTGTGACTGCTTGAGAAACTGGAATGTAAGCATTTTGTCAGATACCATGTGTTAGCTCTGAACAGTTCACACTTTTACATGCGTTTATCTCAGTCATTACCGTGTCAGAGGCGGAGGCACTGAATGCAAACATACACTGCACAGTGGGAGTCAGCTTTGTGACCAAATTAACACCCGCTGCAGGTCAAACTGCCAAAACGAGGTATAGAGTGTTTACATGAACAAATATAGATGAAGGCCTCCTCCGTCCTGTCCTTGTGCTTCAAATAGTGAAGCCAAGAAAATCATTTAAGTCCAGGTTTAAAGAAAGGCAACATCTGCCCCAGCAATGACAACGATCAACATGTTGTAAAAGTCGCATAAACATCGTCCAATTGTTCATCCGATATGTTTTATTGTTGCCAAGACATGTTTAACTTGTTCTTGGTTTCAAATGAACTTTGTGTACATCATAAACAATACGTTGATCTCAGAGTTAACAATTACTCAATGTCACAGCCAACTGTGAGTCACTGGAAGAAACTGATGGCTTAAAAGGAAATTCAGATTGCTCAGAAAGTGTCAGATTTCTGCTGTAGCTAAGATTTTCTCAATTATTTTTCTCAATTCAATGTTAATTGTACTATTATTAACCCATACAATCAGAAAAATAATGTCTGTGAGACATCATTTCATTAGTTTTTTTGTTTAAAAAATAAGCTAAAGTTGTCCTGACCTGGCAGGTATTTTGCTCAATAAACAATTAGACAATAAATAAATAAATGAGAAATTCGATAAATAGTGTGCTTTTAACTAAAATAAGCCCTAATATGTCAATTATAATTGCTAACATTGGTTCCCTGAATGTTTATATCACTCAACAGATCCTGTGACCCGCTACGTGTGGTTTCAGAGCATTTTGAGAAAGAACTTTAAGCTGTGATTTAATGACAGCGATGTCTCCTCCTGAGTAGAGAGGAGGAATCATTACTCAGAGCTGTTATTGATATTTAAATTATTTTATACACCGCACTACAGCAAATTCAGATTTAGTTTACTTTCAGGTAAAATGTCCTTTAAATCAGTAATTGCACACATGTAACTCATGTACTGTTTCACCTTTATTGCTTTGTGTTCAACAGCTCGTGTAAATAAGGAGAAAATAAAGTGTTTTAAGATAGGGGGACAAAAGCTCAGCAGAGTGAGACACTGGACTTAATGTCAAGTTGAATCACTTTAAAAAAAAAAAAAAAATCTAAGTTACATTTTTTAGGCTCTTTGCCTCTTTTTTCGATAGGTCAGCCAAAGAGAGACAGGAAACGTGGGGAGCAGAGAGCGGGGGAAGACGTGCAGGATATGGTTGCGGGTGGGAATCGAACCGACGACCCCCACAATGAGGGCCGTAGCCTCTGTATTTGGGGCGCTTAGATCGCTAGGCCACTAGCATCCCTGAAATACATTTCTAAACTTCTCTTTCCAACACTCAAGATAAGGGGTTTATCATTAATGGTTCAGATTTACTTTGGTTGTCAGTAAATAAAAGAATCATCCTGTTTGATTTTAATCCAATAATTTATAAGCCATTACCTCTTCACATCAGAATCCTCACTTATCAGCACAGACAAAACTAACACACAACTGAGCCCTCAGTCAAATTAAACACAGCTCAGTATTTAATAAACAGTAATGCATTAAAGACTACAGGCTGATATTAATCACTGTCCCTGGTGATTTGAAGTGAAGTAGGTCATTTCTAAATTAGTAAACAAACTGGTTTTAGTCATTTTCCTGGCAAACTTCCGAGATGTCGGGTGAGTCGAGGCCAAGCTTGACAAATAGTTAGTGAATGCTTTGGACACATCATTAGCTTGTCCATGATACCAAGTCAACCATAGATAAATGTACATTCAGAGCATCCCCAAAGGTTCATGTGACACGAAGAGATACAACTCTGTTTAGCGTGTGGCATTAAGCAGTGCTGACCACATACTGCTTAAGGTTGAGGCAATCAGGAACCCACATCTGTTTTGTATCTGTGGAGCAAGTTCAGTGATATCCATCATAGCTTGGCAACGACAAAATACTTTTAACAGGTGGACCGCAGCTTGTGAAACCCAAACTTCCAAAGAGACACACAGATTCGGTTATCGGAGCAGGCCAAAAGGGACTGATGATGAGCCAACCCGTTTAAGAATTTACAAACATTTTACAAGTCTACTTATTTACTTTGTTTATAAGTCATTTGGCATATATGTCTGGGAATTGTATGCCTTTTATGACATGTAATTTGTGTATAGTATAATCTGTATACACACTCTATTAGTTTATGGACAGTGTCAAGTGCCTTAATGTACATTTTCTCTTCTATTTTTTTTTTTAACTTCCTGATGTATTGATCATATTTTTTATGTTTCTTTAAAAATCAGATATCACTTTCCTAACCTGTCTAAGTTGATCTTCTGTAAACAATGTGTTAAAATTCAAAGAAACTAAATAATTTACAAAAGACTGCATAAAAGAAATTCAGATGGGCTTTGTGGATTAATGAGACTACCTGAACTGCAGGTATAAAGCTTAAATATCATGACAAAATTAAGCCCTGAAAAAGGCAATAACAACAACTCTCATTTATATTGTCAGTATTTATTTAACTCTTTAAGAAGACAGTGGCTAAAGTCTTCCTGGATGCTGGCTCTGTTAACAGTTAAGGCCTAAAGATAAGCTCTGCATTGGTTGGACTGTTTTTATGTTGTGTGTATGGTTTCTCTGCACCACATACTGTATTACCACATATGATGGAATCCAACTTTAACAAGAGGACAAAACCACCAACACTGAGGCAGCTGCACAAAAATATCACGTGCATCTTTGTGGGCTACACAAAAATCCGACCTATTGCACAACTACTTAAATAATGCCTTCACTAAGTCAGAACTGAGCAGAGGGATTCCTGATTCATGTTTTGACCTAACTTGTGTAATGAGGTCATTCATGGTTGGTCATTAACTATGGGGTTGAGGCATGTGGGGTTATGAAGGCGCTGCAGATAAGAAAGACAGCCTTGCAGTGGTTTAGTGTGGGATTTTTGCAAACTCTACAATGGGCTGCATCAAAATAAATGCATTTAACTAAACTTTTTATGGCAATTCTTAAAAATCTAGTGAAATAAATTTTGTCTGCAAAAAAAAAGGCTATAAAATCTAACCCCTGTAAAAATGTAGGTATAGGTACATATTGATTTTCTAAAATAAAGAATTTGGAATTAATAATTTATCTTAGTTTTTTGTAGGTTATTTAATATTGTTCCTGCAGTGTTTGAAAGCATGAGGTGACCGTTTTTACCACTGCTCATTTATGAGTACAAAGGTCTTCATCCACTGAGTCAATAAAATACCAACCAATACTGTATTCACACAAAAACATACGTCAGTTTCTTCTACAGAGAGAGATTCAAAAGATGGGTTTATGATTTTTGTACCAGTCTGACATGTTTCCTAACAGTTAGCGTGAAGACATATTCCTGACAGATATGTAACCTCGCAGAGTGTTGTTAACACATGTTGTGGCTCTGTTATGGTTGCATGTTCAGAATGTAAACAAGGGGTGTTATACTATATGCTTACTTGTTTGAAAAACATGTGTGATGTGACTCTGGACTAAACGTCACCATCGATCACTATGAACATCACAGCTTGAGTGAAATGTATCAAGTGGAAGCTGAAGCCTCAGAGGCAGTAAGAAAGTAAAAGCTAGATTCAAAAAAAGAACATGGACTGAAGGTGTTTGAAGTAAGTGGGCTGGTTAATTACTGAAGGAGACCTTCTTACTTGACAAGCTGCTAAATGCAGGGGGGGGCTGACACCTGATACTTCATAAACACTGCATAGCAGGGGGACCCATAGGGAAGGGACACACCACCCTTTACTGGGAAAGGCTCACTCTCCAGTCCTGCCTACATTACATACCCCCACCACACAGACACACACACACCATGTCCACAGATGGCTGGCATGACTGTGCACCGCTCTAGTATCATGCTGTTAAATTTGAATCCACGGGACTGGGCAGTGCTACAGACCACCAGACTATCTGGAGTCAGGGGGAATATTTCAGAGGAACTTTATTTATATCAGCAAGGGGCACTGCTTTTCCCACCACTAAAATTAGCCCGGGTAAATACTTATGCCGATTTCTCATAGTGCTAACAGAATCATAAAAATGGGGGCACTATTCTAAATTTCAGCATGTCTTCACACATACCAACAGTCAAGCAGGCCAAAAGTTGTGAAATGGGCAACTTTAGCTTAACGTTCTCGCCTTTCTTGGAAACCAATATGCAAATGGATTTACTGTAATGTAACGCAATACCTCTGAATGTTTGTCCACATTGGGCTTGTTAATTGCATGACTTAGCTGTAGCAATCCTCTCAGTTACTGAATTTCGCTCTAGCTTGTGGTAAGTCTAATGACTGACTACACAAAGTTTTAAGGGCTTTGAAAGCCAAGAGCAGTGAGGCTGAACAGCTTCATTACAGAACTTGTCTTCCATATCAAATTATGGACTTTAAATCAAACAGCAAACTCTCCCCAAGCATCAAATAGATAAAGGAGCAAAGCCAACATGTATGTGTTTGGTGTATTATTCATGACTGTCCAACCAAGAAAACTGAAGTCAAAGTAGCGTCACCGGAGAAGTGGATTCAGTGAGGAATCCACTTGAACAAGTTTAACCACATTACAGGAAACTAGAGAAGGCTCCTTCAAAAGGGAGTTATGACACTAAAGGACTCTTAAGGCAAAGGGAGTTATGACACTAAAGGACTCTTAAGGCAAAGATTATTCAACACCAGTTTGCCTCTTAAGCCATTGTGAAGTTTATGAAGATGGTAATTCAAAACTCACCTTGTGTTTTTGATTCGGACTCTGTGGTATATTATCCTCGTCTTGGCTTGTGTTTACATCCGTTACGGAGCTAGGCAACTTAGCTGGGCAGCAAGGAGACAAATGAATGTGCACATGCGGGGAGCAAGGGCTACTGAGTTTGGGATTTGAAACATGACATGAAATTCCAGTGTTAGCGTAGGGAACTTCCAGGGAAAAGCTCCTTTGAATGGCGCGATGAAAGTGGTTTTCCTCTGGCCTTTCCTGGCCTTTTCCTGATAAGGAAACCTTCGGATTTTTCTCACTTGGTCTAGTTGAGGAAAACAAACACGCAGAAGTACTGCGATACAGTTTTTTGCAAGGGTCCGGTTCACCCTCAGGATGTGCGGCTAGGTGAGGCTCCTCAGGATATCCTACATTAACTGTAGCCGTAGTTGTAGCTCCGTTCCCGAGTATCATTGGTCTATGGTGGGCAAAGTGCAGCAGTACGCTGCTTGAGTGCCGGTTTGATCTGTCTAGAGTTGATGACAGTTCCATCATTTTACTCCTGTCTTCCATTCTGCATTTTGGTTCGTCCTTTAAAGGAATATTAAATTGCACCATGTGTTTGGTATCCCTGAACTCAGCTGAACAGCTTCCTTTTGGAAGACGGTGGCCACTTACTGCCGTGGTCGTGGACCCTTTGAAAGTCACTTCCTCATCATCTTGTGAGCATGGCTGAAATGTCTGAAAAGATGACTGATGAGAGCCCTTTGGTGGTGGGAGAGCAGGGAGAGCCACTGGACTGACTGGAGATGCAGGTGGAGTGCTGCAAGGACTCTTTGGGAATATAACCAAGGAAGAGCACCGTCTCAGTGGGACCTTTGATTTGCAGCAGTGTAGACATCTCTCCTGGGTGGTCCTGTGTTTTTCTGGAGCCTCTGGTTCAAAGATGCTGCTACTGCTACAATACCCAGGATCGCTGGCCATGCTGCTGCTGCAAGAGCCTCCTTCAGAGCCACTACCTGCTCCTCCTTCACTGCCTCCCGGGTCTCCATCCTCTATACTGCCATCCACCTCTCCATTTGGCTTTCCACAGGGCTGCAGCGAGATCTGCAGAATGCTCTTCCTGTTACATGCTCCAGTATTAACCCTGGGTACGAGTACTGAAGAGTACCGCTGTAAATTAGAATAGTCTGGTGACAGAGGAGTCACCTTTAAGTGGACAGAACTGTGCGCCAGAATCTCTGCGGGGCTCCGAGCTGGCACACTGACTCCGCTCTCCTCACCATGGCTGCTGAGGCTCTCTGACAGAGGGTCAGTGTTGCTTCGTCTTGACGCGAAATGCAAGCGCAGCCTACGTGCCATTCGTTTAACTCTCTAATCCCTGCAGTGCTGGTGAGAGCTGCATGATCAAACTTGCTGGTAGGAAAAAAGGAAAGCAACTGCTCCAAGAACTGCTCTGTGATCACAATCATTAGCGGCTGTACATTTCCAAAATAGCTCTGGTGACAACCTACATTCCTCTTCAGGCTGATCTCAGCTTTTAGTCAGAGGAGGTCAGTGGTTTCGTTTGGAGACATGACCCAAACATACGACCTTTGAAACTAGAGCAATCCCAGACGTTAGCTTCCTTTGGAGAGCTTGAACATTTTAAGAAAAACAAAATGACAGGAACTCAAAGGACAGAGTTCCCCGCCGCAAACCTATTTTATAACCTTAGCTTAGCTGCGAGCTCACTGCACCTCCTGAGTTCCAACCAGACTGAGAATCAAAGCTCTCGTGTCTCTTCCAGTCGCCTCACTCCTGTGTACCCTTTCTGAAAAAAACAACAACAAGGGAGCACTCTATGCTGCATCTTGGACTGAAGCGCTGCTAAACTGTTACATCTGCTCCAGGCCACTCACTTAAGACGCTACTTCCTGCAGCAGCTATGCCTCTAATGTTTCTCCTGCTCTGTGCCCCCACAAATATTTTTACCCACTGCTATTGAGTTACAGGAAATCAAAGAGAATGACTTTCAACATAATTCTGCAAGAAACTGAAGAGGGGGCTAAAAAAAAAAATCACACTTAAACCACCACAGTCTGTGGAAAAGCAGGAAAGTGATTGTAAAGTCTGGGAAACTGGGAGAGGATTTTGCTCACAAAGAAGAGATGTAAACCTGACAAATTATCTGTCCGAGTTCAAATATGATCAAACCAGACAGAACTGGGATAGCTTCCATGGTGACATGACACCTGCTATATGACACTTCATGTAACAGTCAATGCTGCTCTTATTTCCTTCCCATGGCTGTTGACAGTCCTATGTATTAAAAGCAGACTATTGTATTCCAGTGTGGCCTATTTCAGGACATTACGCTGCATCCGAAACAGTTCCTGTATACGCAGTAATAGTAAGAGACACGTCCAGGATAAAGACATGATTCACTGGAGGACTGCAGGAGAACTCATCACCTATTTTTTAAACCAATACGACAAGCTACCAGGAAACCTTGTGATCGGCTATTAATCACTCACCCAGCCAGGAGATAAGATGTGTGACGCACACACACGACCCATTTATGCCAAGTCATACCGCAAGGTTGTAATACTCCAATAATAAAGCAAAGCAGCCGGTAATATACAAATGAATGTGTCACCAAAACGGACAATGCGCCCGCCCAGCAATGAAGGACGAGCTATATTTAATGAACTCTTACAATAACGTCATTGTAAACTGTGTCAGTGGGGCGTGGCTGGACATGAGACAGAGGATGGCTCTGTCAATCAGCAAGGGCAGCTGTAATGAGTTCAGATAATGAGCTGCTAAACCCTTCATGTTAACATTACTGTATAACACACACACACGAAAACCACGACCACCACTTAGCAGCAAAAATAATCTGCTGTCTGTAGCCAATCAAATCCCCATGTTGAAATATGATGTTTTGATGTAATAATCTGTCTGACATAATGGAAATGCAATGGATGCTAATATTATTTTGCACTGTCCTAATATTGCTACCAGCGGTTGATTTCAGTTTTAGGAGCAACGCCTGCTTGTTGTATAAATGGACTATGCAGACAATTTGGAAAAAAAACAACCTTTGTTAAAACACTGCAATTTGAACTTTGACCCTCTTGGTTAAACAACTGAACCATAAAATATATTTGCAGTGTAACTGTCTAAGCTTTTCTTCGTCTCAGTTGTATGCATTGTCATGACAGTAACCAGGCTGCTGGTCATCTGTGTGCAGTTGTGTCTGTATCTCTCACTAACTCAGTGCTGGTTTCTAAAGAAGCACTCCAGATAGCATATCAGGTTTGCTTAATATAGAATAAGGTTTATCCTGGTTTCTAGAACTGGGTTATGGTTTATACGTGGACAACACAAAACAGGAAAATGTAATAAAACTTTGTTGTAACCTAGATACCAGAGTGAAGGTAAACACAATCCGCCTGTATGGTTATTTTATTATGTGTGTGGTACTTCCGTGATGATCTTTTACCAGAGATATTTGTCATGTCTTCCTCATATAGAGCTTCGTGTCTTTGCTGTAATATATCTAGAGGATGGAGAAAAACAGAAGCCCCCTCATATGGGGAGTGGTTCCTTGAACTAGGTAGGGTGGCCTCATATGAACAACTTTTCTACAGACGGACTAACCGGTGGAATGATTACCTTTTGAAGAGGAAGAGTTACCAGATCTTCATTAACAACTAGCAAGCACACAGTATGAAATTGTATTATCATGTGTTTTTTTGTGTGTTTTTTTAAAATCTATTTGTGCTTTTGTTTATTTTCATTATCACTATTTTGTTGCAATTTTATTTGTCTATTCTTTTTTTTCTGTTTGCTGACTGAAGCAGATACACAACTGTTTTCTGTTTTGTGCATTTAGGAATATCTGTAAATCTATGAATGTTGCAAAAAGATGAAAAAAGCAATACAATTGTAAATCATAAAAAAAATGTACTGTAATATATCAGCAATTTGGTATTTAATTGAAGCCAGTTTCCTTGTTGACTGTGCTTATTCATTTTTAAACGTCTTTGGTCTACTGGTCTACCTCTTGTTTGTGTCATTTTGTTATTTTCTGCTTCCAATCCATATTATTGAACATTTCTAACACTTTTCAGTTTCACAGTTTAATAATTGCTTTGTTAAAGACTTTAAAGCTAATAAATGTCTGCAAACTAAATTGTAAATGTGTTCAGTTTCTGATAGCTGTTCAGCTATTTACATAGAAAAGGTATAAGAGGGGTGCTGGTGGCTTATCGGTCTAAGCGCCCCACATAAAGAGGCTATAGTCCTCGTTGCAGAGGTCGCCGGACCGACTCCCGGCCGCGACCATTTGCTGCATGTCTTCCCCCGCTCTCTACTCCCTACATTTCCTGTCTCTCTACAGCCGTCCTCTCATAATGGCAAAAAAGTCCAAAAATATAACTTTAAAAAAAAGAAAAAGTATAAGAATACATTTAAAGGACATACACTGAACAACGCTTGAAGACATTTTCTCTTTTCTTTTACAGAGTGTGTTTTATTTCTAAAGTATGAAGTCTCTCTTCTCCTAACCCTCTCTTTATCTACCCGATGTAAAGAGGAACCAGTAAAGATGTCTCAGTTATTTTTTTGCGTGTCTTTAGCTGAAAGTTCATTTTGCTTAGAGCACTCCTTCACTGAACAGTTTTACCTGCTCTGCAGGAAGAAATAGTGCTGAACTCAGCATGGAGTAGAAGAAGATATTTCATTTCTAGCATAAAAAATAAATTAACAGTGTAATGTTCTTAAGACTCTAAAACATAGTGTGTCATAACTGTCCCAAATGGGCATTCAACCAGAAGACAGGGTGAGTGAAAATTTGACATTTTTTTTGAGAAAGAGCAAAGTGGCCTGAGGTCAAGGAGAGGGCATGAGATAATGTTTACACTGTAAGATGACTGATGCAGTAATTGTGTTTTTATTCTAATTTCTTGGGCCAATCTGTGAAATGACCTTCCCTTAATATTAGTTAACCAGATGGATTGTAATGATAAAACATGCATCTAAGGATCTTCATATGTTACCAAGTGAAAGGTCAAACTATAAATCACAAAAAAGTTAATCAATAATGAAACTGCTAATTTCATATCTTCCAAGAGACGGATGGACAAACCCAGTTTCACAAAGCTTCCCTCACTCTTCCCTGAGCCCTGAGTGTGTTACAGCGGGACTGAAACACACGTGCACAAAAGCACGTTCACAGAGCTGACACACCCTCCTGATTTGTACAAAATCTACCTGAAACATGACGAGGCAGCCTCGAGTCAGTCACACCCAGATTTTACCGTATCATGTGATCGTTGACTTGTGTCGTAATAAAATGTTCTAGAAACATTCACCTGATGACACACACAACAAACAGCAGCTAAGTGTATGTGTGTAATCTTGTGAGGCTTGTCAAACTGTAACAACAACTCAATCTACAAGAGAAATAAAAGACATGTAATGATAATCAAAAACAAGAAAAGAGAGTGGGATTAAATGATTGCATAATTTGGTTTGCTGACACACAGGGTAAGTTCTGTGTGTCCAGGGAACTGTAGGAACACTTTCTGACAAGCAGATGCTCTCTGACTTTATTTTGCTTCTTGTTTTATTCGTTGAGCCAGTCTACTAGTTCAGACAGGTTGGTAAGATAGTTTCCTGCCATGGGGAGGTGAGGAACAGAACTCACTGCTGAACAGCTTCAGAGGGAAAAAAAGATTGACTGAAATAACTGGTACTACCTCAGCTCATTGTTTCAAAAATGCAAAAAAAAACCAGCCTAATACTTTGTTAGTTGTTAAGTCGTGATAGATTGTAAAAACATGATTGCTTGTTTTTAGAATCTATTCTTTTCAAGTATGAGATGACATTAAGTTGTGACTATCCATGTTTCTAACTTCTTGCCTGTGTTTACATTAAATACAGATCGTACAGTTTCAGACAGCTTTACAGTGTCCCTGCTCAGGTGACCCAGGACCTGACGATGCATCTGATCAGCATGAAACTAGGTCAGCAGCTCTAACCGCTATCAAGCTACAACTGGCACTTCAAGAAGCTCTGACGTACCTGTGCTCTTACTGTATGATCAATAAAAGAACAACATACTCTTCTATCTCCTTACTCTATCTATTAACACACAACTTCCCACACCTTACGTCTCACACTGTTGTCGACACACCTTTCACATCTGACTTGTTTGTGTCATAACATAAACTTGCTAGCTTTACATGCAGGATAACTTCATCAGCTGCATGATATTCAACACCTGATTTGATATTTGGCTCTTACTATTTCCATCAACACTTAAAGCAACAGACATTAGGACGCCCTTATTTATAGGTTGCACTAATTTGGTATCTGAGTTTTAAACAATATCACACAGACCATGGCAAAATAAAGGCGGACCTTTCAGGAGGAGAAACCAAAGTTAACCTTGCACAACATGGACAATATCCTCAGGCACAGAAATGTGGCACATTCCCTTATCTGGTGTCTGGGGTGTTTTATGGCATACACACATTAGCTTTAGCAACAGGATGTTGCTTCAAAATATTACAACTATAAACTATTTAAAGCCCCTCCCTAAATATGTCCCTCTGGGCTCTAACCAGCAAGAAGAGGGTTCCACGTGTATCAACGCTGAAGCTTTCATATATGTTATATGTCATTACTCCAGACACATTTTTACAGGAAAGCTTTTATTGTGTGATTTTATCTATTTTAACTCCGTTTTATAAGCTTGCATGCTTTTTAGTTTGTTTCATTTAATTTTTTATCGCTCCATTTTGCTTTGCACTTCTTTTTTTTATTGCCCACTGTGAATCACTTTGTTACCTGTATTGAAAAGTGCTATATAAATAAGATAAGATAAAATAAGATAAGATAGTCCTTTACTCGTCCCACAACGGGGAAATTCAAGTGTCAAAGTAGCAAAGTAGAAAAATTTAAAGCAACAAGAGCCTATAAAGTAACAATTATTAAAAAGTGATTAGCAATTAAAATTTCAATAAAAAATAAAATAAAGTATTATCATTATTATTATTATTATTATTATTATTATTATTATTATTATTATCATTATTATTATTATATAATACAGTAGATTAGCTCTTTAAATTTCATTCAGATACATTAACACACGTTTTTTTTAATCTATGCAAAGATCCAGAGGTCATCTGCAGAGCTTTAAAGCACAATAAGTTAACACAAATGTCACAAAGGTGCACAGCAGGTTACCTATCTTAACATATATCTAAGGGCCTGGAGATAAACGGCTGTTTCTCTGTGTACTCTGTGCTACATACACAAAAGACAAGTATTGTAGAAGCATTTATGCTATGTTCTGAATTCCACTTGTTTCTTTTCTGTTGCTTCTTCTGGGCTTACAGACATTTCTTCCTATGTAGCATGAGAGGGACATTTGTTGCTAACATCACAGTC
The DNA here is from genome assembly GCF_009762535.1 of Notolabrus celidotus. NCBI lineage: Eukaryota > Metazoa > Chordata > Actinopteri > Labriformes > Labridae > Notolabrus > Notolabrus celidotus. Next base: position 14,766,019 of record NC_048274.1, on the reverse strand, counting down.
AACCTTATTAGATTTTAAAGAGATAAAAAAAACAGCACTTGAGCAGCAGAAACAAAACATGTGCCAAACACTTCAAGCTACAACCTGTTTCTTCTTTTGTATCAAATCTGTAGACAGAATGAAGCTGAGTGAATAACTTACCAGACGATTCTCATCAAACACCTCCAACAGCAGACGATGCTTTCTGGGATCAACCTGAAACATAACAGATTATTAAGTACTTGATTCAACAATGAATCATGGTCAACAAAGCCAGCAGCACACCTCTCTGCAGTTTGTTGTGTAACAAGAAATAGTTGTCAGTTTATTCGGTTGATCAAAACAAATGGACTTGTTGCTGCAGGTCTGATGCAAAAAGATGTGAAGAAGTTTCACTCACTCTGAAGAAGAACTCTTCATTCCAGTTTGGGTCCAGTGTCTTCATGCACCATGAAAAAGGAAGGAACATTTTGATTAAAAATCTAAATATACACTACCAGTCAAAAGTTTGGAAACACCTTTTCATTCAAGGGTTTGTATTTATTCTAATTATGTGAAACACTTTAGATTAATACTGAAGACATCAAAACTATGAAAGAACATATATGGAATTTTTTAATTAACAAAAAAGTGTTAAACAAACCAGAATATGTTTTATATTTTAGATTCTGTAGAGTAGCCCCCTTTTTCCTTCATGACAGCTTTGCACACTCTTGGTATTCTCTCAGTCTGCTTCATGAAGTGGTCTCCTGGAATGGTTTCTAATTAACATGAGCCTTGTCAAGTCTAATAAATGGACGAAGTGACGTCACCCATCTGTTTCTGAAGCGCTGTTTTGAGGCCAATCGCTGGCAGGAGCCATATTGCTGCTGTAGAGGGATTGTGACGTACAGAGGCGGGCTTTGAGCCTCCTAGCCAACAGCTACAATGTTCCTGCCTGTCAATCAAGTCAGCTGTGCCTCTCATTGGAAGACTTGTTATCTTAATATCTTTGAAATTACGTCGTTCTGAAAAAAATCTCCCCGTACAGTGTGTGCCGATCGAGAAATGAGCTATCCAGACTACACTCGTCTTTTGTACCAGGATGTAAACATGTTTATTTCTGCTGCAAAGATCGGCTTTTTTGAATTGGTGTGTATGTGGTTTCTGGTACTTCTAATCTACAATGTTGAAAATAACAAAAATAAATAAAAAACATTGAATGAGAAGGTGTGTCCAAACTTTTGACTGGTAGTGTATATCACAGGTTAAACTACAAAAACTGCACCAGAACTTTTTCATTGACTCACCTTTTTAATAGTTTTGGTCTGAAGACTTGTGAGTTCTCCATTGATAGGATCATAGAGAGACAGCCGTGTATATGGATCACTGTTAGGAAAAAGGAGACACATTTAGACTTAGCTGGGGTTTAAACATCCGTTAATAGAACCCAACAATTGTCATCCCTTTTCTCTGGAGAAAGAATCTCTTTAGTGCTTCAAAAGAAAGCAAAACACTTCTAATCGTTGCCTGGTCAGATCACAGAGTGCATTATAACCCAGAAACATCAATATCATGGTTTCAGATACTCTCTGCTCAATGCAAAAATGAGTTCAATCTTTGATCTTGAATGTTTGATAAAGCTTAAATGCATCAAAACCGCATAATTATGTTGCAAGACATTATGCATTATCTATTCTAACAGCCACTTTAGACCCGCAGCAATGTTTTTAACCAGTAATGTATTGAGTGAGTAGAGTGAGCAGCAGTTTGGGTTTTTACATCCACAATTAAAAATGCATTAGGACAAAAGACACAAAAACCCTCAAAGCATTGGACAATTCACATCTCAAAATACTTGATTTGATGTTACTGCTGTGTTGCATTTAAAGGCCAAGTTTGTAAATGTGTTGAGAATTTTAAATATAAAACAACAGGTGTTAAACGCTCACTACGAGGGATTCCTCCAAAATATTCTGAATTGGAGAACTGTTTCTTTTAATCCAACAAGACTACTACACTATGTTGAAGACTAACCTTAACACACACTCATTAACTTGTGCTTTCAGAGGAGGTGCACAGAACCTGTCTCTTATCTGTTTGCGCTACATTCAGTTTCCTGTTGTGGTTGACTGTGCCTTCTGTTCTGTTGCAGAAGGCTTCGTTTTCCAAGAAATAAAGATTATCTCATCTTTTCCTGCGGAGACTGTAAACAAATGAATTCAGAACATCTTGACTACTGTCCTTCAAAATACTGACACACTGAATACAAATCATTCCTAATATGTTTAATAATGCCTAACATGACGTTTGCTGACTTGGAAGGAAAATATAATGTGATGCAGTTTAAATGAAGCTTTCTAATGCATCATAAATGACACATTTATTTTAGTAATTATCAAAAAATATCTATTTTTATTTGATTCAGTGTATGGGTAATTGTTTTCTGTAAATTGAATACAGTTTGGTGGCTGTTGCTCTTACAAATAAGCAACAAATCAAGAAATTGTGACATTTTTTCCTATTTGTAGAGATGAATGAATATGAATTACATTTTTTTTATTCAATACTAAGTAAAAGAACATTTTAAAGAAAAAATAACTTTTAGTTGGTTTATTCCCTTGTGCCAAACTGTGATAAGTTGATATTCTTTATACCTTGTTTGCTAGAGAATCAAAAACTTTAGATTGCCAAAATGCTAATTTAGAAAAACAAGAGAGTTGATAATTTCATGTGTTTGATGCAAAGATTAATTACAGGATGGTACATTTAGAGAAGCAGTTAGCTGAAGTCCCACTCAGAAGTGGGACTTAACTTAGAAGTAAGTAGTAGTTAGTAGTGAGTGTAATCTTTCTACAACTTACCTGGCTCCAAGTATATCTTTTTTGGCCAGGCCAAGTCCAGCGACTACTTTCACCTTTAGGATCCTGGACTCCGCCTGAAATAATAAAGAAAAAAATGGTGATGAAAAACAAATAAATACAGAAGTTGATAATTATATTGAATACAAGAGAAATCGTATTCACACATAACTTTGTGATGCACAAATCTTATAATGTGACAATATATAAGGCCGATCTATTCAAGTTAATGGGAAACACTTAAATAGTAATTCCCGGTCATTTTGACCAAGTTGCTGTTGTAAGTCTATTTTTAACAATAATAATGAAGTGATAAATTATTATTTTTTGTGCATTTATTTATTTTACATGTATTATATTTAAGGAACATTTGACCAGGGAAGCTTCATTGAGATTATAATCTCCTTTAAGTGAATGTCCTTGCCAAGATTGGTCGCAGCACATTTCAGAAAAGTTACAGACACACAACTTCAAACGGTTTCAAACACAGGTCAACACATCCTGGATCATATAACAGAAAGTCATCAGTCAAAGCATCTACACCCTGATGCATCTTCCTCTAACGCCCCCAGTCTACTTTTAATGGACCAGCTCCCTCAGACCCAAATCCTCTTGCAGCTGACTGCAAGCTGCAGGAGCACAAAACTCTTTTCTCCCATTCAAGACGCACTCTGGGGACAGAAAGCAAAAATAAGTCTTGTGACTGGGTCACAGAGCGAAGACTGTAGCTTCCAGCATTCTTCAAATAAATAAAATTATAAGAGGGAAGGAAGTAAAGAATAAACAAATACAAGCCAGTGATTCTACTGGTTGATAATGCAAGCCGGTTTACTCGAGCTGACAGGGAGCAGCGATGAGTTAGGGCTTCAGTTTTGTAATGAAGCTCAAGGCTCTGTGGTAAACAGTTTACAAAGAGTGGAGCCATTGAGATGATGCATGCATGTATAAAACATCACCATAGTCCATCAGGAGCTTGACAGTAGCATCAACAATGTTGGCTACAAATAAAAAACATGATTTATTTTTTAAATAAAAACCCAGCAGCAGCTTCAACCTCAAGTTGCTGAATGTGAAGCTAATGTATTTATTGGTTACAGCATGTTTCAAAGAACAGAAACAGCTTCTTCAAACACCTGTATTAGTTACACACCAACAGATATCTCTCTTCAGAATAGACAAGTTGGATCAGTGACATAAATCTAAATCTATACATGGAGAGTAGAGCAGACTGTATATCGTCCCTCGTTGTTGAGATGTTACAGTTTAGTATGTGCTTCCATTCCCCAAGTTCAGACAGTCACAGACCTGCAGACATTGTTGATCCATCTCATCATAAAGTGAGAGGACAGAATCAAACAGTTCATTCTGCTGCCCTTATGTCCAAAAGTAACCTTGCTGAAGTGTCCTCTTGGATTCCACAGTGGATAAAAAATTACAAATTGCTGCCTCTAGTGCCCTTTCAGTGTAAAACACATAAAGGTTGTTCTTGTAGATCGCATAAAAACATGTGAAAAAGTGTCCTCTAGATGCTCTTCTTGTAAACTTCAGATAAAAAAGGAATCTATTGTTGCTGCTTTAATGAGAATATGCAAAAAGTACCCTCTGGATGCTATTTCAGTTAATTATGTCATGTTAATTGTGTCATATAATCAATAATATATGAAAATATCAATCATTTTGTGTTTACATAAATCAATTTCCCTAACATTTGTTCACAAAAATACTCACCACGATGCAGGGCATTAAATGTTAGATGCTCAATACATTTAAATGAATCCTAAACTGTGAGTACCAGGGGTGTGAAAGGCGGTGCCCTTGTTTTGGGTTTTTGCTCCTGCCCCTCAAACAGCCTGAGTACACTGCTGCTCTCTTTGCTCCTCTGATCTGAGACAGTTCATTAAAGTTACAACAAACTGTCTTTGTCTTATTGATCAACCATGCAGGCCACCAAAGCAACTCTTACCAGACTCTTATTTCACTGGTTTAATGCTAAATGGGAACAGATGGATAAATGTAGAACTTACTAAGTAGCTGGACTGTAGCATGTAGGCAATCAAATCAGAGAATCAGTTTGTGTCAACATTCAAATGAATGATTATTTTGCTGTTGCTTGTTTCTTTTTTCTATTATCTGCTTGTTGACGTGTAAAAGTAATATCACATTTTTGGTTGTGAGAATCCACATGGCTGTGATTATCTTCAGCACACAGCCTGAGACCTTGACATTAGACAGAAACACAGATTCAGAAATCCATTGCTTTCTTTTGTTTTATTTCTTAAACCAATCATAGGTCTGGGCATGGATCATGTGCTACATCACATTTATCCACAAAACAAAGAGCTTTGGTTACAGTTAGTTAGCATCATGCCTCAGGGCAGTTTGATCAGCTGATCTGGAAAGGCGCATCACTACAGCACATAAAGTCAAGCCCAAAATTATTCATACCCCTGGCAAATTTTGACTTTATGTTAATTTTATTCAACCAGCGAGTTGTTTCTTGATTGGAAATGACACAGGTATATCCCTGAAGATAATAAGACAAAGAGTCTGAATTAAATTGAATTTCAAGAGTTGACTCCAATTGAGAATCCAACCTGAAAGAGTTGGAGCTCATCAGTAAAGATGAATGGGCAAAAATACCAGTGGAGATGTTCAAAAAGCTGGTCAGCAATTATATAGGAAGTGTTTGCTGGCTGTAATAGCCAATAAAGGCTTTTCTATCAATTATTGAGAAGGGCATGAATACGTTTGGACATACCACTTTTTGTTCAAATGTAAATAAAAGCTGAGAAATATTTTTTCCACAATGATGCTTCTTGTAGATCGTCCTATTGTCTTCTGGGAGACGCCTGTGTCATTTCTAATTAAGAAAAAACTTGCTGGTTGAGTAAAAGTAACTTTAAATCAAAATTTGCTGGGGGTATGAATAATTTCGGGCTTGACTGTACAGATATCTAACACAGCAAGGTGATGGATCAGAATAGGAACAAAACTGATGGACTATATAGATCAGGGGTTCCCAAACTTTTCAGCCCGCGACCCCCAAAATATAGGTGCCAAAGACTTGTGACCCCCACTGTCCCTCAAAGTGATTAATGTGGCTTCATTTAGCTGGTCTGCAGAAAATGACCCTACCTCTATGAGCATGTGCCTGTGTTTCATGTGCTGTTATGAATTAACCTCCTGCTACTGATGCTTTTGATAACTAACTGTTCACTAACCCTAAACTTAGGAGTCATTTGGCAACAAAGAAAGGCCGAAAACTCATTACATTTTCTATTTTCAAGGTTTTATTTCAAGTTAAGCTTCAATTGTTGGCAATATTTTTTTACTAGAATGGTTGAAATGTACTATTTTTAGATAAATAAAAAAAAAAAATACATTCAGGAAGACATCTCACGACCCCCCATGTCTCACCACCCCACAGGGGGTCCCGACCATAGACTGTAAGTAAAAATGGACAGCGTTGCTCAGCCTCTTCCCGTTGTACAGTTCTGAAGCCAAAAAATCCCTCTCCTGGGCGCAGCCATTCTGCAGCCATAGCCTGTGAAGCCTTTGTAATAAGCTCCGCCCTACAGCGTAACGTCACAAGACGCTGTGTGCCCTTTGAAGTTTCGTTCTACAGCGGCTGTGAATCAAAGGAAACCCGGAAGTAAAACCCCGTTTTTTAAACTCTAATAACTAACGAAAAAGAAACTTTTCTGAAAAAAGAGGCCTTGGACACAAAACAGTCAAATACTAACTACATATAACCACAGCATACGGATGTGAGAAACATTCGTACGACGTGTATTTATTTTTTAAAGTTTGACTGCTCCCCCATTCAAATGAATGGGGGAGACGGATTTTTTTGACCTATACTGCAGCCAGCCACCAGGGGGCAGACACACTGCTGAAAGCCTCACCACCAGGGCCATATCCGGCATGCTTGGTCCTGACCAAGCGGCAACCTCCGGTCTAAAAATATGAGTCAATGCAGAAGTGTTAAAAGCTGCAGTTCATCGAGGATCCGCTTGAGGCTGGCTCCGGAAGTACCGGAAGTCACATACGCATGAATGGGAAAAAGACAATCTTTGCAGCATTAATAAACATGTTTACAGCCTGGTACAAAAGATGAGTGTAGTCTGATAAGCTCATGTCTCGATGTCCTCTCACTGTGAGGGGGGTGAATTTTTTTCTAATTCGGCAATTTCGAAGATATTGAGATTACTAGTCTTCCAATGAGAGGCTCAGCTGCCTGCAGGAACACTGCAGCTGTTGGCTAGGAGGCTCAAAGCCCGCCCCTTTACGTCACACTGGCTCGACAGAAGCAATATGGCTGCCGCTGCCGATTGGTCTCAAAACAGCGTTCAGAAACAGATGGGTGACGTCACGGATACTACGTCCATATTTTTTACAGTCTATGGTCCTGACCCACACTTTAGGCATTTTCAACAGCAGGAACTTTACCCCGGAACTAGGAACTTTACCGCTGAACTGCGTGCGTTTCGACCAGAGGAACCAGGGTCTAAATTTAGTACAGGGGTAGATAATCTCCACCCCTGAAAGCCCCTGCTTGGGGGGTGGTACTTTTCAAAGGTCCTGGGACTTCCGGTTGAATGTAACAGTTTTTGTGGAGTTTACATAGTTGTTGAAACACAGAGGGAGTTCCTGGGAATGCATACTAGTTTAGTTATTTATTAAGATTTCAAAATATTATTTAATGTATATATATTTTTTCTCCATATATCACTGGCCTGATTTGCACAATCTACCCGGGACTTCAGCCTGCGGTCAAATCGCAGACAACAATGGGGGAACAGGAACCTTTTAGTTCATGGGAAAGTAGTTCTGGGGGCTAAAAGTCCTTGGAGGTCGAAATGTACCTTTAGGGAACCCCCCAGATATAGATGCATCTTATTGAGGTGACTCACTGTCACATGCATGCTTGTTCACAACCCGAGTACAATCAGTGCTTGCTCCTCAAGGATGATGTAACATCCTGATAATACTTGGCACTTATGCACACTTCCCATCATAAACCCAGTTTTAGATATGCTTTACAGTAAATGTCGTGAATTATCATGAGATTTCGCAATCACTGTTACTGTCTCGCCGTAAAAGACACTACTTTAGGGGCCTGTTTCGTTACCTGGAGCTTTGATAACATGAATGCTTAGCCAAAAAAACCCTCAGAGTTTGGTTGATCTCAGACAGCAGGCGTGTGTTCGCACCGAGGACAGGAAACAACCATTGAGACGTGAACGCGTCTGAAGCCTCTGAAGCCTCTTTTGCTCTCATGGTTGAAAAAGTGTCCAGATACATAAATATATAGCTCCGTCGTTAGCATTATCGATTTCAATCAATAATTAACTAATTGGAGCTGAACTCCTGCTCGAGGGTCTCCCAAGTTGCCCAGTCTGTGAGAAAGCTAGCTCCACAAATAATTTCCGGATTATTCCAGTTTAGTTAGTTAGCAACAGTTAGCGTCAACTCATTAGCCAGCTGGCTTACGACCCTATCACATGAGCAGCCTCATTAAATATTGGCAAGATACAAAAGGAGGGTTAGTTTAAAATCACCTCATCCGCCTGAAGTCCTCGAATCTGTGGAGAAAGTGCAGCCATAATATCCTCGCCCTTCTTCCTCTCAGAGAGCGACGACAGCAGAGAGGAAGGACAGTGGTCCGATCAACAGTAGACTCCTGAGGTGTTCACTTACTGCCTCTATTATTCCTTCTTCGTATTCACGCTGCTAGATACCGTGAACCTGACCTAGTGTCCAGTTGGGACACCGTCGTCACTTACTGTATCCATCCTCTTCCTCCTCCTTTTTTTCCTTCCTCCTCCTCCCCCTTTTTTCCCCTCCTCCTCCTCCTTCACATCCTCTTGTTTCCCTCGGACTGTCACCTTCACATGTGAGCGGGTACCTGAAGGCATCACCATTCAATATGCAAGAAAATGAGCATGACACCTGTGTGAGTTGAAGAAGACTTTGTCTGATGTTGTATGAAAATAGTAACTTAAGGTGCATTTCCACCAAGAGTTCCAGGGTATTTTAGCCCCCAGAACTACTCTCCCCAGAACTAAAAGGTTCCTGTGCCCCCATTGTTTTCTGCTTTTCGACCACGAGTGAAGTCCTTGGTAGAGTGTCCAAATAAGGCCAGTGACATCTGGAGATAATAAAATATATTGAATAATATTTTGAAATATTAATGGAAAACTAAACTAGTATGCATTCCCAAGAACTCTCTCTGTGTTTCAACAACTCTACAAAAGGCGTTTTTCGACCGCAGGAACTTTACCCTGGAACTAGGGACTTTACCCCTGAACTACGTGTGTTTCGACTGGAGGAACCAGGGTCTAAATTTAGTACAGGGGTAGATAATCTCCCCCCTGAAAAGTCCCTGCTTGGGGGGTTGTAATTTTCAGAGGTCCTGGGACTTTCGGTTGAAGGTAACGGTGTTTGTGGAGTTTACACAGTTGTTGAAACACAGAGGGAGTTCCTGGGAATGCAAACTAGTTTATTTTTTTATTAAGATTTCAAAATATTATTTAATATAATTTCTTTTCGCCATACGTCACTGGCCTGATTTGCACAATCTACCTGGGACTTCAGCCCGCGGTCGAAATGCAGACAACGGGTGCATTTCGACCAAGAGTTCCGGGGTCTTTTACCCCCCAGAACTACTTTGCCCGGAACTAAAAGGTTCCTGTGCCCCCCATTGTTGTCTGTGTTTTGACCGCAGTAGATTGTGCAAATCAGGCCAGTGACATATGGACAAAATAAAATTATATTAAATAATGTTTTGAAATATTAATAATAAACTAAACTAGTATGCATTCCCAGGATTTCCCTCTGTGTTCAACAACTGTGTAAACTCCACAAACACTGTTACGTTCAGCCGAAAGTCCCAGGACCTTTTAAAAGTACTACCCCCCCAAGCAGGGGCTATTCCGGGTGGAGATTATCTATCCCTGAACTAAATTTAGACCCTGGTTCCTCTGGTCAAAACGCACGTAGTTCAGGGGTAAAGTCCCTAGTTCCGGGGTAAAGTTCCTGCAGTGGAAAAACGCCTTTAGCAAATAAATAAAAAACTACCTATACCAAGTTTAAGATTTTCATGATAACTGTAAAGTTGAACTCATATCACCTAAAAAGTAAAAGTAGCTATTCACCACTCAGTGTTTTTTTAATAAGTGTGTGTTATTTATTTTATTTAAGCCTTTCAAGTGGGTTAAATGTAATGAAGAAAAAGACACTGTAGTCCCTTGAATAGAAGTGTCTTATATTTGTCATGGCAGACAAAATGAAAAAACACAACAAAAGTTCTTGAAAACTGTACTTAAATTCAAGAAAATATAAAGATTATATTCCCTAAGGGACACTCTCTGCATGCTTAGGGTTAGGGATGTGAAGTTTATTAATTAAAGAATGAGGTCTGTAAAATGTACCAATATAATTTTTAAAGAATGTGATTTTTTTTGTCACATAGACATCCCGTATGTGTGATGAAATGCAATCATATGCTCTAAATTTGACTTCATGTTTAACGTCAAATTACCATTTGCTTTGGAAATTTGCAGCTGTCATGTAGAACTATTTTTAGGGTAATAACAGTATCTGTGAATGAAGGCAAATGAGTGAAAAGTATTTTATTTTTTTAAAGTTATATTTTTAGGGCTTTTTGCCTTTATTTCATAGGACAGCTGAAGTATGGGGAGTAGAGAGCGAGGGAAGACATGCAGGAAATGGTCGCCCGGCCGGGAATCGGACCGGTGACCCCTGCGACGAGGATTGTAGCCTCTGTATGTGGGGCGCTTAGACCGCTAGGCCACCAGCGCCCCAATGAAAAGTATTTTATCGAATAGAAAAAATGAATTGGATCTTAAATGTCTCAAATAATAAACATTTATTCACTCTGCCTTCCTGTTTGCTTAGTGTTAGTATGAAGTAAGATCCCTGACAAATTTGCTCTTCCTAAAAAGTTGATTTATACTTGAAATGCATTTACTACATTGGAATCTAAAGCAATGGTTGCCTTGATGTAGGAGAAAATCAGTCATTTAACTCAAGATTCTCCTCCTGGAGTCATTCATGAAAGCAGTATCGATTATCAATAAACACATCCATGTTAACATACAGGCTAAAACATTTGGCTGTATTGTAGGAATAGACTTATTGTTGGGAAACACAATCTGCAAGTAAAAACTGGTTCCTTTAATGCTTTATGTCTGGAAAGCTGCTACTGTATGACAGGCGCTAACACAGGAATTCTGGAGAAACATAAACAGTTGTTAGGTGGAAAATGTCAAAGCCGCTTTGGGTTGTCATTAAACAGTCAGTTTGCTGGTGTTTTGTCTGGGTAACTTGAAAGTTCAAGTTGAAGATCTTTACAGCTAAGGTTAGAAGGTTGCAGAGAGCATTTACTCTGCTCATGTAACGCTAATCCACAGAAACATCTTAAGTGCACAGTAAGCCTATACATTACAGCCCCTCCTTGTTACATGTTAGAGATGTCTGAGTTGTTAGCAGATACACCGAATTGATATTAAGTCTTATACCTTCTCAAGTTGTATCTTCATAGCCTTTCAGTCCTGAAAGAGAGATGATGTAATGTATTTTAATACAAAAGCAAATATTATTATGAATGAGTGCACTCACAACACCTCAGAAATACCTCCCGACTACTGTTTAGAAGACTATGAGGTGAGAAGTACAAGGACTTTTGAGTCCATTAATAAAACGCTCATGAAGATTAAAAGTGTGGAAGTGAAAGTTTATTTATTTATTTTTATTTTGTCCTGTCAAGGCAGGAGTATCAATTTCTGGCATGGTTAGAGTTCTATATTTCCTTCAAATATTTCCCATTATTGCTTTTTCTATTTGTGTGCAAAAAAGTGTTGTTCTTTGATCTGTGGTGCATTCCAAGAGTAAAAGTGTGCAAACCTTCAATCAGAGCATCCTCTTCCATTAAAAGCTCACGTCTTTGGCGTTGCTGTTGGCATAGCAATTTAAGCACACTACTAATAAACAGGAGTATACACCTTATTGCAGCGGTTGTGGGTTTGACTCCCAGCCTCGGGCTGTTGCATGTCTGCCCCCACACTCTGCTCCCAATACTTCCTGTCTCTCCTCAGCTATCCTGTGAAATAAAGGTAGAAATGCCCAAAAATATAACTTAACAAAAAAAATCTCACATATTCTCTTTCTTTCTGAAAAATGAAGAATGTCCTGTGGAAAGAGAAAATGTACGACAGCCAGGTGTTTAATTCATTATGAGTGCTTGCTAAATTTAAAAGAAAAGCTTTCATTTTCATTTATTTCACTTGTGGGTGTAGCATGTGAGGTGAAGCTATCTGTGAATGTTTCAGTGTTTACTTGTTGTCCTTGGAGGGCATGAGCCCAGTATGCATTTGATGAACAGTAGTTCACACCGGAAGACAACTGTTTTATAAACTCTCTTACAGTAATGTTTTCTTTTGCACTTTCCTTTTTATTCCAGTATCAAAGAAATACCAACTCCATGATATACTTAAAAAATGTTTATTAGTTTAAAAAGACTTTACAAACCAGTATTAATAACAAGCACTTCCTCTTATAAAAGCACTTGCTAAAATGCAAAAAAACTGAAATCCCGGTCCACCGACCAAAAGCAACGTAACAGTGGAGGGCAGGTCTACAGCTCTGAACCACTTTCAACAAGAGGAAGGGTAAAATCTTCATTAAACACAAACATCAGTGCTAAAGCCAATAAATGCAAACCTTTTCCACAGACACAGTAAAGATAAACATAAAGTGAGAAAACAGATTCAAAAACTGAATATAAATAAGAAAAGTTTGTCTGAATGCTCAATGTCAAACAATTCTCAAAATGAGACATTATATTACAATGATATTAACTGCTTCTGCAGAAGGATTTCAGGATGTATAAAACAACTCAATGTATCAACACATTGATAGAGATTCACTTTACTTCCATTATATCAGGACCTTTATATCACACCTAACAGTTATGGATGGTCTGATCCTCACATCTTTAAATGTGTGCAAATATTTTCAGGGATAATTTTCACTCAAAATCTAATCCCTGAAGGTTTTGGATGGTTGGGTGAAGCTCAATTTTTATAATCATTCACATCATTGTTTTCAGGCCATCTGTATCGTCTATAGTGGTAGGTGATAGTATCCAGTGACACTTAAAATAAAGTATGCTACAAAACACGACAGTGCAAGAGCGATTACTGTGAATTCACAAGATTACGTGGTTTTTAGGGTTAAGTCTTCTGTACAAGCAACACACTTTATAAATATAAGTGAAATAAAAACACACAAGATAATCTGTACAACAAACAAAGTTAGTGTGACTAACAATACGAACAGCACTAAAACAGAAACACAGTATGTGATTGAACTAGTGTTTTTTTCCCCTTGATTTGAACAGTATTTTACTGTTGGGTTCTTAAAAGCTTCAACAGTAGTAAACAAAAACCTTAATATACTCAAATTATTTAATTTTATAACTTCCGGCGCAGCAAATGCAACAATTTCTTTACCACTTTGTTATTCATATTATAATATGTATTTGTTATTGCTGTTTTCAACAGTAACTGGACTAGTATTTCCATCATGTAGGAGATCTATATTAGACACCCAGGATCTAAGTGCGTGTTATTTCAGTTTACATTTAGTGAAATAATTCTGTCTTTGGTATGGACTTAAGGCTCAGAAACTAGAACCCTCACGGGCATCTGTGACTTTTTCACACAGCCCACCATCAGTGTAAAGCAAGACTTCCACATTTGATCAGTGATTAGTTGTTAAACCTCAGTGCATGAATGATACAGTATTCCAAACCAAACTCTTTGCATTTCTGTTAAGAAACAAGTATCTTGGATTGTCAGAGCAGAAGTTTGATTACTACATTGGGAACCAAAGATTTCAAGTTCTTCATGTTGCTAACTTTACAGATAAAGTGATATTCTCTGCTAAATCATCTACTTAGTGCATTCTGTAGTTTCCAAAAGAAGACCTGTAACTCTAAGGTGCAACTTGCCCACCAAACAAGTAATGTATTTACTGAGTGTACGTAAAATGGCTATCATTAAATTTATTATTTTCTAACTGTTCCATATTTATACTTTAAAAGTGCAGGAACATCCCATTCAAAGGGATTTAGTTTCATCTTAGGTTCAGAATTTAATTTAAATACATTTTCCCTTTTCCCTACTGGTTATGAAGGGGTCAAGCCCTCATCTTTCACTGCTCGTCTGATATTCACTTTTCACATATTCATAGAAATGTATCTCACAATGCTCTGTGACATTACTGTCGTAGAAATATCATTTAAATACTCAGTGAATAAATAAAGCTTTTGTCGAGGGCGTAGGGAAGAGCTCATCATTCTTTTGAATGTGTCCCCATTAAACAATTTAGAACCATTAAGGGACTTCTGCCTTTTTTCTATGCAGCATGTTGCTGTTACTTAAAATGTGGATGATACAATTTACAAAGAAAGAAGAGTGCATGTAAATAATAGCAGTTCTTTGAACTTTTGAGTGATATAAACTCAACTCTGTTACAAAATGTGGCTTCAAAAAAAAGTGCAAAAGAGGTCTAATTACATCACTGACTGGGTCCAATATACATCATATTAATTATTATTATTATTATCAGTCACTGGTGACATCTGATCATGAGGATATATCAAATGCATTTACATGGATGAATTTGGTTCTAAATGATAACTCTTTAAACTGAGTGCATACTTTTGAACATATCTTCTTATACGAATGCACTGAATCCAGATATCCTACTCAAACTAGTAAGTACACAGAGCTCAAACCTCTTCGCTCGTCTCACTTTTGATACTTAACATTTGTCATGAATCAGGCGCACATGTTTAATTCACAGCATATTGTTAATCACAGTAAATATATATTCTAGGGTTTTCTCAGAACAGATTATGGCTGTAGTTGCCATAGGCTCAACTAAATGATATATAAAGAGTTACGGCTGACATACATTTCCACAGTGCTTTAACAATTAGAAATCCATGACTCATGATTGAAATGACATATCAAACACTATATATAAAAAGCTGTCTGAGAATTTTAACACAGTCACCTTGGTTTTCATGTTGTAAATGCCTGTGATCAAACAAGGTGAGGCGGTGTTCTCTGATTCGATGGAAATGACCAGCATTTGAATCAGAGCGTTGCAGCATTATTGCAGTTCAGCCTGGCACTTAAACTGGACGAACCTCAACGTATCCAGAGTTACATTATAAAGTGTAAAAAAGGTACAAATAAATAAAACAGACAGCAAATGTTGATTAACTTATCATACACGACTTAAAGAAAACTAACCCATCAACCCAACGGTTGGATGATCTTTGCTTTCTAGCCAGTCAAGCCCGCTTGAATGTGCTGTCTCGCTGGTGATTTGCTGAAACAGTGCATCGTTCACAAACTCCTCCTCTTCCCCGGCAGTATTTTGATATTGCCCTTGCTGCTGCTGGTTGGGGTCGAACAGAAGGTTTGTATCCAGTGCATTAAGGTCATTGATGCTGCTGGAGAGCTCCGATGTCATTCTGATTTCACACGGGAAATCTGCCCCGCCTGACGTTAGCTCCGACACCTGTTCCATGAGCTGACTGCCAGCAGTGAGGCCGTTGTCTGTCAGGAGGTGTTTCACTGAGCTGCTGAAATCACACCGCTGATGCTGCTGGTGATCTTCCTGGCGCTGCTGTGAGCTCAAAGTTAACATCATAGGCCGCGCCTGTTGTCCTTGCTGCTCTCCAGAGACCGTTAGGCCTCTACTATCACTCATCTGTTCATTAACAGCATTTTCCATGAGGTAATTTGGCCTCTGTAAGTTGCACGTGCTGCTGGAGTCAGAGTTCATCATGCTGAGGTGATTGTCGCTGCAGGACAGGTTGTTGTCAGACTCGAGGATCTGGGTGAGGTTCATGCGAGCAGTGTAGCCAGAAGGTAAATTATTAATGCCCAAACCCCGCACAGTATCATCATGACCCCCATCCAGCTTACTTAGAAGGACACTGGTGATGTTTTTGCTGTTGCATTGTTGGCCTGGTGCAGGCAGGACCTCTGTTTGCATCATGACGTTAAGTGGCACAGAATGACTCCTCTGGGCCATGCTGCTCACACCGAGATTAGCCTGAGTGTTTGCAAAGATATTTAACACCTCGGGTGTCACCGGAGAGTTAAAGGGAGACACGACTGAGCGAGGGATATGTGGAAGGTTTCCAGTGTTTCCAGTAAAATTCCTTTGATGCACAGCAGGGCTCACACTGCGACATCGAAAAGCAGGCGAGTTGTTGGTTTTATTATCCAGAGGGGCAGGCACAGCAAATCCTTCCTGCTTTGCCATGTTAGCCACCTGCTGCTGCACAGGAGAGACTGGAGTCAAGCGGCCGAAATGGTTGTCATGGTGCCTCGCATGAGGGACGGCAAAGGCATGAGGTTTTTGAAACTGGTCGCCGATCAAGCCTTGATAGCTGGGGAGGATTCCAACTCCGCTGTTTGACTTGTTTAAGCTCCCACTGCTGCTGTTGTAACTGTTATTCATCCACTCCAGCCTGGTTTTGTCTGGGTGGGTGGCCATCGGTCTCTGCATGGGTTTGACGGGGCTGCTGGAGACGGTGCTGCCGTCATGGAAACCGGTGATGCTAGAGTTGATGGGTGTGAATGCAAATGGATTTCTGCACTCCACTGGACTGGGAGGAACGTTGCTGCTGCAGTTTGAGTGAGGAGTACCGACTGGTGTGTGACGGCTGCTTCCCAGCGCGCTGTCCACTGGGGTAGTGGAGGCGATGCGGGAGCAAGGGCTCTCCCTGGTCAGGCCTGGGGCTCCTCCCATGATTTCTGATGTGGGCGTGGGTGTTGGAGTTTTGATTGGGTTGCTGCTACTGCAACTGCTGCTGCTGTTTGTAGGGTGATAGAATGTAGTCATGGTCTGATTGTTGGATATGACGTTGTCTGACATCACAGCCTGTTGGCCCTGCATTGAAACACAGTCTCCAAACCCCTGCATACTATTGAGTTTCATCTGCTCCTCCATCTGCACCAGCTCCTCCACGATGCTGTCCTGTGTCACGTCATCTTCAAAGGAAAAGTAGTCCATGTCGGTCTGCACGGAGAGCTGGCTCGAAGATGAAACTTGATTGAAGAAATCTAGGGGTTCGGTGGCAGGGTTAGACTGCATATAGGTCTGTTGTTGTTGTTGTTGTTGTTGTTGGTGGTTAGAGTGTGAACTAACGTCACTCCCACCTAGTTGTCTTTGGAGGCTGTGGCTGTTGGGTATGGTCACTGTATGCCCCTGTTGTTGCTGTGTTAATGTCTGACTGACTGTAGGGCTAGTTTCCATAACAGTGGAAGTGTTTTTCCTCTGCATCAAGCTTGATGTTTTGGCAACAGAGTAGAAGCCACTGGCTCTGAAATTGGAAGTGCACAGAGCATGGTCCTGAGACGAAGAATTCATTTTCATCTCTACCTCCCTGGTCACTGGTGCACTTTCAGGTCTAGTTGAAGCTCCTAGCCTGGGGATGTTAGTAAACGTGTTCAGAATCCCATATCCAGGACCTGCAGCCCCCTCTGCTGGCTGCTGGGGAATAAAAGCCCTCTTGACAGGAGAGAGGTCCGGACTGAAGCCTGAGCGCTTCCTGAGGCTTTTAGTGGCAAATAAAACTTCCTTTGCTGATGTGAAACTGCTCCTTTCCCCGATTGACGAAGCTCGGCTGGTGTTCAGTAAAGAAGGAGTGCTGGTATTCTGAGTGGAAGGTGTTAAGTGCATATTATTTGTAGTATTAGCGCTATTATTGCTGCTTTCCACAGCTGCCACAGTGGTAGTGCTTGAGAAGGACTTGGTTTTGCATTCAGTGTTGTTTGGTGTTTCTTCCAGACCAAGGAAGCCTTTGGTCTGAGGTATAGGCACACTGGCAGCCCTCTGTACGGCCCCTCCAGCTCTGTTTGCCACTGCTCCTTGAGTCAAAACTAGACTGTTAGGATTTTGTGTTTGGCTGTTTTTATGTATAGCTTCTACTTCCATTTCAACATCCATGGTAGGTGTGTCAGCAGTCGGTCCAGGCCTGGCCACCAGGGCCAGAGTTGGGACTGCGGAGGTGCTCCTCATGCTTTGATTGTAGCTGATGTCTTCTGCAACCGCGGAGCTGGTGATGCCTGCAGACGCTGGCCGCAGAGTGGTGTTTGTGTAGGAGGTGGTGGTGGTGCTGCTGTTAGGTGTGAGCGATATGGCTGTCATTTTCACCAAACTCACCGGGCTGACATGACAAGTGGTCATCACAGTCTTTATGGGACTGTTGCCGATGATCATTGTTGAGGGTGAGCGCAGAGTAATAGAAGGCGAAGGCTTAGGCAGGATTTGCGCATACCGCTGTCGAGCAGAGCGTTCTCCAGAAGGACTGGCAAGGATATTCTGCGGGGGCTTTGGGCTCTGCCTCACTGCCTGAACAGGCTGGGTCACCATTTGGAAATTAATGGGCAACATTTTGTTCTCCACTGTTCCCATCGGACTGGGGGACATCAGCTGGCGTCCTCTTTGAGCCTGTAGAGAGGGAAGATCAGTCAGACAGAGGAACAACTTAAGTTTTGTTTACAACCTGAAAACATGGTAAGGCATTTCTCCTGCCAATTTAAATAGAATATTTTCAGGTAAATATCACATTCACAATGGGTGAGAATGTCTTTAAGTAAAATCTTTAGTCTTTTACAAGCTGTCAGTTGGCTAAAGAAAGACAGCCCATGTATCTGTTTCAGGAAAGTATTGGATATTCAGATATATCATAATTTTTGTCATGACAGCAACAAATACATTAGGATGTGCCAAAAAAGTGATATACAAAGTGCACTCAGTGAATGATGGACAACCCAAGCAACAAAATAATCTGGATCTGGATAAACTAACCATGTTTACGGGCTGTTTCAAATCTATGAGGTACTAGAATAGAAATGTGGATGTTTTAAGTGCATGAAGGAGAAACAGGACAATTCTCATTGTATTTTTGCATATGTTTGATGTTTCTTCAGGCAGATTTCCCTCCAGTCTAGATTCCTGTTTGTGCTGTTCTCACTCTCAGATGTACATCACTTTAGACAAAAGCATGTACTAAATTAAATTGTAACAGATTCACAAAAGAGGGAATGCATTTTGTTGAATCTAAATGTATGATTTGTTAATCGCATGTGGATGATATATTTAAAGTGTAAGCTATGGCAAATGAATCCACATTTCTGACTTCTTATATCTGATGATTTTGCAGTAATCATTTCAAATTGATCAGGAAAGTCTTTTCCTCCAAGTTATTTGTTAGTTTTGAATAAAAAATTGAGTCACTGACATGTTACAACAATTATTCTCTGAAGTTCGGTTGTTGTGATGTAAAGGTAATAGATGTAAGTTTGAATGCACATTGCATAACCCTTGTTACGTGTATTGTTTGTTTAGAGTGTTTCAGTGTATAATACATTTCAAGGATAAAAGAAAAGGTTACATCTGTTTAAAAATCTAAGAGTGAGACTTTTCTACTCTTTGTGAATTAACTCATTTTCTAAGACTTACTAATATAAAAACAAAAACAGTGAATTGTACCAAAATGAGGTTAAATCAAATTGTGCCCATTGATCTTTTTTTCCCACATTTGCTGCATTTTTATGACTTAGTTATTAGTTAGTAACTGTTATTTCTCTTGATTCATTACAGTGTATAGATGCGAGGAGTCCTGCTTTCTCACCGTGATGGGGCTTTGCACAGCAGCAACCACGATACCAATGGTAGGCTGAGGTGACAGAGGGGCGGGACTGGCACAAGGAAAACCATCATCTGCCTTCTTAGCTTGTCCCTCTCCAGGTGAAGGTGACTGCAGCTTCTGCTCCTGTTGTTTCCTCTGGATTTTCCTCTGCAGCTGCTGCTTTGCATCGATGGAAGGAGAGGACAGCGTGGTCATGTGAGGCTGGAAGGTGTGAGCCTCAGCAGTGGGGACAAACGCTGATACAGTTGGAGGAGTCTGAACCTCTGCAGGAAGGAAAGGGAGGTATTAGTTGTGTATCTTGGTCACTGCTGTATGAAAAAAACGTATAAACCTCATTATCAAAATATATCTTTGTAGTATCTGGGGTTGCATGTCAGGACAGTTTGGCCTGTAGACAACACCTTCAAATGTTATTTCATTGTTTATCTTACTGCATCACTTTAAATGTCGCTAACAGTAATTGTAAACACATTTTACACCAGCCACAATCACATTTGAGACAAAAAATAGTACGCACCAAAAAAATGAGAAATACAGAAATACAGCTAGATAACTTAATAAAACTTTGAATAAAGATATAATCCTTTTTGATTTGTTCTCTCTTGTAGTCTGTTTCTAAGTTGAAAGAGCACTTATTGATTATCTGATACCATTTTGTATACTGTACTCTTGTAAAAGCCCTCTATATACGGTAAATTCGGTCTCAGCAGATGTCTGTCTTACATGAGTCTGGTTCTGCTCAAGGTTTCTGCCTGTTAAAGGAAGTTTGTCCTTGCCACTGTAACTTGCTAAATACTGCAAAGTGATCTGCTCATGGTGGATTAAGATGAGATCAGACTGAGTCCTGTCTGTAAGATGGGACTGGATCTTATCCTGTCTTGATGTTGGGTCTTTGTTCATAATATAACATAAGAGTATGGTCTAGACCTGCTCTGTTTGTAAAATGTCTTGAGATAATGTTTGTTGTGATTTGGTGCTATAGAAATAAAGATTGATTGATATGTTATTTTTTCTTACATAGTGTGTTACATGCATGTTTGACCAACAGAAAGGTAAATGTTTCAGATACTTCTGCCTCAAATTTCAGCCCTCATAAAAAGTTGCAATTGTCCAACTCCATTTGATCTGCAGAGTCCCTCTCTACTTTCAAAAGACAGCTAAAGACCCAGCTCTTTAGGAAGCACTATGCACTTAGCTAGACTGTTCTCCACTGTTGTCCCCAGTGGCAGATCATGTCTTCCAGCTACAGTTGACTCGCACTGTCCTGCTCTACTCTGGGAATCTGTGTTCAGCTCTGGAGTGACCCAGCACTTGGTACTTTGGTAATTATTGTGGTGATGACATGTTAATTGTTGACGATGATAATGGAAGGTCTCAAATTTTTTGGTTGCTTCATTGTAGATGTTCCTTATTTTACACCCAAATTGACGTGAAGCACTTTGTTACTCTGACTGATCTTGTCTCCTCTTGTCTAGATCTTTGCTTGTGTTGCTCTTGTTATGGTATGTACGTCGCTTTGGATAAAAGTGTCTGCTAAATGACATTGTGACATTGTAACATAAAAACGAGCAGCCTGGCTTAGATGAGCAGTTACAGCTATTTTCCACCAGAGGTCACTGCAGACCATTTCCTGCACACAGAATCAGACATGGCCTGAGTCTTACCTGTTGCTGTGCCGGTTGTAATGGTGAGAGCTGCCAGAGACTTGTTGCTGATGTAATGGCTGTCAATAAGGAAGCGAGCCAAGTCCTCCACGGCATCAAACTGACGTTTCAGCACCTTTTGAGCCCACTCGCACACCAGGTCACAGGCTGCAAATCGCACCTCCTCCTTGATGCCGCTCAGCTGCCCCGCTGACTCCAGGAGATCACACTGGAGCTACACACAGAACATAAGAAGTTAAATACATATATGACAAAATATGAGAAGCAGTAGTGAGAGTAATCGAGCAACAGAGAAAAACAAAGAGATAAAGCATGTTATGATGCAAAAAATGTAAATGTGCTTACTGCATCCCCTGTTTTATGGATATCCAGAGTGGGTAGAGATGGCATGTGAACAAAAGGCCTCTTTCTTAGTCCACTGTAGCAATATGTAAGCTGGTGTTAAGATCAACAACATGAATCCAGAAAAAATAACAAATAATGGCAATACACATGGAATAATGACAGTACATGCCCTTATTGATATCTTAAATTGAGCTTATGCACGTAACAAGGATTTATGGTATCTTTTACATCTGATGTGACTGTGATAACAAGTTTTACAGTCTAGGTTCTCATGCTGTGACAGTAATGGATCCTTGAAGTAGCACTCAAACTTGTGTGCGTGTGTGTGTGTGTGTGTGTGTGTGTGTGTGTGTGTGTGTGTTTTATTCTGATTTAAAGCTTTGTCTAAAGTTCTCTGCAGTAAGTGAACATTTAGATGACACAAAAAAAAACAATCACGAGGGCAGGCTTTGTAGTTAAATCATAGTGTTAACCAAAGCCATAAATAACAGAACCAGATGACTTCTCAAGCTTGTTATTAAAGATCAGACTCAGATTGGGGGTGAACTTTGTTATACACCTCAAAATAATGGCACAGTATGATCCTGCACTTAAATCTGTTATCCAAAGTAAATATATGTTGATCTTTATAATCATCCGAGTATCATGAGACGTTCCAACTGTGACTGAAACTTCTTATCAAATTTGGCAAACAACAGTTACCCTGCTTTGCCTCCACTGGCTCCCTGTAAAATACCGCATCACTTATAGCCTCCTCCTCCTCACATACAAATCCCTGCATGCCCTCGCCCCCCAATACCTGGCTGACCTCCTCCACCAACACACTCCATCCCGGAACCTAAGGTCTTCGGACCTAGGTCTCCTCTCCATCCCCCGGACTAAGCTGCGGACCTTCGGGGACAGAGCATTCAGTGTGGCAGCCCCTACTCTGTTGAACTCTCTCTTTCCCAACATCCACAGCGCCCCAACCCTGGACAGTTTTAAGCACCTTTTCCTCAAGGCCTTTCCCCATTAGATATCCCCCCCTACCCCCCAGACCCCCTACCTGACCCTGTGAAGCGACCTTGGGTTTCTTGAAAGGCCCTATATAAATATCAGTTATTATCATTATTGTTATTGTTATTGATATTATTATTATTATTATTATTATTAAGTCTATACATTGTAATAATTTATTCTCATACTGTGGTATTAAAGTGTTTAGGCAAAAAAACTACTGCCGATTAAATTTCTATACATTCAACATGTTGACAGTAATCCAATTATTTGATGATGGAACTATTGCACAGAGGAGTAATTAATTCAAGCTACTTTAAGTTTTCTATTTTTATGAAAGAGGAGGAAGAATTACTTCAACAGGAAAACATTTCAAGTTTTTTTCACACTGTAACTCATAAGAGAATAATGTATGATCTCACCCAACACCATGGTATTTTTGTAAACCTAAATGACAAGAGGTCACGCAATGAAAAAAAAAAAAGACACAATCGCGTCATGAAGGTCAAAATCACAGACCCCCTCTGGGGGGCCTCACTGTATTATGCTTGTGCTTCTGAGGCAGAGGGGGGACTTTATTTCATTTCACATCTATATTTAGAGAGCTTATGAACTGCCACAGCAGATGGTCTGTGACCAGAGACAGAGGGCAGACAGTTTAAACCCATTCCAGTAAAGGATATTTAGATTTCCCTCTCATGCCAAGTCGACGCGCTTTCATGTTGGGGAAGACATTCTTCATCATTTTTCCAAAGTCTGCAGCACTGAGCGGGTGGTAGTTCAGATTGTCACAGAAGCTCCTGAAACACATTAAAGACAGAATGAATCAAACAGATAATAAAGAATTAACTAAACAGTACTGTCAGTTCTTAATCAAACCACAGTGTATGTCCTGAATCCTTACACCATATCACCAAACTGAGCTATCAATGTTTGAATCCCCTGTCTAAGGTCAGGTCATGAGAGTATTAAATGACCATGACTTTTATTCTCCAATTCAAAGCAACCTTTTTGTGTGTTAAGATTTGATAAACCAATGAAAGGAGCTCTGGAAGACAATTATCTCCCGACTCTGCAGCTCCCCTCAGTGCAGCGTCTTAGTGTCTTTGAGCTCATTGTTTTGTCCACTCCAGAGGTTCTCCTCAGTGTTCCAAGAAGAAGCTTTCTCAAGCAAACACAGATTTGATAAACCCACTGCAACCATCAAAAGGTGTTATAATCAGAAGCTGGCGGAGACCAAAACACTGAGCTAAAAGAGAGTGTTAGTCAGATGTACACTCAAAACAAATGATAAACAAATTAACGTGTTGTTTTGTAACTGCTAGATGAGTCAATAAGCAACTCTATGAAGAAATATTCACAGT
The DNA here is from genome assembly GCF_009762535.1 of Notolabrus celidotus. Taxonomy (NCBI): domain Eukaryota; kingdom Metazoa; phylum Chordata; class Actinopteri; order Labriformes; family Labridae; genus Notolabrus; species Notolabrus celidotus. The sequence goes on along the minus strand of NC_048274.1, from coordinate 14,742,063 downwards.
ATAACACCTCTGATAAGAGAAAAATGTCACTGTTGTACTGACATCCTGGTGTTCCCTCCCTAAGTGGCTGGAAAAGTCAGCTAATGCAGGTTTAAGAGTATAATAAGTAAAGTTAAAGGGTGTGGAAATGCAACACTAGAGTTTAATAGCAGCTCACACTTTGACACATTTGTAAATGAGAACATGCAAAGTACTCTGAGTGACACACATACCCGACATTCCCATCTAATAGAAAGCACTTAGTACTTCTGTAATGTGTTAATATCAGCTTTTAAATGCAAGACAAACACCCCGTTTAAGACTTTATAAAAGTTTATGGAGTCTTTCTTCTTGTCTTTTTCAAACACTTTGTATAAAAATAGTGTTTGAAAAAAGATAATGTTGTCTTTATATAATGCAAAATGTTTTGAAGCACATATCGTCTCTTTAAAGCCTTTTCACCTGTCTATCCGAAAGGCGCCAATATTTCTGGAGGCCACTATATTTCTGATCTGGTGGAGTTAAAAAGACAGTTACATAACACTGTCAGAACATTTCAATGGCTGTCTCAGACTTTCCATTCTAATATTACCAACACATGTTGCTCTCTGTGATTCCCATGCCGGCTGCGTCTATTTATACAGACGCTCCGGCCACCAGAGTAAGAATCTCACACATTAGAAGCTGTATCCATTCAAAGGTCCAAGTCCAATGAAAAAAAAAGTCCAAATACACAGTGAAGTCTACTGTTCAGTAATTCAAAAGAAACAAACAGATTTCTTTTTTGATAGCTTTGAGATTGACAGCTAAATCTCAACTTGAAATGGATTAGTTATGAAGCTCACACAAATACATACTTTCTTATATATACTGTATCAAACACAGGACCCTGTTTGAACTTACTTGTATTCATCGTAAACTTCCTGTTTGGGAAGAGAAGTCTCTGGGTATTCCTCTAAATAGTTGCGGATCCAGTTGAACGCATGCATCTGCTGCGTGCGGCTTGATGACAGGGCGCTCTGGTCACTGAGAAGATATGTGGATTATTAATCGACTGAATAAAACAACAAAAGCTGCAACACTCAACTGACCCAGGCACTTTAGCCAAGACAAGAACATCCTTGTGTGTGTGTGTGTGTGTGTGTGTGTGTGTGTGTGTGTGTGTGTGTGTGTTTGTGTTTGTGTTTTTCTTTATAGATTAGATTAAATGAGATTCAATTTATTGTCATTGAGCATGTCACAGGTACAAGCAATGAAATAAAGATAGCATCTAACCAGAAGTGCTTAGCAGTAAGTTAAATAACATGAATAATACAGAATATACAAATATGACGGATGAATAAATATGATATAATATGTATCTACATGAATGACTAGACTATATATGTACAGTAGTGCAATAGGGATTAAAAGATATTTACATTTTACAGTTTTTACATTTTAAAGTTTGTGCGGAATGAATAAATGAATGAATGTACAGGATGGAAAGTGCAGTACATTTTTGTACCATTCACAGATAAACCTCCTGTCATAGCAGCTGTTTTCTTACCTTTTATCAGGGCTAGCACTGGGACCAGAAGGCAACTTAAGGTAGAGGTAGAGTTTTTCAATGTCAGAGAACTTCTCCACATCTTGCTGTAGATAAGAAAAGAAGAGTTTTAATATTTTGCCTCTCCTTCTTCAACACAAAGTAGTACCTAAAGAAGGGGTAATATTGTCACAGCTAAAGAGCAAAAGCATAATGAAAGTGAGAGTGATGTTTGAAAGTTCCCTATAGTGAGGAGAATGATTATGTTATTTGTTTAGGGGGTGCTGGTTTGGCTCTGTAAGTAGAACAGTCGTCCCAAACGCAGAGGCCACAGTCCTCAATGCATCAGCTATAAGTTTAAACTCCCAGCATTCAAAACCTTGCAAAACTTTGATGCATACCCCACTCTCTTCTCCCCACATTTCCTGTCTCTCTTCAGCTGACCTACAGTATTTACCATAACCTGAAAGATTGACAAGTTGGGTTTTTTTTGTACAAATATGCATGGTTCCCAGAGGATGAATCTTAATGACTTGTAGTTTGATGGCTTTCTTTAACACTGCGAGCACCTTGACTTTTAGTACTTTTGAGTAAAATATCTCAGCAACTGTTTGAACGACTGTCATGAACTTTGGCTCAAATGATTGTGTCGTCTGCAGCTTGGATAGAAATAATGCCTTTCATAAAATGTTGAAGAGCCTGAACTAATGACATTCACATCAGCATCAGCTGTAGTTTATGTGTAACCAATGTCATGATACTGACATGACACCATGCCCAAACTAAAGTGAGCATTGTAAACGTCATACCTGCTAAGCATCATTGTGGCTTGGGCTAATTTAACTTATTTCGTGTCTTTAAAAGTACTTCTATACCTTTCTTTGTACAGATAATATTTTTATTCTTTATTTAGAATTTTTACATTAGAATTTAGGTTTCTTTATTTACTGTCCTTACTGTCTTATTGTGTCCTTACTGTCTTGTTGTCAAGTACCAGTGTTCCATTCACCATGTCAAATTCCTTGTGTGTGCAAGCTCACTTGGCAATAAAAGCTTTCTTAAATCTTGAATCTTGAATCTAACTACGAGCATGTTAGCTCACTGGTGTTAGCGTTTAGCTCAAACAATCTAGACACAGTCAGTTGTGGCTGAAGATTACACATTAGAAAATGACAGAACTATGGAGTTGAGGAGTACGTATGTTTTAGTTCATTGGACTGCTCTAACTCACTCTTCATTTCTGCTTGAGGCTTCATTAGTGACTACTAGCATAACATCAAAGGTTTTAAAGAATGATAAATGAAATAAAACAGCTTCTCTGGTTCAGCTGCATCAATTCATGGAGCCTTTTTTAAAAACTGTCCATCTTGAGTCTAAAATTGTACCAGAGCAAAGCTAGATGGAATATCTTTTGAGCTAATTTTGAATTAAGACTAAAACGCAATGTTTGGTATTGATTATGAATAACACCACAGCTCATAAACAAACCATCCTCACTATGTAGCATTCAGCTCAGAGCGAGAAACATAAATAAGTTGAAGTTTAAGCCTGGCAGTGTATAGGTATGAAATATAAATATAATGAACCCATTGAGACATTAAGTGAAGCCACACAAGCATGTGCCTGCATACAGAGTGAGTGGCTGCAGACTGACACAGAGACAGAACAGAGGAGCGTGTAAGGTGAACTAAAATCCTCTGCTGTTAGTCCTTTTGCCGAGACAGCTCACTGCACTCTGAGAGTACAGACACACATGTCTTCACTCGGAAATATTCACTCTCTCAATTGGCTCCTAAGAATAAATGCTGTCCTGTGTGTCTTCTCTCTTTAACTACTTGGTTGTTAGGGAACAACAGCTCACACAGACACAGAGCCGCCATGAGGAGTACATCTAAATAAAAGACATTTCCATAAATAACAGCTGTAGATTCTTTAATTAAGTCTCGCTTAAACTTTGGTGTTCTTCATGCAGATTACGCTGTTAGTCGTTTTAGTGTGATTCACCACCTGGAACTGTCTGTATGTTACTGTGTCATCAGCTCTCCAGAGTGAACCCACTTTACCTTGACACAAGATGTTACCAGCATCAGACCGCAAGCTTTATGCAGAGTTCATTTCAGTAGTTCAATGTTAACTTGCAGATGGTGTCCTTGAACCCTTAGAGGTAAGCAGTTCCTCACACAACATGCTCTGTGACAGCAGTTTGAATTTGTTCCATCTCATTGTAGTGTAAATGTCATACAACTAAAGCTGATAGTTTGGCATTAATATACTATTTGCCAACATAAGCATGTCACAGATATTTTATTAACAGAATTTAGGAGTAAAGACCAACATAAAATAATTTTCTGATGAGATTTGAGGGTTTTTTTTCCAGAAAATTGTACTCCTATGACCTTGAAGATGAGTGACACCAGAAGAATCTGCTCTAGCTGAGTTTGAGGCAACAAAAGGTTGTCTAAGTGAGCTGCTTCAATGAACCAAAAAAAAGAAAAACAACATTCAACTATCTCATAAAAGTTACTACTGCAGAACAGATCCCTTACTTCTCAACCCAGTGGATAAAAATCCACAACAGGGCTGTGCTTGATTTGGGACTGAAGTGCGATGCAGCCTGATGCTGTGTTACATTCAGAGTTGGATACTATTTGATTTCTATCTGCTGAAGGTGAGGCTGGAACTTGTACTTAGTTAGGTTAGCATAATGGCTAGAAATTAGTTGAAATAGCTTGGGTTAGTCACAGAAGGTAACGCAATCCACCTGTTGGACTCTTGTAACTTAATCAGAAATGTGACATTTATTTTTTGTCAAAGGCACATGAAAAATAGCCTTTTTGGTGGGGGCTGATCAGAATCAGACAGACTTTATTTTGAGGGAAACTGAGATGTTGCCAGACCAGTTTTACCTACTGTTAAAATCTCTTTACTCATTATAAATCAATGCAACGTGGATGTGGCTGGATGGTAGAGTCAAAGTGATCTTGAGCAAGATACTTAACCCCAAACCTGCCCCCTTGCTGTGCCAGCAGTTGTGAATGGGATTAGTTAACGCTGATGTTTGCTTTACATGGCAGCCACTGCCATCAGTGTGGGAATGGGTGAATGTGACATGTAATGTAAAAGAGCTTTGAGAGGTCTTGACTAGAGAAAGTGTTATATAAACACAGTTTATTTATTCAGCTATGCAAAAAAACAAAAGCCTATAGCCGAGGGATAGGGAATAGAGAATAATTGTCTCAGCAACAAGCAGTTGATCACTCAGAATGACCCTCATAAGAAGAGCTATTATTCCCCACTACAGGAGTGGGAAGAGTACCAGTAGGTCACTGGTGACACACATTTCTGCATTTCTAAATGTCTTCTCAAAGTGTACAAACTGCCGTGCAGTTAAGAGAGAGATAACTTACGATGATACGACTGGTACATCAATTGATTCACCAACCAAAAAATATAGCCAGCTAGCTTGATCGCTTATATAAAGCACAAACACCAAATAAATATGGTCCTAGCTTGAGAAGCAGCCTGTTTTTATTACACGTGGTGATAAATGACAATTTTTAAAGTTTTATGATGCAAATGTTTCCACTGCATCTCAGAGGTTAAACAATTAACAGAATAAATCATAATCAAATCAGCACTTCATCACATCTTCTGTCCAGCATATTTCTACAGTGGGGTGTCCCATTAAACAGGCGTCCTCTGGAGCTGACGCAGTTTGCATAATACACTGATTGGTACAACATTCATAGAGAAGACAACTATATGATGCTGGTTTACTGAAAGAATATCTGACCTATTCTTGACACTGGCGTCAGGGGTTAATCCCTCGTCATCATTCATAGAGGCTCACCACACATCCCTATCTGTGTCCCTGAATTCAGCGGCCCCTCCCACAGACTTCACACTGACCTTACATCCTGTGGATTATCACTTCTACTCCATTCTGGGATGGTTTACCAGTCTTAACCCCCCTTGATTAAAAAAAGCAATAATAATAAAATAGAAAAAGAGTGCTTTGAGAGCTAGGACTCCTTAAAGACCTTTTTAAATGCTCCAGAAGTCAGTGGATTCTTTAGTTGTCCATGATACGGCCCCCTTTCTTTGAGATAGTACCAAAAAAAAAAGTCCATCACAAAAATAATCTGTTTCATTTCCTCATGGCTTGAACCACAATTTAATCACAAATGAAACATGTTTTAAGGATGAACAGACAAAAAAGTTTTTCTTTAAATTGCTGTTACTGGGTCAGAAACATGTCAAGACTACTCACCAGAATGTTTTCCACCTTTGATTGAACGGATTTGCTGCGAAACAGAGACAAAGTATAAATTAGTATTGAAGCTGTTGTAACATGAGTGCTTGTGTCAAAGTGTATTTATTTATAAAGCAGAGAAATGTTTGGTATGTGTCGACCCGCCCTGCAGCATCTTTCAGGTCATATATCCCACGCCAGGAACATATGTTGTCATATGTAAAAAACAGAGAGAGAGAGAGAGAGAGAGAGAGAGAGAGAGAGAGAGAGAGAGAGAGAGAGAGAGAGAGAGAGAGAGAGAGAGTGTGGTAACATTGTCTTTGACAGAAGGACTTTTATTCACAAAAGGGCAGAGTTTTTTAAATGCACAGGCACAAAGTAAATACACTATTTCTTTTTATGCCTTCTTCATTTCTTTATATATGTTTTTAGAAATAAATAAGACTTTTATCAAGCTCCCAAATGTTTGATGTATTTTCTGTTGTTATCTACATACGTGTGCCCCCTGTGCATTCTCTAGGCCATTCACATCCAAACTGTTAACAACATGCAAATACAAAGTTCTGACAAAGTCTGCAAAGCAAATTATTTTAACTAAAGCAAATGTCACGTGTAATTCAGGCAAAACAAACATTACAGAACACTCATCCAAAATCTCTGGACTGATTTACAGTAAACAACGAAAGAACCACAATGAGTCACACCAGATACGTGTAACACCTCTCCATGTCTAGGTCTTAATTGGCAGACAGGTCAAGTTGTTGTTGACAGTGAGACAGAAGGCAGGTTGAATGCAGAGAAAGGTCAGAATCAGGGGACACTCTAAGTCCACGACAGGAACAGTTCACTTTAATTCTCTGTTACCAGGGGGGCTGGGGATTTCCCAGTGCGGGAAAGGCCGTCATTAAGCTGTTTGTGAGCAGATTTGGCAGCCAGGTCAACTCAACGACACCTGAGACTGAAATCAGTAAATGTAACAAAGACTGAGATGCTTTTAATCACAATGTGGGGATGTACACTCTTAGAAGGTTCAGCCTCTGATTGGATATCTTGAATGAAAATCAGCTTTCTCCACTTTCTGATTATGACTACATATAATGGTGAGCTGATGGTGCAAATGAACTTCCTGACCCTAAGACTGTCTCACTCTGCCACAGACGTCTCAGGAGCAGGTCGTCAAGGTGAACGTCAACATTCATGCTCTAATCCTCTTAAAGGGTTAAAGATATTGGGGGCAGGACAAATCGGGGGCATAGGGTTGCACATGTAGGGTGGAGATACATCTGCTGATATTTTGGGAGGAGGATAGAATTGTCCCCATAATAATCAAGCAAACTATCAATACTGAAGCTAGCTCCAGGCACAAACATGTGTGTGTGAGTGTGTCTCTCTCTGTTGATTTCAACAGAAAAAATACTACCTGGTGCCCGGTACTTAATTTCCTGTGTCTGCACTGATGTTGAGAGTATATGTCTTCTCTTCTAAGAGCAAATATATATATCAAGGGTGAATTTAATATTCAGGTCTTCTTGCAGACATTTCAGCTTGAACTATTGTGCTTTCCAGAGTTGAGCCTTGTGACATTTCATTCCTGTATGACATATGAGTAGTGGTGCTTGACTTCTTTCTCATTCAGACACAAAACATGACATTTTCAGAAAGAACACGGCCTTAAATAGCAGTCACCACAGACAGCGAAACAACGGCTGTTAAAACATGTGGTTCAATGTGGTAAAAGATCAATAGTGGAAAAGTGTTTATTGTTTAAGCAGAGGCACCAGAGTGAAGAAAACTATCATACAGGTAATGGTGTGAGAGTAATTTGCTTAAATAGAATGACATCATAGTTTTATCTGGTATGACCAGTCAAGTCAATTCACCACACTTGAGTACTTCTGGTTTATGAATGCCTGCAGTGTTTTGATAATGGAAATGGAGGGAAGTGAGTTGGAGTGCAGTCAGAAAGACTTAAGGTGGTTACTAATGTGATGGTTCCTTTAACCAATCAGTAACAAAGAGATGAGTAGGCAGATGTGAGGTAAATTACAGACCCTGTTAGACTTACATGATTGTACACTATAATGTTGGATTAACATTAAGTGTTCATTTGAATGTTGTAACGTCAGCAGCACTTTAATGTTTATGTAAAGCATTGCATGCTCATTTTTCTTAAGCTGATCCTATGTTTATGCACTTAAAATCTAGGTGACCGTAACTGTCATTAACCCTCCTGTTATGTTCGTTTCTCTGGAACAGCAATAATGTTCCTGGGTCAATTTGACCCGGGGCATGTTCAATTATCCAAAAGTGACAGAACCCCAAAAAATCCTAATACAGATCTTTTTTTTAACTCCATTACTAACCATTTAAAACAAGATTTGGTCTATTGGTGTTCTTTAATTCTCACAGATCATGGTTCAATGGAGATAACTCACCCGTTTTTCATTTAAATTCATCTTAAAACTTTTTTTTAACGTACATTGGAAAGCCCTAAATATAAATACCATAGTTTTACATGGCAATATATTTTTGTTTATTTTATTTTAAATTTTTATTTTTTTTATTTGTATGAAGTGATGTTGATAAATTAACAAGTCACCTCTACTGTCACATGCTGCCCAGATTGTTATGCTGCATTTAGCTGGTTAGGAAGGCATATATTGACTAAAATAGACTTTAAAAAGGGTCAATTAAACCCGCAACATAACAGGAGGGTTAATAAAGCAGGGTGAAAGGTGCCATATAATGGGAAAGGAGTACTAGATGCACAAAATTGTGATAAGTCAAGAACAAGTACCTCAGGGTGACGTGATCAAACAATTCTGACTCCAAGAAAAACATTATAGCTTAGCATTAACAGACCAGCCCAACAACATACTTCCACAACACTGCAGTTCACTCTGTAAGAGAGGGATATATCTGAACAACTCTCCTAAAAGTTCAACAGAAGATTGAGAGACCATGTGCTATATTTATTCACCAAAAACTCAATGAAAACAGAGAGTTGACGGCCCCACAGAGTCCATCCTTCACTCCTCAGCCTGGACGACATAATCACAATCCAACTGAAGACATCACCAAGCAAAGTGTGAGTGCTCTGGACTCTATGCTTGGAAACTGGATATAAATAAATAAATAAATATTTAAAGCTCCTTGGTGGTGAAATGTGAGTGCGTAAGGATTGTGCTGAAGAATCTCTGTGGAAAATATTGTGCAGAGGCAAAAGAGTGTAGTTTACTTTCTTCAGTGCCACTTTTTTCTTCTTTACTTTAGAACAATGATGCCCTTTTTTAAAAACTTTTTAAAAATGCAATCACGTTACTTCAATTGCTTTGTAATTCTCCATCTATAGGTTACCTGAAACATCTATAACATATGATGCAATGCTGCACATTAAACCATCACACAGTAGCCTATGGCTATACTGGCTTCAAATAGAACAAGTTATAACAGCTTGCAACATAAATAGAGTACAATACTCAGAAGGGGCTCAACAGAATCCAAGCAGCACTGATTACTCTGTTACACATGTAAATCCTGATTTATGTTTGCATATAGGAAACGGTTTGCATGCAGGTCCATTGGGCTACTTGTTATATATCTATAATATGATACCATACCTGCATTGAGCAAACGGTGTTGGTATTAACTTAATAATCAAACGCACTCTGTATATAATATTGCATGTTGAGTGATCTCACTATAACATCAAAGCCTGTGCCGAATAGCATGTGAACACCTCCTCACCAGATGGAGTTCTTGATCCGGAGCTGCAGGGCACTGGCTTCAGCGCCCTGCAGCCCGGGGAGCAGGCCGGGCAGGCTTCCCCTCGCCCCCTGGTCCGGCTGAGGCTGGGGGTCCTCTTCGGCCATACCGGTGGGCTTTGAGACCGGATTGCACTGGACTCGACTGGACGGGAGGCGTGGATGATGGGTGTACTCTCCCTGCAGTGTTAAGCGACATGGACCAGAGGACGTTGCGATGCTAACGGGACAGCAGCGCGCCCTGTTGTTGTTGTTGTTACCGCCCAGTCCTCCTCCGACATCGCTCGCTCTAAGTCCGCACACTTGGTGAATTAAAGAGGCTGTGTGCAGCAAAACTACAAGTCACCCTCGGGGCCAGGTGATGCATGGATATAAATACGGATGTAGCCAGTACACAGACAGCTAAAAACAACTAGCTCGTCCCTCCAGTGCGCTGAGCCCCTCACGTTATGGGATTTCTGTGCATGTGCATGGTGAGTAGTAGCTGTTGGCCAAACGCATGCGCACTAAGACCCCCAGAATTAACAACAACATCTGAGCATAACACCTAGCCCACCAGAACACCTTACTATTGATGAAGGTTTTATCTTGCAGACCGGGTAGTAAAACAAAATATTTTATCAAAGCATATTATTACTTCTTATAGTCATTATTACTAATGTTATATTTATTTATTCAATTTTAAATGGATTACCTGTTGTCCAGAATCCCTACAGCAGGTGTGTCAAACTCATTTCAGTTCAGGGGCCACATACATCCAAGTTGATCTGGAGTGAGCTGGACCAGTAAAATCATAACATAATAACCTATAAATAACGACAATCAAATTTTTCCCTTGTTTTACTGCAAAAAAGCTGAAGTAAATTCTGAAAATGTTCACATTTGACTAACTTTTTCTTTTTCTTTACAAAAACAGCTGTTGTATTTTTCCGCTATAGTGAGTCTCATAGTGGGGCAAAATATCACATTCCTTAAGCCCTGAAACCTGCTGCGAACACACCAAACACACAGGTTTCCCATTCAACTAACACAGTGTATAATGTTTACAGCAAAAGAACAGAGATTATATTAATGAAGGAGGTAAAGTTGACTATTATGGACCCCCCAGGTCCAGCATGAACATTTTGCTTGCTGGACAGTGTTGTATACATGGGGTGTAGTGCTAGTGTTAGTATTGACGGGGGGCACCTATTAGCCACATGCATGTATGGTAAGCATGCACACGATGTGGTTCCTTTTGAAAAATGTGGGTCCACCGCTCCTACTGTGACATGTTTACATACGGAAACTTTGGTGCTAATTGGATCATGAAGTGCTCTAAAAGTCTGAATATCATCCAGATTATGCAAATTGTAATATTCTTTTCCACATTTTGATAAAAAAAGTCCCGGAGCATCGTTCAGGTGCACTCCATCAGCACTTTGATTGTATGTTACCCCCAGAGGACAAACTTGACTTTTATTGAAAAAATGCAGTTAATGTCTTCTCTGTAATATTTTCAAATTGTAAAGTCATCTCGCGGAACGGATAGGAACCTCTGGCGGGCTGGTTGTGGCCCGCGGCCCGTATGTTTGACATCCCTGTCCTACAGGGTAAATAGACTTTGTGGGGTCACAATAACCCCAGTTGATCAGAATTTGGTTGATTACATAACACATTTTATAGGACTTAATAGCAGCATGCAGACAAATAGATTAGAGACAAAGACAAACTTTCAGACTATACTACAACAAGGCATAGTAAAATTAAGAATTATTTTGATTAATTTAAATATATATATATATACTGGAAGTACAAAAATCACCATACTGAGGGGATACGGTGAGTTAAAAGAGAAGTGGAGTAAGTCACCTGCATAAAAAAATACTGTAATACTAGTTAGAAACACCAGCTAAAATGATGATGAACTTTATATGAATGCATAGAAGACAGTAAAATACAATGTGTATTGTTTTAAATTGAACCAGTCAATTATTCTTTGTTCATGACCTCCTCCAGGAAATAACCACCACTGTAGTGATGACAAGGTAAGGTACATAGAATGTATAAATAAGGTACGGCCTAAAAGCCAAAGGTTTTCCTCTAAATGTCCTCACACGGCCACCGTACCAAGAGTGTTGTAGAATCAGTTGCTATGCAACCAGAGCCGCTTCGTTTCCTTGTGTGAGGATGGCTGCAAGAAAGTCTGATAAGAATGTCCCTACCATGGTCCCCACGCCCCGGCCTGTCGTCTCAAAGGTTTTTTGTCTTGGTTTTCATGTTTATTTTTCAAAGTTTCAAACTTCTTCTGTTTTAAAGAGATCGTTTAATTTGAATGTGTTCCAACAGGTGAACTAGCTCACCTCACAAGCTAATGTTAATTAGCCTCCTAGCTTCTCAAACACATGTTTGGATAACAGAGGACAGAATGTGTTTTGTGATGTTAGTAGGGTTGCCAACTTTCTCACTTCTAAATAAGGGACAGGTGCACGGTGCCATGGTGGTGTGAGCATGATGTGTGAATTCCGTGTATATTCTGATTCTGATTCAACTGGAAATGCAGAAAGTGTTCCCTTTAATCCTTACTGTATCATTATGTAACCTCATATGAATAAACCTCACAGAAACCACAATTTGTCTCTTTACATTAAAAAACAGGCAAAAGATAAATAAAATGCAAAAGAGGAGTATGACTCATCAAATGTACTTTTTCCATGGATACTTTTTGCTGCTCTTGACTGACTCAAGCAGTCTTTTGTCCTTTTGCACAGCCAGAGAGAAGTCCTTACATGACAAGTCACAGTTTACAGATATCTGAAGTTCATTTTGATCAGCTCTGTGCTGCATCTGTTTCTTGAGTCTGAGCATTTAATGGCCATCAGAGAGAAAATCATCTGTAATAGGATGACTGGCGGTGTGATTGGCACATGATCTGCCACTGCTGTTTTATCTGATCTAGGATCTGTAGAGTGCAGTCTGCTGTATTTACAAGAGTTAATAGTCAATATACGGGACAGTTATGGTCCCTGATGAAACTAACCAAATTAGCCCAATATACGGGATGTCCTGGTTAATACGGGACAGTTGGCAACCCTAGATGTTAGTTTAGAAGTGTCAACAAAGTGTAAAAAATGTGTAACCCTCCTGTGTAGTTGCAATTGTGTCTACAAATGTCTCAAAATTACAAACTGTTTTCACATCGTTTCATTACATTGAGATACACATGTTCAAGCGTCATTTATATCAGAACAAAAGCTTATACATTTTTATCAGTAAGGCTGAAATGAAGATACGATAAAATGCAAATATATTCATACTGAATACAATCTGATGTAATGTGAAGTTTCACCTCAGACTCTTGATGCTAACTGCTTTATCTCTTTTAGTCAAAGAGACGCCCATCCTCGAGCAGTAAGGCTGACATGTCCAAGAGGGCTGAGGAAAGAGCCCAGGTCAAATCTGCCTCTGGTCCAACAAAGCAGCACACAGATATCCTCCTTGCTAAGGAAGAGCATTACAAGTAAAACAGGATGTTTCCAAATATTTTGACTTTGCCAAATGTATAGTAGGGGTTATTAATGAAAGTATAACTATACTACTTCTACTACCTGCTACTAGTTACTATGATTATGGTGAATTAATCATATTGTTGCAGTCCTGCAACACAAACATCATTTTCATTAAAAATATGCCTTTTAATGTCAACTTCCTCCTTTTTTTTTTAGACTTCTTAATGCAGAGCTGGAGGCCAAAACAGCAGATCTGGTAAAACAGGCAGAGCAACTCATGGTAAGTTATCAACATGCTTCCATAAGTATACTAAAACAATGTTCTGTTGCATTTGCAGAGCCTTGCTTTAAATTGGACTCTTATTCATTTTTTGTATTTTAGAGAGAACAGAATGAAGTTCTGTCAAAACCCCTTTCCACTGTCCTGCTCACTGACATTGAGGATGAAGATGATTTAAGGTAATAAAGGATTGCAGACCTATAAGTTGTTCATTTTCCTTCAAACACTGCTAAAGCCTACTTTTATCCAAATAAAGCATTCCGGCTTTCATACAAACCATTCAGATGTTCACTGCTTTATTGTAAAACAGCTGAAAGGTTGAATAAAACATTAAGTTGGTACTTTATTGATGTGATATGTATGTTCATCTCTTCCCCTGCAGCATGATAAAGACTCGTCGGTCCTCAGCACAGAAGCCTGAAGTGAAGGTATCAGTTCAGAGTATGAAGTCAGGCTGTCTTCTATAATAACTGCAAAACTTGTTTACAATCAGCTGGCGCAATTTGTCAAGGCTGCAGGCCTATAAAATATGATTATGATAGTAATTTACATTCCCTCTCTGTCAGGCATTGACAAAAAAAGGGGCCGCTTCACATCCCAAACAGCATGTACAGGAAAGCAAGGAAAAGAGCTTCACCATAAAACAGTGTGAGTTTGATTTTATATGATTTTACAGGAAAGTCCAGTTTTGTAAGAAACACGATTTAGTGAGTACATTCTGTAATCAGTGTTCTTCACAAAGCTGATAAAAGATGTCTTTTTTTATAATGACAGAACCCAGAAGGTGTCCCAAGGGGAGGATTTAGCTGCTGTAAAAGATGTGGACAACTTTTTCCTGGCAAAGACAATCCAAAGCATGGAGGAGAAGATGCATGATGACATTGTCGTCCATGACAATGTAGTGGATGATGCTGGAGATTATTTAGTGTCAGGTAATTTGATTGATAGTAAATCTAATCACAATCTAATTATTTGAGTTCATTCATTGAAGCCATTTTTCTACAACAAACAGTCAGTTTAAGTTTTTAGTAAGTATACAAGATTAACAGCAATATTTATTTGAATTCATATTATTGTTCGATTTTACAAAAGATGATTTGTGTATAAGGGTCAGTAGAAAGATCTGAAACAATATAAGTAATTATTTTCTATCCTCACATATTGCCAGTTAAGAATTTTACCTGAAATCTTAATGGGAGCTTAAACAGAGCTGAACGTGTTCACTGCTCTGTTTTGTTAAGGTGTGTCAGATGCTCAAATACGAGTCCTGAAGGCAAAACTACGGATTATGCAAGAAGAACTGGATCAACTCTCATATGAATATTACAAAAAGGTAATGTTAAACAATGTGCATTAACACAATGATGAAAGAGTAGCTGTTGTTGCTCCTGCTCATCAGCAGAGGGGGACAGAGCTTCAGTGTAAGCAGACAAAAACAACAAGTGATGGAGAATGAGGCGAGACACAAACTTGACACAACCCTGTTTGTCAAAAGTAACTATGTTTTGAAATAACCATTGTCCTCCTTTAAAGTCCTACTTTCCAAAAGGCTCCAAACTTATCATAAAGTAAAACACTTGTCTTTGCAGGATCATTTTTTAAACATTATTCCTAACAGAAGATATCGTGTGTAGATTAAAGTGTGTCTTTGCTGCTACAGGATGATGAAAATGCGAAACTCAGTGCCAAAATAAAGGAACTGGAGGAGGATAAAGCCAGACTGCAGAAAACTAGCAGCATTCAGCAAACACAGATCGATAAGCATCGAGCTTTGGCTGAGAGTCTGCCAAAAAATGTGACAGTCTTCAGGTGCAGGGTGTCAGCTTTAAACAAGGTCTGTGAACATTTAGAAAAGTCAAAATATTTCTGAATAACAAAATGTAAAATGTCACACGATCATCCATCACTGGTGAATTTCTGATGTGTGTTTGCATGTGACTGATCTCTGTGTAGGAGATCGAGAATCAAACTAGATCCCAGAAACAAGCATCAGCTGTCCACGGCACTGTGGAGGTTCGTCTCAACAGAGCAATGGAGGAGGTGGAGAGGCTGAAGACTCAACTGAACAAGATGAAACAGACCAACAAAGTAAAAAAGCATCAGGGCTGTCAGACACTTACTATTTGTTTGATTACTGTGATGGTTCAAACCTGATATTTTAAATACCAAAATGCTGATTTTATTCATATAAAAAAGAACTTTCTGATTTGTAGGAAAACTTTTCTTGCAAATCTTTTTTTTAAGATCATCATACATCATCATGATCACATAATCATCATCATGTTGTTGTTTCAAAGGAGTGGAAATGCTTTGGACATGACTAACTTTTTAGAATAATTATGCTTCATTTAAACCACCTCTTTCAGAAATATCTGTGAAGCAGGAAATCTGCTTTACTCGGCCGAAGCAGCAAACTTTTTTTTCCCTTTTTTGTTGTGGTTTATTATTTTAAAAATGTACATGACATTTAACCTAAAGAAGACTCTACTTCAGAAGAGACTATAAAAGACAACGTTCCCTTGACATGGCTCTTATTCTGTGCTTGGTGATAACTGAAGGATTTTAAATGTTGTACTGGAGGAGATGATTTACGCTGCAGGAATTACCTGATCACTAGGAATGATACTAGGCAGTGTGTGATGCTGAATATAAAAAGCATGTCATGATTTAAATGAGTGAAGATGCATAGCAATCACAAATAAAAAATTTTTTTTATTGAAACATAGATTATGTATACATATTACAGAATAAAAACAGCTTAATGTGGAGTCACAGGGTTTATTTAATTTATTTTGAAACCCATGTAGTTCTGATTGTCAGAGTACTGAAGTCTTGAGTTAAAAAGTCAAACACATTCTTGTGTTAACATCTTTAATAAAAATACTTTGATGTTAAACAGATAGATCATTAACGTCAACCCAAAGCATAATTTATAATTGATTAAAAATGTGTATTACATTGTAACTGATTTCCAGATAAGACTTTAGGTTGCATGTTGGACATATTTAGTTTTTTCTGATTTCATTTTTTCAATACTGTTTTTTTTTTCATTTTTCAAAGGACAAGACAAGCGAGGAGCTCCAGGGTAAAGAAAATCTACTCACAGAGAACAAACTGCTGAAAAAACAGAAAGCCGAGCTCATGTGGCTTCAAGAAGCAGCTCAAGCTGATTGACATTCTCAAAAGACAAAAGGTAAGAATCTGTGCCATACCCTGTTAATACACATCTTCATCGTGGTTTATAATCTTATAAACCTACTCTTCCTCTTTTCTGCAGATGCATTTTGAAGCTGCAAAACTGCTGTCGTTCAAAGAAGAAGAGTTTGTGAAGGCTCTGGACTGGGGGAAGTCCTGAACGATGAGAGGTTTATTCTTTTTGATTGGTGGAGGATGTCGAGATAAATAAGGAGAGACTTGTTGCTACCACCACCTCAGATCTTTTCTAAAACTATTTTATTGAAGATCCTGCACAACTTGAGTAAAATTACATCTCCTAATTACTTGTTTGCTACTGAATGATAAACAAGTGCTTTAATAAATGAAGAACTCTATGGTCACTTAAATGTCTATTTGATTCACTGATGAACCTTAGTCTGCCATCTAGTGGTGTAGCGCAGAACTTCAGCATATACTACTTATCTTCCCAGCTGCCTTCAGAGAAGATGTCTTGCTGATGTGTTTGAAAGTTCTTTCGGAAGTCTTCATCGAAGTGCTGTAGGTCTTCTTCACGGAGCAAGCCCTGTAAAAAGGATACACTCATGGTCACATACTTGTTTCACTTGACTATGTTAAATGATAAAGATTTAAACCATGCGTCGTACCTTTGGAAGGTATCCAAGGAGTTTTGTTGCATGACGTTTAAGGAGTCGCTGCCTCTCTTCTTCGACGATCTGTCTACGATGCTCCTCCCTCTCCTGCTCAACCGCTCTTTCTTTAGCCTCCAGTTCCTTAAAGAGAGAGAGCAACATCATTATTAAAGCACCTTATTAAAAATGCTCAGTTACAATGTTCTACTTACACTGCTTCCTCAAATAAATCCTTTACTTTAAAGGTGTATTACATTTTTTTCTCATACCTGTTTCCTTCCTTTACAGTCGAGTACAAGCAGCCTAAATTCTGACAGTTAAACTTCACCAGCACTACCTTATTCTTAGTGAAATAAAGCACACAAAGAGAGGTTTTACCATGTTAGCCTGAATCTGCCGTCTTCTGTCCTCTATCAGTTTCTCCACCTCGCGCTTGTGCTCGAGTTGCTTCATGCGTCGTTTCTGAGCGTTCATCGGCTCGATCCGGTCGTCCTCTGCAAACTTTGCCATCATCATTTTCCTGAAGGCCTCCTCTTCCTCTTTCTGTGCCTGCCTACGCATCTCTTTGAAAGCCATTTGCTCCTGGTACGTCTGCTGCATCATCAGCCTGTGTCTGATTTTCTTCTCCATCTCTTCCTGTGACACAGAGGTATTCAAAATATATTTAGATAACTTATAAAACAGAGCCCCAGAAGAAGAACAGTTCTGTCTCTTGTGAATGTCTCTTAGACTTTTTGAGCTGCTGTTCGTGAAGAAGCAGCCCTTACATTCCCCTCAATTCACTAAAATGAATTAAATCTTCAAGTTCTTTTCATGATTAGGATGTTAAAACTCGGGTTGAAATGACACACTACAGATTATTTGCCTTGGAAAACTGTAACATGGTGCTAAGTGCCACAGCGCTGAATTAACTATTTGACCAACAGGCCATTTGTCAAGCAAATTTGATTAACTTTTAGCATTAGGGGTAGCATAGAATACTTAGAGATGAATGTTTACAACGTTGCCCGTGAAGTAGTTGTACTTACAATTTCTTTCTGCCTGTTAGCCTCTTCTCGTTCTTCTAAACAAAGTTCCTCTCGCACTCGCTCCATATCTTCATGCTGCCTCCGCTCCTCTTCCATCTTCTCAGTCAGCTGCAGAAAAACAAATACAGGTTAATCACCAAATCTCACTGAATGAACAGACAAACGTAGAAGCCTTGGAAAAAAAGGTGTCTCAACTAGTTTCAGCAGATGCTCCTTTGCTTCTTCGCGCTCCTTCATCTTTGCCATCTTGGCCTCTTCGATGTGCTGCTGATGGCTCGCAAACTCCTTGATGCGTCTGTTCTCTGCCTCCATCTGTTCTTGCTCCATGTGTCTCCACTCAGCCTGCTGTCTCTTGAATTCTTCGATGTGTTGCTGAGTGGCTCTGACCTTCTCCATTTTCAGTTGCCTCTCCCTTCAGGAACACAACATTAGGTATTAAAACACATCATGGCACCCTGAAACTAACATGCTCAAGTTGAGTACAGATAGATACTTTGATGTGTTGTGATACCACTCACATCTGATCCTCCTCATAAATCTTTCTGACAATCTCGTCCACCATGAGCTTCTCCTTGAGGAACTCTTCATAGGCCTCTTGTCTCTTGTGCTCTCTCTCCATCAGCTGGTGCTCCAGCTCTCTCTGATACTGCACCACCTCCTCTTGACGTCTCTGCTCCAGCTTCTGCTTCTCAGCGGCTGTCTGCTCACGTTCACGTTTCATCATACGAGAAAAGTCTGCCTCCTCGCGCTGTTTGCAAAAAAGATGTATGGTAAGCTTGTGATTTTAACTTTTAATGTTAATTTTGTTCCAACAGTTTTTCCTATCTATTATATTTTTGCAACATTTGGAGCTCATCACGAATAATAATACATTGTTGTTCAACTCCTTAACTGACAGAGTCTAAATATATTGACAACAAAAATACCTTACGATACTTTAAAAACAGAATCTGTATTTTCTGACTGACAGTTCAAAATTGTTTCTTTGTAGGTAAGTGGTAAAAACCATTAAGAACAACACTCACCATTGTCTCAAACCTCATAGCTTCCTGCTCAGCAATCTGTGCGGCTCTTTCCTTGTTCAGATATGCAGATTTCAGCTTGGACTCCAACTCTCGAAGCTCCATGCTGAAAGTGTTGAAATAGACTTTAAAGAACTTTTGAGGCGGCAGCAGCAGAGGAAGACAACACTAAAGCAAGAAGTGTTGTATTTGCATACTGACCTGGGATATGCAGTAGGTCAGGCTAAGTGAGCATACCTGTTCTCTTTGATATGCTGTCTCATTTTCTCTTCTCTTTGCTTCTCAAAGTCAATGCGGGCCAACTCTTTAGCGATCCTCTCTTCTTGTTCTAGCTGTTTTTCTCTGTTTTCTCTCTCTTCCTCTGCCTGCAAGAAAAAAAATCTACATTACTTGATTAGTTCAGTCAGTGGTAATGCTTTGATAATATAGCAAGGTGTTGTGAAAAGCAATGCTTTAAAATGTAGTCTTGTGGATCATTTTCAGCTGTATCAAAAATCTCAATCATCAGCCTAGATTGTGTTTAGTAAACATTAAATCTCTGCTGTGCATTACCATTAATAGAAATTGAAAGACTTTTTATCAAAAATTTCAATCTTTACTTATTTTAGGTTGTATTGTGTTCAAAAATGGTTAAATCTTTACAATTTCTGTGTGTTTATTATGAAGTTAGCAGCAACTTAACTTATTGTCTAGTTCTGTTAACATTCATCAGATCAGACAACTAGAGAGAGAATAGAATAGAATAGAATGTACTTTATTCATCCCTGAAGAGGGAAATTCAGGTGTCTGGCAGATCAAATAATAAAATCACATTTAAAAAAAAGTAATTCAGGTGTCTGTCAGCTCATCTCCCATTGGCTAGGGAGTCATGAAGCCTAATGGCTGCAGGGATGAATGATTTTCTGTATCTCTCAGTCCTGCAGCGCAGAGAGCATGAGCCATCCACTGCTGCTGTTTCTCTGGTCAACAAAGAAGTTGTGAAGTGGATGATCTGTGTAATTTAGAATGGCCTCTAGCTTCTTCTGTGTGCATCTCTCCACCACAGCCCCCCAGTGAGTCCAACCTGGTTCCAATCACAGTGCTAGCTTTTTTCACTAGTTTGTCCAGTCGCCTCGCATCCTTGTGTTTTATACTGCTTCCCCAGCTGACTGCAGCATAGAATAACACACTTGGCACCACAGACTGATAAAACATCTGCAGATGTCTAAGGATCTGAGCCTCCTTAAGAAAAAGAGACGGCTCTGCCCCCTTCCTGTACTTGGAAGGATTTCACCTGCTGTGGGCGGACAGGATACAGGAGAGCAAGACTGAACTGACTGAAGAAGGCCAGCTCAGTCCTGGACCCTGTGGAGGTGGTGGCTGACAGGAGAATTATGGCCAAGCTGTCTCTTTGCTGAACATTTCTTTTCCATATATATTCTTGTTGAAATTCTTGTACTGTACACCTTTTTGTTTGCGGCTGTTACTCCATGAATTTTCCCGCTGTGGGACGAATAAAGGAGTATCTTATCTTATCTTATCTGTGGAGTGCATCTGTCTTAAGGGACCAGTCCAACTTGTTGTCCAGGTGTACACCTAGATATTTGTAGGTTGGCACCACCTCGATGTCCACCCCTCGAATGTTGACTAGCTGATGGCAGAGCCTGGATCTTCAGAAATCTACTATCATTTCCTTTGTCTTTGAGGAGTTCAGTAGGAGGCAGTTATTGTGACTCTAGTCACTAAGCAGATTCTTTACCTTAACAGGTTCTCCAGAAAGAAACATGAAAGTAGCAAGTACCTATATCAATAAAAAAAAAACATACCTTAAGCAGATCAATCTCCATCTGCCTCTTCTTAAGTCCCTCCTGAACCTGTCTCTGGTATCTCCTCCTCTCAAAGTCCTCCTCCTCCCGCAGACTGGCGTGCTGCTGCCTCTCTCTGTCCACACGCCGGGCCTCCTCCACCCGGTGCTGCTCCTGACCCTGGCGCTGAGACATCAGCCTCTGCTGCTGGTTGTGCATCCAATGACGACTCTGTCCCGGTAGAGAAAGAAACACAGTACAACATGAAACAGAAGGGCGCTGATAAGAGTGGAACAGACTCGGCTGCTCTGAGTAGCAGTCATGCTAGCGTTTACTCTAACTTCGACTTGGTAACAGACGTTTACCATGTTTGAGCACGTCCTCGGTTCCCGCCTTGTACAATGAACTACTATTAACTCTAAATAATGCAAAACTATCAAAGAGATCACTTCAGATACATGTGTATCAACAATAACAAAGCTCAGCTAATCAGCCGTAGTTAACTTCAGAAGTCTTAACTTCCCTCCGCTGTTTGGCGTTTTCGTTGTCGTGGGAACGACGCGTCTTCTTCTTCTTCTTTGGGTACGGCAGGCGAGACGCAACAACGGCGTATTGCTGCCCTCCTCAGGTCGATGAATCAAATCCTTAGATCAGTTCTCATTCTTGTGTACACTCCTGTTCTGTGCAAGAACTCCAACAGACTCTTAACTTTCGCCCAGTTGTCCAAGATTAATAACGTTCTCATGCTAAAAACTGCTTCTCCAGCTGTTTGCAGGTCTCCGAACAAGGTCCTCCTTTCCCGAGCATATCTTTCACACTGCAAGAGAACATGACGCACTGACCCCACGTCCCCACAGTCACATTTCCCATCAGGGTGCTTCCCTATCAGGGCCAGCCCACTCTTGAGCCCACAATGCCCGAGCCTCAGCCTAGTTATAACTACTGCGTCTCTTCTTTTGCACTTAACGAAATATTTTTCCTTTCCCACTGCGCTCTGAATTTCAAAATATGACCTCCCCTTTCTTTCATTTTCCCATGCATTTTGCCATGCATCTTTAACCCGCTTATTTATAATTTCTTCATACTCCGGCAGTCCATAAGGCAAACACATTCCAACACTATCAATCTTTGTGGCTCTCTTTGCCATAGTATCTGCTCCCTCATTTCCTTCTATTCCCATGTGTGCTGGGACCCAAACAAATCCCACTTTACCCCCTGCTGTGTGAAGTCTATACAGCATTTGGTTTATCTCTGCTAACACGTCCGGCCTAGTCTTGGACTTCTGCTCTTTAATTGATGTCATTACTGCTGCTGAATCACTGCATATCACTACCTGCCTCAATTTCTTGTCCTCTCCCCACCAAAGTGCCCATAGTACTGCCACCATTTCTTCAGTAAATACTGACATGTGGTCAGGAATCAGGTATATATACTCCGAACCCGACTCTCCCACTCTCCGGTTCTTTTGATCCATCTGTAAACACTGGAATATACCCATTCCAGTGCTGGCACAAATAAGACTGAAGCACTCTCGCTGCACCCCCTACTTCCTTTCTCTGACAGACATTTAGAATACTTAAGTCAACCTCAGGACCTGGGATCAACCATTGAGGTACAATAGACCGACAGACATGAGGACACACATCCAAATTAAGCACTCCCATTTCCTCTGCTACAGATTTTAATTTTCCCCCAAAGTTAGCTTTAACAGTAGTTGCTGATCCCAAGAATTCCCAGTGCTGGCTCAAGAGTCCATTTGCTTGACCATATTTAGTCTGCCCCTTTATTTTCATTAAGTACCTCACGCCAAGTTTGATCCTTCTAAGGTGCAGTGGCGTTTCCCCCATTTCTACTAAAAGAGCAGCTACTGACACCCCTGGTTTAAACACTTATCTGAAAAGGTTTTTTTTTTAAATATGGCTACACATTTTTTTTTATCTTTTAATATTTTAAGTGTTATATGCACACTGTTGCACTAAATATTAATGACTGAAACATACAACTACAAAAAAGTGGTATGCTGTAAAAATAATGTGTATGTGCACATGGTTCATTATGATCAGTTAGTTTCATCGTTAATTTTGTTTTTCTTTGCATGTCATTGCTGTGTTTCTAATTTGTATTTGGTCATTTTTATGTTCATATAAAGGTCCAACTGGGGATGGGTACAACAGCATTGCAAAACATATAGCGTGGAACTGGTTTACATGCAACATATTTCTCCCTAAACTAATGAACATAAATATTTGTATAATCTAGAAAATAATGTTTTACAGCCTGTGATAAAGACACAGCATAATCTTCTCCATATATCATAAACACTTTCCATTCTGTGTCGTAAGATGAAAGTAAAAGTCAAATCTAAAACAGAAAACATTTGTACTCTGAGTACAAAAATAGTCTTTGATGGATCCCACATGTTAAAGGGTGGTTTCAATTAGGGACCAAACGGTTTCTTGAGTTCCTTATTGAACTTGAACAATAAAACTCCACGTACAACATCTCTTGTAGTAAAGATTTATTTACATCGCAACCAGGAAAACACTTTTACAAACTGAGTAGTGTATAGATCTCTGAGGAAAATGTGCCCTAAGGAGAACACTATATATTTTGAGGAATGTATTAAAACAGACTCAGAGTGGTTACATTTACAGTGCTGTCATAATCATATATGCCTTTACAGTCTTGCTCTACTGATGCTGTATGTACATGGGAATTCCCTTTTACAAAACAAACTAAAATAATGACTCTTGGGGTATCTAGTCACAAAAGGTTAACTGGTTATATAGTTTATATATACATACCGGAACAAGAGTGGATTTTTCTTTTTGTACCCTCAATGCAAAGAAGATGGCACATTGATCAACCAGCAATTAGGACATGAAAACATGACTGACGGATCTCAGGTTGGAGTGTCATGCTGTGTTTTCTGCCAGAGATTACACACAAGCATTCTTTAACAGTTATTCAGGCAATTGTCCACAGCAACCTACCATGCAACTAAACCCTGTCATTTTGGCCATTTTCAAACTAACACCCCCGATGTCTCAGTTTTTCTCCAAGCCAAGAGCCATTTTCTCTGGGATACATTTTGACACTCAAAGTTTTTACAAATGTACTGCAGTATTTGTTATTAGTTTAAAGCATGATAGTGTTTGTAAAGATAAATGTTACTTGTGGCTTTTAAAAACCAGCTGCTAACTATTTACTTTACTTGTACCACTTCACTTATTCCTGCTACAAACCAGAAGTTTTTTTTTAATTGTGTTTTTTGCGATTTTAAATCCAATGAAAGTGAGCAGCTGAGAGTTATCATTTAAAAAAGGGATCCATTAGCCTTAAAATGGCAGGAAACCACAATGTATGAAACAAAGCTGTTGGCCACTTTAAAATCAAAACTAACGAAAAGTCTCAACTTTAGCTCAAAACATAATTCCAGCACCAAAAGATGTTTTGGAAACCCAAATGAAAGGCAAACTACAAACTTTGGTATCTGTTCTTTTAGGAGGGATAACAAGGAAAGGTTAAATTGCTTCAAAAACTAAAACAGACACAAAGTGAGCATGTACATTCTGAGCCACTGAGCGGAGTGCTGCAGTCAAATCAGTGACAACAAGCTTCAACCTTTGATAAAAGAACACAGCAGAGCGTAGTAACATCCTTTTAAGAAGAACAAATTGAGCTACAATCGTTTAAGTCAAAGCAGAAGACAATACAGAGTAGTCATGAACCTGCTGAGATACAGAATGTTTTTCTTTTGACATTTTAAAGTATGACTAAGCATATTTTCTAACTATATTTGGGTAGTTTAGAGGGCAATAAAAAAGATGGTACTGGCTATGTTCTATTTTAAAAATGAGATTTTTTTCATTTTTTAAACCGAGGAAGTTTGACAGAAATGTAAAGAAAGTATTTGATAAGATATGTTTTAAGTTGGCTTGACAAACACATGGTTATCAAAGGGGGTAGTAGTGGCCAAGTATCAGTGATGTGAACAGCATGTTGGATATAGAAAAATTATTGAGGATTGCTGATGAAGCAGTTTTTCTGAAATTCATCTCTGAAGTCTTCTCATGTCATTTGCATTGTAAAGGTGATACAACAGTTCACTCTGTCTCAGTTTGTTGTTCCCCTACCTCCTGTTCAGGGACAGGCAGCTGATCTGCAACCACCAGATCATCTGTTTCAACCACTGACTCCTCACGGAGAGCTGAATCTCCATCCGGTGCACCTACAGACAAAGCATCAGGCTGCAATGGCTGCTGTGTTTGTTCTTCAAAGGAACCTTCAATCACAATTATTTCTGTGGTGCCATTTTCCTGATGGCCTGCTGGTAACACCGGCTCTGATTCTGGTTTGTCAGACTTTGCAGGAGAAACACTTCCAGAAGGAACACTCTCAGGAGGAACACTCTCAGGAGGAACACTTTCAGAAGGAACACTCTCAGGAGGAACTCTTTCAGGAGGAACACTCTTGGGAGGAACACTTCCAGAAGGAACACTTGCATTAAGAACACTCTCAGGAGGAAAACTCCCAGGAGGAACACTCTTGGGAGGATCACCTCCAGAAGGAACACTTCCAGGATGAACACTCTCAGGAGGAAAACTCCCAGGCGGACCACTTCCAGTAGGAACACTTCCAGAAGGAACATTTCCAGGAGGAACACTTACAGCTAGTTTCATGTCTGTTTCCATTACTTTTTGAGCCCGGGCTGAGGTCAAGAGGTACAAGACCTTTACTGGCTGTCCCAAGACGTATTGTCTGCATGAAAGAAAGAGGACATCATTGTAAAAGCATCCTTTAGATTTACCTCAGCGGTTAGCAACATGCTCTTATTAATCAGCTAGACAAACCCACAGCCACAACACAATATTTCACAACACATTTGGACATTATGTGGACATTAAATAATCTGTATTAAAGTGAAACTTCAAGTTAAAGAGGATGTCTGTTTGTAATTTAGTTAAAAAGGAGAGTAGCATTAAAGGCATTAATCTGTACAGACAAGAAACGATGTGTTCAAAGTGGTTAATCCAAAGAGAGAGAACAGAGTCATGAATCCAAAGAAGAAAATAAAGGACATGTGATTTAAAGAGCAGATTTGCATCCTGTAACAGAAAAAAAGCATGCCAATTTATTTCAGAAAGACAGCAATTAAGACGTTTTTTTGCTCATCTAAAGATTAGTGTGTCATTTGGGGTGATGAGATGTGATGTGGGTAGTAGTTTCTACTCACACTCGACCCTTGGCTTTCATATCTGGTGGGTCAAAACAAGAGACAACCTTTTCAAGATACTTTTCACTATGTGCCAGTCATGATTAAAGTGGATGTCAACAGATAAACTACATACCTTTGTCCTGAATGACTTTGCAAACGTGATTTGGTCGATCAGTCAAATGTTTGGTCATCTGGTCGCCTGCTGATCCATCAACGAGGAGGTCACAGTGGAGACAGACCAGGGTTGATCTAAGAGGAGGAATAAGAGAAAAAAGATGTTTCTTGTAGAACTACAGAGAGAAAACATGGATTTAAAGTGCATATATAATTTATGAAGCTTACTTACTTTAATGCAGATGATTGTTTCTTGTGATCCATTTTGGAAAATCGGTTTTTAGTTATCGTGCTATGAAACCTAACAAAGGCCAGAGAAAGATTGGTCACAAGACGTGTCAAATTAAACACACTGGGCCTATAAATAAGTTCCATACATACGACTTCAATTCAAATACAAAACTTACCTTATCATGTGATTCCCAATGGCAACTTTGCAACTTGTTTTATATTTACACGCACCACAGTTAGAAACCATCGGGAAGTGAGTGAAAAAGTCGTCTACTGATGAGTTGCACTCGATGCACGTGTAGCGTTTCCCCTTGAGGCTGAAGATTCAAAAAGAGGGCACAATGAAGTTCAACCAGTCAGCAGTGAAAATGATAGAACTTAAAATCAACAGTCTCTTGGTCAAGTAGAGGTATGAAAGTTTAAGCGTGTTGTTTGGATACAATTTAATTAAAGACGCCAGAAGGTTCCTTCTTCAGGTCTACCAGTCTTAAAATGTCCTTTACACCACATTGTCTCCTGACTCATCTGCTTAAAAGCCCATGTCATATGATTGATGCAGCATATTAGCTTTGATTACTGAGACCAATTAACCAAATATCACACTCATTAGTTGTTAAAGGAAAGAATCCCCACTCTGTCCACTACACACCATGTTATTTTTAGTCAGCCTAATGAACAGTGTCTGGAAAATTAATTGAAAACACAATTAGCTTCTTTGTGAACAGCTAGGCCTTAATAACCTATATTAATGTGCTCCACTCCTGAATACCCAGGTGGTGGAGGTCTGTATTAGTGGTCACGAGGGGGATCCTGATGATTCAGGGGACCCAAAGCTAAACATGCGGGTTGTAATGGAGTATTCTTTGGGGCCCAAATTTACAAGCCAAGAGTCAGTTCCACAAATTATTTTCTATAACCCAAACACAGAGTTTAGGCATTCAATCAACATTAAGTACTTTAAAATGTAACAATGTAGTTCTGCACTCTGATTGACATTTATAAAAAATCTTTAGACTGATGCACCAGACCATGAACAGTATTTTTTCTTTTACAATTAATTCTTCTTTCTGTCAAAAACTTGTAGCCAAAATTATCCACAATTCAATTTGACTATCATAGATTTGGTTGCACTGGACTAACCAACAAGCCTCTGGCAGGTTACAGAGGTCTGATGAGCTCATCTTAATGAGCTCATCTTAATGACGCCAGCTTTTTTTACTTTTGTTTAAGTAATTCTCAAATGATGTTGCCTCGATTGGAATCACTTAAAGCAGTTTATCTGATTTCTTGTAGCTCTTGTTGACACTGCAAATGATTTTATACACAATTTAAACAAAGTGACAGTCTTAATGGGCATAAAGAGACTTCAACGCTTGAACTAGTGGTAATCCCTATTACGATACAAAATTCAGGTTGAGAAGGTTCAACCCTTTGTTAATATTTATTTGAGTGTCTGAGTGCTGTGTGGAAAGCTTGGTTACCAACCTGAGACCCCTGAGCGCCAGGTTGTGCTTGCCAGTGCGGTTATTTTGCTTCTTGCTCTGGGTTGCCTTGGCCTTTCCTGCTGCAGAGATGTTTGACCTTGGGTTGAGGATGTTGATGGGAGTTTTGGTTTTCTGATTCAAACTCTGTTTTTGTGGACCGACAATAGGAATGGGTCGATCAGGGGAGGTGGGCAGAGAGGTGGACTTTCCTGTGAGGGAGGCTCGAATGGTGACCTGGAAAGAAAGCAGAGTGCATTAAAGCTAAGTGAAATTTGTACTTAAAATAAATTAAGTCAAAGCAAAGAAAATGTGGTGATGTGATTAAGACAGGGACTGACCTTTGTTCCTGGAGGGAGACCCTCCAAAGCTTTAGGTTTCCTGAAAGTCTTGTGAACATTAGCCCTATGCTCCACTTTCTCCTTGAGGGTGAGGAAATTCAGTCTACACTTTCCACAGCGATGGATACCTTTTCTCTGAAATCAAAAAAAAAAAAACAGGAACAAAAAGTCTGATTAGTTAAGGATGCAACTACTGGATAACTGCTGAGATGGTTCATTTTCTACTGATTTCATTTCTGATGATGGAACAGCCGTGAGTTTTGTTTTGCTTTAACTTGTGAACACTGTGATGCTTATTGCTCTTTTGGTGAGGTTAAGGGAAGCATGTTTTAAATATCCCACTAAAGTGAGCTTCAAAAATCATAATTAATCACTTCTTGGAGTTGTAGGTAAAAGTACAAATCAACTAATGTGAGTTTATTTTTTGAAAATACTCTTCAAACTATTTTACGTTAACATAATCAATACACAATTAGAAGAAGAATATCTATAAGGCTGTTCCATAACTCTGAGATCTCTGAGTAATGACACCTTTACAGAGGCTTTATGATAGATAAAATGAAATGCAGGACACAATGTACCTGATGTTTCATGTAGTGCTGCATGTACACATGACCACTTTTAAGAACTTTGAGACAGAATGGACAGAGGAGGTCTTTAGTGTTTTCATGAGCACTTCGGAAATGTGCCTCCACATCTGAGAAGAACGAGGACCTGAAACTGCAGACCTAGAGAAACAGTGAGAGGAAACGTCAGAATCCATGAATGATTTCCTCGAAATATTAACACAAACTATGACTCAGTATGAAGCGACAGACCTGGCACACGTAGGGCATTTCTCCAGGTTTGTGGTTGTCCTTCATGTGCTCCAGGAGAACCTGCTCTGACTCGAAGGCAAGCTCACATATCTTGCAATTGGCTAAAAAAGGAAAGAAAAGAAGTTTATAAAAGGCCACTCTGTGTTTGATCACACTGTTATGCTAGGCTGTAAAGTTAAAGATGTCATACTGGAGGATTCGATGGGGCTGTGGGCGCTCTCAATGTGGCACTGCAGCTGGAACGGAGTCCCGTACTTTCGGTAACAATGCTGGCATGTGGTGTGGCTTTCCCAGCTCTCACTGTTCTGTTTCTCCAGCTCCAGGTGGTGCTTCATATGGTTCATGAACCTGCAGGGAGAAGTAGACACATTACTTTCAAGATATTTACACGTGTTACATCAGAGACGGAAAGCACCAATTAAGACAATGTGGGCCAATATGAACTCTATCCTGCAACATTTTGGGTCATCATCAGGAATTTCTTTCTCCAAAAACAGCCCACGCCCCCCCTCCCTCTCTCCTTCTGGATTCAAATCTTTATTTAAGGAATATGTATGTATGGGGCAAAGTTATGTTTCCAGTTATTAGTGACTGTTTTTAGATTTATTTAGCGTTAGTATTATTAAGATTTTGTTGTGGTAAAGAATGTAGAAAAACATAATAGGTTTGGTTGTTTAACATATTATTATAGAGTTGTTTTTTTTTTAAACAAAGTTTATTTATGAATTTTTCAATACAATAATAATGTACAGTGATGACATATACTGATTAATAGAATCCCCCACCCATGGTAACATTAAGAGGGAATACAACTTAATATCAAAACATTACAATGGAATGAAATAAAACAAATGAATAAATAATAATAATAAAATAATAATATGAAATACAATACATAAATTGAAATAAATACCAAAGTTAAGAAAGTGAAATGTTACAGGTTAAAACAGTACACTATTATCTAGGGCAGGGGTGTCGCCAAGTACGGCCCGGGGGCCAATTGCGGCCCAAGGTCCATTTATTTATGGCCCCAAGCTTCCATCTTAAAATGTGTTATTAATAGCAAAGAAATTAATCACAGTTTCTTTCTACAAACAAAACTAAAGTCAATCCAGAAACATCTCAAAATGCTTCATATGGACTACCTGTCTAAAACCAAAGCTCTGGGAATTCTGCAAGACGGCAATAAAGAAGAAACACAAAGACTCTTAAAGTTGACAAGTTTTCAAATTCATGTTTTTATCATGATGTGAAAATGTTCTTGATGAACACTAAAACTTCAGAAGACACAAAAGAGGACACAAGACAGGATCAAATTATAAAATTGTGCAGAAAAGGCACAATTTGGTGCATCAAAAATGTTCAGAACTCAGGAAAGTAATTATATAGTTCTTAAAATGTTGTCTGCTGGTCAGAAAGGTCTTAAAAAAAACATGAAAAAGAAGTGTGATGAAATCTAGATCGTGATCCTGCCATAGGAAAATAATGATACTAAATATTAAATAAATATTTCATGTATAACTTTTAGGATTCCTAAGTCTCAGTAGGAGCCACTGGCCCTGAGGTATTCTGACAACATCATATGTGGCCCTCTTTGAAAAAAGTTTGGACACCCCTGATCTAGGGCATACACAAGCACTGAAACACACAAAAGAGGGGGGAAGCCGCATGAGCCAAAGGGGCATCTCAAGGGTCCTTCAATTTTCATATGCCTCTTATTGCTTACATTGACATGAAAGGTTACTCATCCACAAAATTATCAGAGCCTAAAACATCAACACGACTCAGAAAGGGCTGCCATATCAGTAAAAACTTGTTAGCTGATCCCCTGACAGTATACCTTATCTTCTCCAGCTTTACAAAATGTAACATGTCTCTAATCCACTGTTTAAATGTTGGAGGGTTACAGTCTTTCCATCTAATCAAAATTTGTCTTCTTGCTACAAGTGTGGCAAAAGAAAGAAAACTCTGTGTGTCTTTGTTCAAAATTAGGTGTTGTGTTGCCACACCAAATAGCGCTAAGAAAGCAGACAGTTCTAAAACTCTACCTGTAGTTTTGGAAAGTAGATCAAATATTAACAGCCAAAATTGGATAACCCGGGACATTCCCAAAACATGTGGATTAAAGTGGCTTCAGATTGTTTACAGCGATCACATATAGGGTTTATATTGGGCACAAAATGAGACAGTTTAACTTTGGTCCAGTGCAGTCGGTGGAAAATTTTAAACTGCATAACAGTATGCTTCATACATATCGAAGATGTATATATTCCCCTCATCATCTTAGACCAAAGGGTCTCTGAGATTTTCGTATTAAGATCACTATAGAGTATTTCTTGATAAGAATACTGTCTCTTTAATATAGTTTTGTGTGTGGCACAGACAGTGGGAGGAGTCAGTGGAAGCTAGGCTGGTTTGGAGTCGCACAGTTTTTTACCATGTCTGTCTAGAGTTTTGTTTATTATTGTGGAATCCTGCATCATCCGCCAAATATTTGGATTTGTGACACTGATGAAACATCTAAATAAATTTGTTTTAGTTTTTACAACATTGAACGGCTCATGAGAAGATGATTGCTCTTGATGCAACAGGGAGACACGTGTAAGCCAGGACTCCAGCTAGCAATGCAGTTTCGTCTGCTACAATGTATTTTTCAAGGTTCTACTAAGTGTGTCAATTCAGACATATTTTACGGATTTTGAAGGGGGATCCTTAGTACTTTTTTTTACTCATTAAAACAGGAGGAAATGTACCTTTCTAGGTCACATATGAATTTTATGGTAAAATTTTAATACAACTATTTAATCAGTCAGTGAACAGATTGCAAATTTGGAAATAAAACTCATCAGAGGTCATGTTTGAAAGTGTTTTGTTTTTATCTGACAAACTCTCAAATATTTACACTACCTATTTGGTATTTTACAGAATGAAAAGCAGGCGTACAATTAATCAAGAAAATTACATGCACTTTAATCTTTCCCTCATGAGTATTCCATGAGTTTGTATAAAATGCTGATTATTCTGAAAAGTTCATTCTGAGGGAAATCGTTGACCACATCGAAACTTAGGTTACCATACTAACATTATTTAAGTATACAAGACGTACAACAACTCGTAATCAAAACAATGCCATTCATGATAACAGATACTTAGGGAATGAATAAATGAATAAATAAATAAATAAATAAATAAATACCCTGAACTGTAACTGTGGGTTCATGATGTAACTATGCAGAATGTTAAGCAATAACTCAAGGAGTAGTTCCATTTATAGGTGCATTAAAAACTAATGTTAACAGGGGAAAATACTATATGGTCCAGGTCCCAAGGGTTCGAAGATAAACGCAGTACTCTCCTTGTGCCTAATTTCTAAGCATCTATAATGTCGTTATAATATCAACCATTACAAAAAGATTTTGGTTTTGTCTAATGATGTATCACCCCGCGTCCCCAAGCAGCCCCTCTGCAGCTTCCTGCCTCAGCTGCCCCCGGTGAGGGATGGTCCATTTTTCAACATGCTTGTTCTGCTGCCTCAGCTCCTCTAATAGAAATCTTCATGTGGCTGAACCATGACCTCCACTGTGAGAGCGTGGCTGCGGTACAAATGCGTTTCCCCATTAAAAGCAGCTTACAGAAGCTTTTTTTTTTGCAATGTCCTGAAGTAGAGTTATTTAATCAAAAGGAACAGTTCTTACGCCAAATAAACTCGCCTTCATTTTTCATCTTTAGGCCCATGAGGAAAAGCGTCTAATGCTGCCATCCATCTGAGAAGAAAACTGCAGTGAGGACGGCCAACATCGCTTTATTGGTGTCGGACAGACATCTTCTCAACAAGCCCTTCAAGTCCCATTCTGCGTTCTAAGGGCTTATGATGCACCTTATTTATGTAGCAGTTCAATATAAAGAAGGGTGATGTGACTGCAAACCAAGGAAACAAATGTACTACCATGAGAATTTAGTTAAAGGAAAGACTTTAAAGCAATCTGCCAAAATATATTTCTTCATCTGACAACCCTTTCTCCTGGAGAATTACATTTGTAAAGGATATTAATAAATAGGTTAATTTACTAGTAGTAACATCTCAATGTCTGTCTATATAAAGTATAGAGACATATCTCATAGACTACTGTTGTTTTAAACGGAACAATTAAAAATGCACCAATTGGGGGCGCAGTTGGCATAACGGTTTAAAAATGAATGAACTGGTTCCGTTTGGTCATTTTAAATCATTAGTTTTAAAATGTTTAACCTCTGATTGTACCGGTTTTAACTGACTTTGTGTAACATTATTTTTCAATGGTTGTAACATTACTTTTAATTGTTGTCTGTTTTTAATTGATCATCATTCTTTTAGGGTTATATCTTTTATTTGCTTGTCATGCATTTTAATGTTTCTTTTATATGCTTGTCATCATTGTAAATGAGGGCTTGCTCTCAAGGGGTTTCGAGTTTAAATAAACCAACTGATAGGAGTTCAATGCTGCCTATTTTGGACACAAGTTAATAAATATGCTGTCATAACCTGGTACATTAATCATCAACATCCACCACCTATATTTAAAGGAAACATAAACTGGTCAGCATTAGTTTACCCCCCAGAGGTTTTTATGCTGTAGGGCTGACGATAACAGATAAGTTCAGTTTGTTCATCTAAAAGATCCCTTTGTTCAACCTTATAGATTGCACAACACAGAGTAGATTCATGTGCATCCTTTTATTAATCTCTCATTTCAACTCCAGAAAAACAGCCTTCCTCCAGTAAGTCAACAGTGGACTTATTTCAGTTATAAAACTAAAAAAACAAGCTGATAATACTTGATATCTCTTTAGTCCTCTTTTTTTTCTACACCAGCCCAATATGTTACATTTAAAGTGTCTAAAACCAAGTACCATAACTATTATAACATGAATTATAACTTATTGACTAAACTGATTTCATTTTCTGTTTTCTTATTTGAAATCTGGTGCAGTCTGTATGATGGTTCCAGCCTTTAATCTCAGTTTTTCCATTTATCTTAACACTACCAAAAGTGGTTCCACGTTCCACACAACACAAACAATCGAGCTTCAACGTATCCAGCGCTTTATTTACCATACAAGTCCATAACATTGTCTAAATCACAACAACAAGGCAATGATCGATCCACCTGACAATTTTACTCCACTGTCCTTCTATAACTCAAGTTACATACAACCACAAGTTTGGTGACTACTAACTTTGTTTGATGACAGGACTGTTTCTGACCTGAATGCCCGCTTTGTGAAAATGCATCAACTAGGGATGTACATTTTAAGTATTTTCCGTGATCGATTTTTGGAAATGTTAACGATCAATTATCGATTAATTGATAAAAAAAAACATTATTATTCTCACGTCAAAAACAATGCCAAATATGTTGTTTTACCCCTAAATTATATTTTCTACAGCAACAAAATGCATATAACTGACAGGATTGAATACGGGTACATGTTTGACGTGCAGAATATCAACGATCAGGCTCATTAAAATATTCTCCGCGGACATAATCTTATAAAGTGAAGTCTCATAATACTAACAGAAAAGTACTTCAGACTCACAGTGTCCAGTTTTCTGTCTACTCGTTCTTATTCAGAAAAATAAACATGTGTATTCGGTCAGGTGTCAGCCGGGAGCGCAACCGGGTCATAATCAGTCCCGCTGGAGAAAAGCCCAGACGGCTCTGATGTTGCTGGTCTGTAAACGTAGCGTACCAGAATTTCCCACCTGTCTGTTGCCTTTGTATCCAAAAGTGGGAAATATCCTGTTTAAAGCTGTCAACCTTTGTGTCAGTGTCGTTGTTGGCAGCAGTTTTGTATTGATCCTCTTTTAAAAAGCGCATGTGGAGACCTGACGCACAGCAGCAGCCCCCAGCTGAGCGTCTCCGCTGTGTGCAACACCTTTAACAGCTGATTCACATCCAAACATGCTTTAAACTTAAAACACCTCACTGATAGATGAGTGTAATATGAGACCACATGATGTTTGTTCCACGTGACGGAAAATTGATAACAAAAATGTGTGTTTCGAGTAATTTCTTAACAATCAATTAATCGATAATCGATTAATTGTGGTCATCCCTAGCATCAACCTACTGGATGAAGCCAACAGATTTTCAGCCGTGACAAATGTTTACAGCAGTGTGGATGTTGCTGAGCAAAATCCTCCCCCTCTGCATCAAGAAGAAAATCACTCAACAGAACGTAGAGGCTTTACATTGAGAGTCAAACGCGTACCTCTGTAGAGACACAGTTCTTACTGAGCAGACTGGGGCTGATTCTTCTCTGCAGTAGGCTAAAGCTGTAACTACCAATGTAATATCATCCTTTTTTATAAGTGTTAGGTTTGTCTGTGTCTTCTATGTCATTGTGTTGTTGTGTTCTGTGTCTTCTAACACTCAAACACATGATGTACAATCATATATAAAACAAAGAACACAGTAAATCCTCTCACCGGAGAAGCATGATCTAAAGTATTAAGTTGATACGATTTTGGAATAAAATGCTACCAGCTGAACTACTCTGTAAATTAACTAAAACCAGCAGCTCTCCTTAGGCCCCTGACACAAACAGGAGCACAATGAGGACGACAGAGCAGATCAGCTGGTTCTGGACCAGGATGAACCAGAGAACAGGTCTTTTGGCATACCAGAAGGATAGCTGTAAAAGCCCACAGGGCATGAGGCCCAACATTCAGAGGTGAACAACAGTGCACTTGTTGTTTTATTTACATTTTTGCAGACACAGAATCTGGCATAGAAAACTAATGAATTATTACTGTGTTATTTCACTGGAGACTAGAAAGAGAAAAGTCCTACCTGATGTTGTTCTTCAGAATCTTTAAGCAGCTCTGGCACTTGAAGGTGTTGTTGGTCCTCAGTGTCGTCTCCTTCTTTTTCCCGTCTCCCTCAAACCGGCCGTAATAGAAATCTGAGACGAGCATGATGCGCTTGTTTGAACCGATGTCCTGAGCCATGCTCTGCACGTTTACACAACCACTCTGATAGAAGAAAATGTTTGAGATTAATTAAGACTGATGTGTGTAAACAAAGACACAAGCTTTACTCAAAAATAATTTATCCCCAAACGTTGCAAATGGTTAAAAACTTAAATATATGGAAAATACAAATCGATCCGGTCTCCAAAGTAATGATGAATATACAATTTGTAAAAGATGTGATTCTAAAAATATCCAACCAACCATTTAGTTTTCAATCAACGGCTTTGTGCAGACTTATCTTCTACAAATGTATATTATTATTGATTTGGTTTTTACTCACAGATATGTGACTCCTCAGCGCATCCAGTGTAATAAACTCCTCATCACACTTGGGGCACTTTTTCTTTGTGACCCCATTTTCCACTGGTACTGCTGTGTTTGTTGGTACTACAGAAAAACAGTCAGATGTGACAAATCAACAACACACACAATGAGATGAAACTTCAATAAGATCACAGAGAGGTATCATAACACATCTTTGACAACAGACATACCAAAATCAATCTTGGGTCTTTTTGCTGAGTTGTCTGCTTGCTGTGGTGGCAACCTTTGCTTTGCAAAGTTGTGATCTGTTAGAAGAAAAATGCATTTAAATTTTTGTTCTTTCCTGCAGGGTTATCTGAAAATATGAAGAAGTGGATTTACATGTTGCATGAAATCACCTCTGTTATTGTTGTTTGTCTGTATAGGCACAGTGAAGGTATGGGGAGCTTGTGAGTTGGAGAGGCTCAGTTGCATTGGATTGGGTTGCGTTGAGTACATGGCGGGGTTTCGGACATTAGCCAGCGTCACTATGTTGTTGCTGATTTGTTGCACCTGAGGCCTGTGGACAGCACTGGGTATTACTGTGGCAGGAGAAACCTGCTGAAACAGCTGAGGCTGACCGGCTGAAAGACAGAAGAAAAACAGATGTGGTATAAAAGATATAAACTACAGAGGCATTAGATAAAGCTCTTTTTAACACTATATCTCTGAGGAAGATGGACTCCTCTGGGGCACGTTACACACATCTTTACCTGATACAATTGTAAATGAAGTCCCAGGAGGGTACTGGTTCCCAAGAGAAGCCAGGAACTCTCTGTTGTTCACCAAATTTGGAGAAGTGACGATGAAACCCTGAAGGAAAGAACAAATCCACATTAACCGGGTTCATGATGCACATCATTCAAAAAATACACGAATGGAAAAAATGAAAATCAAACCAACAATACCTGGTTGTTGACAATAACAGGCTGTGGGGTCACTGTCGTCATGTTAGGTGCTGCAGCATTGACAGCGTTTCCGGCCACATTCACAGGCAGCATTATGGGCGAGGAGCTAATGGCTGGCTGAATAGCAGTATGCTTGATTTCTGGCTTCCCTGCACTGTTTCTTTGGGGAGGTGGAGGGTTAGACCTACTGTCCTTTTGGTTACTAGCTGTAAAGACAAACAAAAGAGTCACAATGAGATACTTTTAACAGAGATAATCTGCAATACGGTAGAAGACAAGCAAAAGAGATTACATGTTTATCTATTGTAGATATCAATTCAAAATCCCAGCTTCAAGCACTTAGGCTTATTTAATAATATTACAGAGTTTTCTGACATATATTCTTTAAATGTTGATAACCAGGGGCAAAATATTCTGAAAAATTAATCAGATTTTGGGCTAAAGTTAAAAAAATAAAATACATTTTTTCAATATTCTATATAAAAGAACAAAGAAGTTGTAAAAATATGAGCACACATTCTATTATTATGCAGAAAGTTTGGAACTTAAACATAGTTAAATTAAATGTTAAATAAAAAGGGTAATAACATACAAAGCACTCCAACAAAGATGGGTTCATCGTCATCATCTTCTATTAACTGGACTTCAGGAACTTGTTTCTGCCACGGCTCCAGCTCCTCCTCCACACACTCCATAAATAGTTCAGACATTGTGAACCTGCAGACAAACAACAAATATTTGATTACAACCTGAAATAATCAAAATTCTTCATCTGATAACACTTTAAGATACCACCTGCAGAGAAAAGATTAAATATGACATGGTGAAAGGAAATGAATTCCAAAAAAAAGTCCAAACATCTCAACTAAAGTTAAACTTTGTAGGACATAGAATCTGCATATTTATTTTCAACTTTTGGCACTTTTATGAACAGGAAGAGTAATGCGTTCTAAATGGTGGGTCACGCCATCTCCCTTGAACTCTAAAAGTGACAAGACTCCAAAAAATGGAAACCAGCAAAACTCACAACATAACTTTCTCACAATGACAGCTTATGATGCCTGCCGTGAAGAAGACCACTAACTTCTTACTTTATGCACACAGACACCAAGTTGGAGGGGAAATCACAGCATAGTGTGAAACATGAGGATACAATTACCCAAAACCTACAGTTCAATCACAGGCCATCAATCCCACCCTTACTCATTTCTATACTCTTGAATCAAAGCTGGCATACTGTGATCACACTGAGACAACATATGAAGCCTGACAAGGATTTGTTTCAGAGGTTGTATTTTCAAACCGTGAAGCAACATCTATTTTTTCTCAAAAGCCCCATCCTATTGGCAGGGTGGTTTGCACAAGATGTGTTGCAACCAGTCTTTACTTCCGGGTCCAAAAACAATTCACTACTGAATACAAACTACTGCATGTGCTTGTGGGTGTGTCCCTCACAGTAAATCATTCTCTCTTTGTGTAGAGAGAAACACTTGATCAAAACAGGAAAGTTGAATTACATGTATTTGCTTGGAAAGTAAAATATAATTGTTATACGATCTGTTCTGACTAGTCTGTTAAAACACTGTGAGCCAAGCATCAACCAGCAGAGAAATATCAACACTGATTTGTACTTTGTTTCTAGTAAACTACAGCCAAACATGCGGTTGTCTTTCAGCTTTATTTTTTGCTTTTAACAAAGAAACACCTCTCCATCAACATACTGATGACACACTTGTGTTAACACATAGAAACTGCAAGCAATGCCTCAGTGTTTTAGAGGAGATGATGGTGATTTTTTGTGTGACTTTGGGTTTCTACCTCTCAAAAAAAACAGTACATTGATGTGAAAATAAGCAGGAATAGAACCAAGGCCAGCATTTTCTTAAACAAACATTGCCGGTTTGTTGACACACAAGAGCAGGTTAGGACATTCTTTTAGAGAAAAAATGCCAGGAGTATTTGTAATTTCTCCCCTTTTTGAAATCTGACTACCATCACTGTAGCAGTAAAAATACAGTGATAATGTGAAAGGCTATAGAAATGTTGTTCATGACACTGTGATATCTTCAAACTGGGGCAAATGTCCCCATTTAAAAACTGTGACCAAGTGGGTTCAATTCAAACGATGTTTTAGGACAGTCTAATACAGCGATGCTTATGATAGTTCTTCAGCCTCCATCAGAAATAATAAGACCCAATATTGGAACAATCCTGTACAACTGACTTATAAAGTGGCAAAAGTCTAGGTTGTTACAGCAGCTGTTGAACATCTGCCCAAAAGAAATAACACATTTAACCCAAGCGGCAACCTCCGGTCTCCAGCTATGAAGCCCATGTGGAAGTGTGATAAACTGCAGTTCATAGAGAATCCACTTAAGGCTGACTGCACAAACACCGGAAACCACATAGACGCCAATTCAAAAAAGACGATCTTTGCAGCATTAATAAACATGTTTACAGCCTGGTTCAGAAAAACGGCTTGGGTCTATGTAGCTAATTTCTCTATCGGCACACTCTGTACGGGGGTGATTTTTTTCTAACCTGATGGTTCAGAAGATATTAAGATTACCAGTCTTTGCCCAAATAAGGACATGACTGACTTGACTCCCAGACGGGAACACATAGCTGTTGGCTAAGAACTCCACCTCTTTACGACACACTCTGCCTGGTTGAGTTACGCATTTCCAATATGGTTGCCGCTGTCGATTGGCTTTAAAACAGCGCTCAGGAACAGATGGGTGACGTCACGGATACTACATTTATATTTATACAGTCTATGGGAAAAACGTGTGCAGTCATGATAGTGCCAGACTCATTACCAATGGAGGATGTAGTAGGGGCCGCCCCTTAACCAATCAGGACAGCGGATTGCAGATTAGCTATGATTGGTCCGTCATAACGGGAACAAGGGGAATAATAGCATTGCTTGATACAAAGGCATTGGAAAACGCAGAGACTTTGCAATAGTCTCACATTACTCCACTTACAGATGAGTACCGATGGACATTATGAACCTTTCTTCAAACCCAGCAGAAAAAAAGCAACATTTTTTACACCATTCCTACCAACAGTAGCTTTAATGTAATGTACAGTCAAAAACTGTCCCAAAGTAAGCTTCCATTGTTGTTTTTACAATAAAACCCATAAAGAATGAAAATTAAATGACTGAATTGAAGTATTTCCATGAACTTCCGGTAACACATTAACTAAATACTAGATTATCTACAGGTAAACAACAGAAGCTATTTCAGTGTGCAGCTAGCATTCATCTGATGTTGTTAGCTTCTCGATCCTATTCAATGTAGATGGAGCTAATGCTAACGAGCTAACGTTGATGATCTCCAATGCTCCTGCTCCTCGATGACTGCCCTTTGCGGTGGGATTAAGCATTGCGTGCAAGATCACACTATCGAGCCATCATAAAATGTTACCTAAACTGCTCTGACTATGTGCATTGCATCTGTTAGCACCAGGTCGATGAGCGCACCGTGACACTGGCTAGGTTAGGTTAGCCTGTGAATGGTGGGACAAAGACTCCAGAGTTCAGTGTGCAGGTGTAGCATCTCCGCCTACCTCTCTCAAACCCAACGCCTGGGATTCAAGCCAAGAACCAACTTCAGCACAGTCCTTCACCGACAGAGTTAGTACAGTGACAGTCACTTTTCACAGGAGGGGAGAAAACTGTAGCGATGGTCCAAGGTGGTGGAAAGACTGGAGCGATCTAGACCAATCAGACTGCCTGAAACATTTTGCTTCACCACTTCCGGTCCCTAATTTCTGTACTTCCGGGTGTCTCTCGAGTTTTATAATTGTATATTCTCACATTA
This sequence comes from Notolabrus celidotus, assembly GCF_009762535.1. Taxonomy (NCBI): domain Eukaryota; kingdom Metazoa; phylum Chordata; class Actinopteri; order Labriformes; family Labridae; genus Notolabrus; species Notolabrus celidotus. The sequence continues at coordinate 14,700,876 of NC_048274.1, read as the reverse complement.
AACCAAACTACAGCTGCGCTTTGACTCAAACATGTTATGTATGTCCAGCAGATTCACTATGAATCTATTATGATCCAGTATAATCCTGCCTGTTCAGCTTCATTTGGCTTGGGGCCGACACAGGAAAAGAAAACAGGAAGACCCAACAGATGCATTAGGTTGGACATGTATACCCTTTTAAAAACATCACGGGTTAAATCATCCTTGAACTTGTCCGTGAAGAGACAATTTAATGTCTCATCTAGGGTTGCCAACTGTCCCGTATTAGCCGGGACATCCTGCACATTGTGCTAAATTGGTTTATTTCATACAGGACCTAATTTTTCCCGTATATTGACTATTAACTCTTGTAAATACAGCAGACTGCACTCTACTACGGTGGCCCTGAAGTGCAAATCAAAACGGCAATTCAGAAAACAGTACGGCAAATCAAAAAACAGTACGACAATTCAGAAAACACTATGGCAAATCAGAAAACAGTACGGCAATTGAGAAAACACGACATCAATTCAGAAAACACAACGTCAATTCAGAAAACACTACATCAATTCAGAAAACACTACATCAATTCAGCAACTCAACGGCAATTCAGAAAACACTATGGCAAATCAGAAAACAGTATGGCAAATCAGAAAACACTACGACAAATCAGAAAACACTACGGCAAATCAGAAAACACTACGACAAATCAGAAAACACTACAGCAAATCAGAAAACACTACGACAAATCAGAAAACACTACAGCAAATCAGAAAACACTACGACAAATCAGAAAACACTACGACAAATCAGAAAACACTACGGCAAATCAGAAAACACTACGACAAATCAGAAAACACTACGACAAATCAGAAAACACTACAGCAAATCAGAAAACCCTACAGCAAATCAGAAAACACTACAGCAAATCAGAAAACACTACAGCAAATCAGAAAACACTACGGCAAATCAGAAAACCCTACAGCAAATCAGAAAACACTACAGCAAATCAGAAAACACTACAGCAAATCAGAAAACACTACGGCAAATCGAGTCATGTCCCATGAGAGTACCTACTCCTTCCGGTTTGGTTATTGCCGATGTGTTTTCTGATTTGCCGTTGTGATTTGCACTTCAGGGCCACCGTACTTTACAGATCCTAGATCAGATAAAACAGCAGTGGCAGATCATGTGCCAATCACACCACCTGTCATCCAATCACAGAGGATTTTCTCTCTGATGGCCATTAAATGGTCAGACTCAAGAAACAGATGCAGCACAGAGCTGATCAAAAATGAACTTCAAGTATCTGTAAACTGTGACTTGTCATGTAAGGACTTCTCTCTGGCTGTGCAAAAGGATAAAAGACTGCTTGAGTCAGTCAAGAGCAGCAAAAAGTATCCATGGAAAAAGTACATTTGTTGAGTCATACTCCTCTTTTTCATTTTATTTATCTTTTGCCTGTTTTTTGATGTATAGAGCCAAATTGTGGTTTCTTTGAGGTTTATACATATGAGGTTACATAATGATACAGTAAGGATTAAAGGGAATATACACACTTTCTGCATTTCCAGTTGAATCAGAATATGAATATCAGTAGGGTCCCTACAATGCTGCAGCTGCTTCTATCAAAATCCTTCTCCCACTTGTTCAATATTGACACAACATAACATAGTAGGCAATGTTTGTTTGTGATGTGAACCATCATCCAGTTGTTTATCCCTACATCTTCCAATGACTCCTTCCACATGGGATGTTTCTGGCCCGACCTAAGACCAGTCACATGGGAATCTGTCTGAATGGAGGGTAAGACATATTCACCAGAGCATCATACACCTCCTCATTCTGCTGATTTTTAGGCTGCCACAAGGACCAATTCATATTGAACCATACAGACCCTTTAGAGCATTGTATCACATTGTGTTTTCTTCTATGGTTTTCTTTCACATTGGGCGCCCAAAGAAGATACTTCACCATATCTTGTCAAACTTGACTATAGAGGCATCCAATGAACACACACAATTTATAGCCTAGCACTTTACACAGACAAAGACATCACAAAGTGCTTTACACAGACATGAAATACAGATGTTTTTTATTAAAAAAAACAATGGCAAGTAGGTCCCTAGAGCCACAGATGAAAGCAGTAACACAGATTCCCAGAAGCAGAGATCAATAAAACAGTGTGACTAAAGTTGTTCAGACAGTTAACCAAATGTCTGTCCAAACAGGTGTGTTTTTAACAGCTATTCAAAGACATCACCTTATTCTGCTGAGGGTAAAGATGAGGGCAGATCATTCCACAACTTTGGGGCTACAGCCTGCGAGGCGCTGTCACCACAGGCTTTTACATGAGTGCATGGAACTTTTGAACTGTTTGAACTGTTTAAACGGGTTGGCTGGTGAAGTAGTTTGACTGAATAATCTGGGGTCTTACTGTAAGGGGATTTGTAGGTAAGATTAGGAATATAGGAATATAACTCCCAGATTACGGAGGCTGTAGTGAACAGCAGTACACAGGGACCCAATTTATCTGTGAGATGATGGGAATAACCTCTTGGGAAACAACTAAGATCTCTGTTTTACTGTTATCAAGCTTGAATTGTCAGCAGATAGACAGATACGTATGTTTGATGTTTATTTAAGTTCTATAGTTTAGCCTCTGTTCCCTCTGTCAACATTAAGAAGGCAGGGTTTATGACTTATAATGCAGCTGGTCAGCAGAGGGAGCTCTAAATCCATTGGCTTCAAAAGTCAGTGAAAACTTATGACGTTTTATATAATATACACTCTGACTGGGACTTAATGATACATGGTTTTGTTGATTAAAGAGCCAGTTGACCCAGGGTTAAGTTTGGTACAGCAAGGTAGAGAGGAAGGTACAGATTTGATCAATCAACTACACCACAGTCCCTGGGTTTAACCCATAGACTGTATAAATAATGGACGTAGTATCCGTAGCATCACCCATTTGTTTCTGAGGCACTGTTTTGAAGCCAGTCGGTGGCAGGAACCATATTGGAAATGCTGAAGTGAACCTAACTGCTGTCAAACTAGTGTCAGGTAAAGAGGCGGGCTTTGAGCCTCCAAGCTAGCTACTACAGTGTTCCGCCTGTCAGTCAAGTCAGCTGTGCTACTTATAATGGATAACTCGTAATCTCAATATCGCGTTATGAAAAAGACAACCCCCGTAGTTTTTGTACCAGGCTGTAAACATGTTTATTTCTGCTGTAAAGATTGGCTTTCTTGAATGTGTGTGTATGTGGTTTCCGGTACTTCCGGAGCCAGCTTCAAGAGGACACTTGATGTACTGCAGTTTTTACTTCAATTCTTGCGGCCGGATATTGCAGCTTGGTTTAACCGTATAGCTGCAGCTTCTTTCAGGAAATATTAGTGACTAGTGAGGGTGAAAAAAAGCTAGAAGGTGAATATATGATTGAAAACTTGTCTGCTAACAAAATCTCAAAATATATGGTGTGACACACTGAAAACTCTTCAACAGCAACAACAGTCACAAGTGTTTCTGTCATGGCTCGAGCTCCTCTTCTTTACAGTCCAGTAAAAATTCAGACCTCATAGACCTGTTGAAAAACAACACACCAGGACTGCATGATATAATTTGATTCCCTTTTAAAGTTACAGAAACAGATGTGCAGCACATTGCTTGAGATTTTGTTGTTCCAGCTTTATGCAGTTATGGGTCTTAAAGCTACCCCTTTGAAACCTTTAGCTTTAAGACCCCACGTATAATAATGTTACTGATATTGTAATTGTTGTAATTCTGTAAGAGGTCCTGTGTGAACACTGATGACTTTACTTTTTAATCTTGGGAATTCTCTTAATTTTTTTCCATCTGGACTTTTTAGTTTATTAGTTTCTTTCTGCACTTTTCAAAGATTTAACTTTTACAACTCTTAAACTGTTCAATGAGATTAGTTTAAAAACTAAGTGTGGGAACTGTCATTTTGTGTTGATTTGGGTGGCCCTGAGGACAAAGGACTTCCTATCTTTTTGCTGATTGTGTCCCGTAAATGTGTGTGTGTGTGTGTGTGTGTGTGTGTGTGTGTGTGTGTGTGTGTGTGTGTGCGTGCGTGTGTGTGTGTGGGGGGGGGATAGAAATCCCCAGCTGTGTTATCATTTTCCTGGGCTATTTACAACCTCAATTCCACAAGAGTTGGGAGCATGTGTGAAATGTTGTTAAACAGAATTTGTTGGTTTGGAAATCATTTAAAGCCTATATTTAATTGAAAATAGTGCAAAGCTGGTGCTGATGGTTTGGCCAAGTGGTTAAGTCGTGCACCCAATGTGCAGAAGCTGTAGTCCTCAGGCGGGCAGCACTGGTTTGATTCCAACCTGCAGCCCCTTTCTCACGTCACTCCCAACTCTCTCTCCTGGTTCCCTACTCTATCCACTATCCTATCCTCTCACAATAAAGGCATAAAAGCCCCAAATTATAAATAATAATAAAAAAAAGTAGTGCAAAGACAACATATTAAATGTTGAAACATTTTATTGTTTTATGAAAGATTCATCTTGATGTCAGCAACATTTTTCATAAGAATAAATGTGAATTCAGAAATACAAGTTGTTTATTTGAGAGAAATAGTTAAAAACTTCTAAAATGAACATTCAGTAGGTGTTGGTTTTGTTGCCCCCATGTGGACAAAGTGACGCCTCTTATCTCTTTGCTGATTTTGCTCTCTACTCAAGTAAGTAGCATTTATAGCTTTTTTGTTTATGAAACTGTTTGCCTTTAACAGTCAAATATATCACTCACCCTCAATGTTTAATGTGAGAAATGTAAAAGTACGCCATTTGTCCAGCATGTTGTTGATCACTTTGTGACACCTACCCCATGGCAGGAGCTTTAAGCATTAAAAATAACTACGCAGACATAAGATTTTCATCCTAATGGCCTTGTTGCTTCTGTAGCTCATAAAGAGGCATCAATATTAATTTCAGTCCATTTTACGACCAGCTAAAAACTCCCCACAGAACCTTTAAGCATGTTGACAGCACAATGTTCCCAGAGATGGAACAATTACCCTGGACGTTCAACCTGACGTTCGTTCAAAGTGTTCCCCACTGGAACAGATTAAGAAACCCTGAACAGGTCAGTTAAAGGGGGAGGTGCTTCCTAGCTGAAGTAAACAGTCTGTTTAATGTCTTTCTCTTGCTTTGTAGGGCTTCATCCTTAAGTAACCTTGATGAAGTCAAAGGGATGTCATTAAGGTTATCTCATGTTGGGCTTCAAAACTACATTTTTTCTGTTCTAGAAAGCCTTTGATTAAAACAAAGGACATGGAGTCCTAAGAGGTAGAAGGGATATCATTTGTGGTTATTATGATGGTTACATTTTGTCATGCTGAGGCCTATGAGTTATGTTTGGAGAGGTCTATACCTTCTATGATAAGTGTTGTTTTTCACCTCTGTCATACCCAACCACACAGGAACTATACATTTGTCAGGCCAAAAGATGATGCCCACCTTTAGAAAGAAAAAATGTATCAACTAAAGACAAAAAAGGGGAAAAAATATAGTCCCTAAGACTGCCTGTTACTCCCTCCTATGCTCTTGTACCTATTTCCTTCCAGTTTGAATAATGTATTATTTTGTTAAATTAAGGACAGGCATGTTTTAAAAGGACCTAAAATGCTTAATGAGAATGCTTCCTTACATGTTTTTATGTGAATTTCAGGTATTTCTAAAAGGGAGACATAGCATTGAAACATCCATTCATTGTAAATTCTCACTTTGTATTTTGACTCTCTCTTATTTATAGGACTTAGTTAAAAGTTTGAAAGACCTATGAGATACTGTAAATGAACAGATCAGTTGTGGTCAAACAAAACGTCCATCTGGTTTCTTTTCAGTGATGAGAGACATGTGGTGAAGTCTGTGTGATATGAGTTTGTCCAACAGGTGGCAGTCTGGAATTACTAATACAGGGGAGTGGTGTCTCCTTCTCATCCGTTTTTCAATAAAACAAAACCCACTTTACATGACGGATCATTTCATTTAGCATGATTCTTAGGTATTGACCTCAAAGAGGGCCAGCATCCAGTGCCACAATATAAAGTGACAATATAGCAATCAGCTAAAGGACAAAGTAATCCCAACAGTCCTCCAGCCTTCAAATGTTTAACTTTCTGTAAACTGGAATTTTTTAAGGGATAATTATTTCTTAATAACTAAAGCACTATAGAGTTTAGTAAGTGCACAGAAAATTTAACTGCAGGGTTGTTGTTTTTTGGAACAGTGTCTTCTAAAGTACATTCAGAATTACTTTCACCTCATTCCGGGAGATCAGACAAGCCAGTGCTAAAATACCCCCTGAGGAATGTAACATTGGGGTTCCATAGTCCATCTATAAAAAAATTCATACGAAAACTGAATACATTTATGAGACAGGGGTGAACAATGGGGATTCTTAAATGTTTACTACATATCTCACACCCCATTTATACATTTTAACCATTTTTTCTGGACAAGACGCAGTTTGGTGTTTCAAGTAAGTTGACAGATGAAGGAAAACAGTTAGCCTTTTATCACTCTGTTGTTTCAGTGTCCTCTGATATATGAACAAATTAGTCAAATCTGAGAGAAAGTTTGACACTCTCCAAGTTTTGAAGATATGCATTAAAACATTTTGGCAGTGGGTCTCTGTCTAAGTTTGTGTGCTGTGCTTTATGCGTGGACAAGAAGACATCTGAAGTGAACTAAGTTTTGGTTCTCCATGGAATGAGACTCCTGAAGCTCCTGTAGGTGTAACACGCCTCATTCAAAAAAACATCTGGACTACATGGGAACTGCAACCCTTTGTGATTCACCAACAGGCCACCTGTTTCTCAAACTGCTGACCCCCCCCCCCTTGCTTTGTGTGGATTATTCTTGATTTGTGAAATGAGGCCAACTACTTTCTAAAGCTCCCGTGAAGAACATTTGGTTTGGGTGGATTTTGGCGCCCCCTGTGGACAATGTGGTACCTCCTCTCTTTGCTGATTTTTTCCTGTGGATGTGTATGTAGTGTTTTCCAACAAAGAATCTCACATTTGCCTTTATCACTCTTAGGTTGTTTTTTTTAAAAGGCTGTTTCAGTATTTTACAGTAAGTTAATTTATCGGACACCTACCCCTCGCCAGAAGTTTTAGGTACCCAAAATAACTAAACAGAAGTAATCAGTCTCATCACTGATGGGCTGGATTGCTTTGGTAGGCCATACTGACACATCAATAGCAATGTCAGTCTGTTTTGTTACTGGACAAAAAAAATCTTCACAGTAGCTTTAAGCTTAATAGTTATTGTGGAATAAAAAAGACCTTTGTGTGATGTTTAGGCAACTTGAAATCCTGTTCGTACAAGTTAAACCCATTGTGGTCACTTGTGACCTCCCTCCCCACCTATGTATGCTCCACACCTTATGCTCTTCACAATTTCAGTTTCAAGCTTGTTCCTTTTTCTGTCACAGTATAGTTTCAGTTCAGGCCTGTAGCCCCCTCTTGAACACCCATGAGAACTTTCCTTTCTCATTAAGCCAAGAAATACAATGACTCAAACTGATCCCTGTTTTGGTCAGAATGAGTCACAAACCTAAAAAATACTCGAGCAGAAATGATTTGCAAAAAGCCAAATTTACAAGATACATGGTTAAATTATCAATATGATGACTTTTTTTTTTTTTTGCACTCATCATACTTTTTCCCAAAACGGCTGCACAACAATTTACCTCAGGATATATGCAGTTACATCTTAAAAAAACTGTGCTATTAATGCAAAGCTCTGTGCTATTAATGACAAAAGTCAGCTCTGTCGGGTGTATTATAATGGATCTATACTGAAAGTAAATATTGACGTTCACCCTGGGTGAGTGCTTATTCCTCTGCGCCATCATACATGTAACGTTATACTCCTGAAGTGTAAGTTAAAAGAGAAAAACAAACACACAAATCATCTCAGAGGTAAAGAAAAGGGTGAAGTATCTCCATAAACTACGATTCCCGAATAACACAGGGGGGGAGAGCGTACCCGAGCCACAGCCAGCGTGATCTTCTCTTCACTGCAGTCCTCTTGTCTGGTTTCTCGTTTGCGCGGAAGGAAAAGTAGTCCCCTTACAGTAGAAGGACCGCGCTCTGCTTTGCCTCACACAGAACTCACTGATCGAAGAAATGTAAGCGTCAAAATGTAAAATGAAGGTGTCACTTCATTCATTGAACATAAATACCTTCTGATCAGTCTTGCAATTGCACTTCAATTTTCAGTATCGCTGCGCCGAGCTGTCAAAATGCAGCGCGATAACCTCCTGAGTGGCTCTGAACACACCTGTGGCGAAAATGAGCTTTCATGTGAATAATGCCTTATGTGGATGTGATATATCTATGTCCTGTATATAAATTAACCATTTTCATTTTGCCTAGTACTCCCAAAAAGATGAGATGACAGCGGCATTTTGTCTAAGAGTAGGTCGCATAGTGCTGATATGAGCAGAAACATGTAGCTTTTAATAAATACTTTTTCTACCTGATGTATACTGTGCTGTCTTTCTTCATATACCTGCCTCAGTCTGGTGAAACGATCGGACAGATTTATACTGTTTTGACTCACAGACGGTCACTTTCCTTTCTTGCTCTGATTTTCTCCAGCTCGAAGGATTGGTCTTGAATTTTCGTCATTTAAGCTCCGATAAATTAGTTTCACAAGTTTGTGTCCGACAGAGACGACAGGCGATAGAGCCTAACTTTTTTAATTTCGTTAGAGGTAAACACAGCCCCCTGACAGGGACTGACAGCTGACTAGTTTTCAAATACCCGCCTTATTTCCGCCAACAGCACCTGCACTTCCGGGGAGAACCCTTCAGAATAAAAGCCGTATCTAAAAAAATACAGCACAAGTGTACATATTTATTTTACAAAGTTATTTTTTTTTAACTACAAAAACGTATCTCCTTACGAAATGTCAATAAAAAACAATAAAAAATTAGATTCAAATATTTAAGAAAGAAATAAATACAAATGAGTGTAAATACAATTTGATGATTTCGAGGAAAAAGTACATTGAAAAACGAAGCTTTTCTTAATATTCACAAAAACCTAAAAATCAAGGAAAACTGCTTTTTTTAAATGGAGAATCTGTGCTTGTCTTTACCACAGCATAATTATGCGCAATGTACACAAATCATGTGATACTCTCAACTCAACTCAACTTTATTTGTATAGAACCTTTCATACATGCAGCCCAAAGCGCTTCACAAAAAAGACAGAGAGAGAAAACAACAGAAAAGGGAAAAATATAAACAACCATGAAGAAAAAAATCATAAAGTAAAACTAATAAAATAATTAGGAGTAAAAACCAAAATTCAAACTTCTGTTAAAGTTAAAAAGATCAGATAAATACAAGAAATACATAGATCAATAAATAAAAATAATAATAAATAAATACATGCTGTTAAAACAAAGATTATAATAACGCAGTCCAGGGTTAAAAAAAATTACTCCAAATCAAAAGCCAGATTAAAAGGTAAGTCTTAAGTTTACAAAGTCAGTTGTTTCCTAAAAGTGGTGTCAACATATTTCACTATGATAGATTTGGCAGGGTAAAACCCTAAAACTGGAGAAAAAAAACAACTTTTTTGGGCATTAATGGGATAAGCCAAAGTCAATCTTGAAGCCGCCAACAATCATTGTGCAAATACATAACTAGCATAAAAGCATGTACTTGCATTTAAAACACTTAATATAGCTGATGGACTAGTGAGAAAGAAAGACAATAATCCACTAATGTCACAAATACAGTTACAGGGGTTAATATGAGATGTAATACATCCCTTGACACATAAAACATCTGTTCTTCTCACCACATCTAGAGCAAAATCAGAAAAATGTAAGAGGTTGATCTTTGGAATCATTCAAAGTCTCTCTGACATGCATGTTATCATGGCTAAGAAAACCTTTTAGGATATCTTGAAGAAGTAGCTTTCCTGATGGGTTAAGATTAACTCCCAACTGCCTCCCTTGCCATGCAGCATACATCATTAACTCTGTTGCATACAAACATTGAAGTAACAGTGCAATCAGACCTCCTTCAACAAGATGACCAATTTTAGTTTGAGATGATAATTAGACAAACAGGACACTGCAAAATGACCTTATACTGCAACGCTGGGTTGAAATTAACTGTACTATTGGTAAGTCTGTATATTCCTCTGCAAATATTTAATTGACCAAAGCACCAAATTCAACGTGTAGTGAACCTGGAGCCTTTCAGATCTGCAGCCTTGCACTGGCAATAGCAATAACAATTTTATTTATAAAGCACATTTCATTACAGGTGAGCTTAATGTGCTTTACATTGAGGATAAAAATATGGAAAAACAATGGATACACCCAATATACATCAGACACAGCAACAGCAACAGCAATCAAACAAAAAGCAAGTGTTACTGCACATGCAGCCAGCCACACTGTAACTATTGCAGATGATTTGTGCAGTTTGTGATACAGCCATGCTTACATTCCAATTCTACATCAGGTGTATTGACATTATTTTTGACAATAAGAGGAATAACGACTGTGTGAGAAAAGCTAAACAATGTTTCATAAAATAGAACACAGATCAGGTAAGTCTAATATATAACTCTTTAACACTCACTACGTTGTATTAGAATAAAATAGAATATCTTTATTGTCATTTTCACAAGTATAACGAAATTAAGTGCAATCTTATTTCAGTGCAATAGATAATATAAAACAAAAATAAGTGCAAAGAAAACACAGAAACCCACAAGACAGACAAACCCACACATACATCTACATTGGACATTCATTGCACAATTCCCTTAGGCAAGATATAACAGTACTGAATTTATGTTTTAGCAGCGTTCAGTGCAGTGATGGCTGTGGGGTAGAAACTGTTCATCAGTCTTTACATTTCTGCAGTGATTAGTATGTCTTTTGGAGATTCATTCATAAGAAACCACACCTTTCGAGGAGATAAAGCAGAGACAAACATATTTTACATCAGCACAGTGTGTGCTGACTCCTGCAGCATCTCCCGCTGTGTGGGACCATCATGTCACTGTGCACGGCGGAGGGATACAATAACCAGTGTCATCGTGGTGCTGAGGCTTTTGCAAACCAAAAATGTCTGCCTAAGGGAAACTCGTAACTGATATATATAGAGGATATTTTCACAGGTATTGCTGCTCAAGCCCACGTTTTCCTATTTCGAGGCGTACCGCAAGAAAGTGAGCTTCCACCAGATCACCCTAGTCGGGATTTGAATCGGAAAAAGGTAAAAATATTTAGTGAGTTTGTCAGAAGCTTTCGGTCCTGTGAAAGAAGTTGGGAGTTGAGAAAGACCATCATTGCGTTTTTGTATTTTGGAGCTGGGAAATGAGATTTTCATGTGCAATAATTGTTTGTCAGTGTCCCTTACCTTAATGAAGTGTGTAACATGTGTCTCACTTTTTTGGAAGACACTGCCTCCTTCTTTATACTAATGTCTGCACATTGACTGAAACCTCTGCAGCTGGTTGCAGCTCGTTTTCAATCCATGTCAACCAGAAACTGCGGCTAGCTGTAGCCACGAGCTAAGCGACGTGAGGTGCCTCTGCTAACCATGACTGCTGCAGGAATCACTGACATTAACTTATCTAGAGCAAGACTTAATAAGTGAGTAACATGAAGTAGTAATAGTGCGTGTTATTACAGAGATACATTGGAACTGTGTGCGACAAAGCGATGCTGCAGGTCCTGCCATCCATGCACAGCGCTGCCTTAAACCTCCTTTTCAGCATCGCAGTGTTGCACTAAACTGAAGGTGTTAACTAAATGTTTTTGCATGTTTACAAATCACTAGTGTGACCAAACTGTCAGCGTCCCTATGTGATTCAATGCCACAGCTTACTTTACTTCAAAGTCTTTTATTTCTGCATGCATAATAACAAATAGCTCTCGTGTCTGACAAGTCATTTCCTGTGCCACTCTCGTCCCCGCTGTCTGAATAAAGCACAGAGATGTTGATCTGAGGATTGGGCTGTGTGTGTGTGTTTCTGCAGGTTTCGAATAAATCAGACTGAAATGTTGACTTGAAGAGCTGTGTGTGTTTCTGCAGGTTTCTAGATCGCCAGGATGAACCCTCAGCAGCGGATTGCCGCGCTTGGAACAGACAAGGAATTAAGTGACCTGCTGGATTTTAGTGCGGTATGGATTTGTATTTGTCTCTTCATTCTTACAAAGCAGCTCTGCGGGGTTTATAGTTGTCTGGAATTAATTCAAGAAGGCTCTTCTAATTGTTAAGTTCATATAAGTGTTGATCAGGGGGTTTCATTAGCAGCACCACCTGCCAAATGCTTTTGAAATGTTAGCAGTGGAAAGTAAAAAAAAAATCAGGTCACCTGCCTCCATTGTAGATATGGCTTCCTTATAATGAAAAATGATATGTCTATGATTAAGATTCTAGATTATGAATGGACAGGGATTGAAATTGTAGAATTATAACCTTTCCAATTCAACTGAATCAGTGGTTCCAACTCTAAATTCTTCTTCATAGATTTTAGAAGATGCAGAAAAGAAAGTTACATGATTAGCAGAAAAACTCAGTGACATGTGAGGAAAAAGCTGAGCCTCCTGTTGCCCCATCTGATTTCAAAAACTACCCTTGATTTTGAGAGTCATCCTGGATCATCTGAATGGTTTCCTTTACTCTGTTTGCATCTCTTTAATAATTATCCATGTTCTTCCCTTCAGATGTTTTCTCCGCCTGTCGGTGGAGGGAAGAACAGGCCCACTACACTTGGAAGCAGTCAGTTTAGTACTTCAGGTAGGACCTGGTTTGTTCTCAGTCTGTGGTCTTGCATGTGGCTCTCACTCCTTGTCTGTGGTGTTCACATCTGGTGCTTGGGACATAAACTCTCCACCTGGGATTATAGTAGAAGAGCACGACTGTAAACACGTAGAACAAAGTGCAGTCTAGGCATTTGACATGTGTAAGTGTCTTATTGATCCAGTGATGGAGGAGTGTGTTAGTTGAATTTGTTCTGGTTTGTTTTTGACTGTCACATGCAGAAACAAGAATTTGTGTCTTTGTCAGGGTTCCTTTTGGCAGATCAATGGGCAAATTGGGGTAGCTATTTATTTAATTAAACCTCAACACATTTTACTTTCCAATAGTATTTTTTTATTATTATTTAAAAAATCTATATTTTAATTATTATAATTAAAAAAAAAATCAAAATTCCCTTAAAAGAAAAATATTTAAATCTACATTTTATGAAATTACAACCTATTACATTAATAAAAAAAATACAGGTAATCAACTTTATTAATAAATGCAACTTTGTATTTGCATTATAGCGAGTTGCAGCCCTACATTGCCTCTGATAGCCCTCATACACATACATGTTATTGTCCTTTCAACATATCACTTTATTATTGGTTTATCTACGAGCACCTGTGTTGCCGAACAGGTTTGGTTGTATTACCAAGAGTTCAGATTCCCTGCTCCTGGATTGCTTCCTAGTTATAAATGCCACAGGACATTAATCTGAAGCCCATCTATTGTCTGATGTGCGAGTCAACAATCGGGCATTCTGTTTTCTGAAAGCATGGTTTGTGTGTGTCCACAAAGCCTTCTTGTCGTCAGTTATCTGTGAGACGAAAGACACACACTTAGTGGAAACTGAACGAAAAGACAAAGAAAGACAAACAGAGCTGTCACTCATGAACTGTGACTTTTACAATACCCAATCATTCAAGTGAACAGGATGTTGTCTGTGTGCCTGAGTGTGTGTGTCTGTGTGTGCTTTCTTATGTAAATCAAATGACATCAAGTCAAACTGATTTTGGGGTTCAGGTTAACTCCAGCTTTCCTTGTATACTGAATTTACTCCTCCTTGAAGCTGTGTCAAAGATGGGATTTATTGCACCAGAGTTTACAGGTGAGCCTTATAAACTGTTCATTAATTGTAAACTGTTTCTAATTGTGGATGACTAATATAAGCTAAGCTGATGTTTCCTTTCAAAATCACATAGATGATACCAAATGTACTAATTCCTAATGACTGTTTTGACTAAATCCTCAAATGACCACACCAGAATCTGTCTCTAACATCTCTCTCTACTATACTGACAAGATAGTAGTATTTGCTTTGCAGATTATTATGTGTGGTCATTATGCAGGCAGTCACCTTCTCTGGGCTGGGCCCTGCACTCTGTGACTTGTAAAATGGACCAACATCAGCACGATGCTTTTTGTTTGAAACAGAAAGGAACAGAGCGTGTTGAGTTACAGCTAAAGCTCGATGTCATGTGTTGTCTGGTGTTCAGCTTTGAGCTGTAGACTTGTATCAGTGTTGACGGTTTTTATATCTTGAAAAAAGATCTGCAGTTAACTAGGTAAATATTTGAAGTTTTTTACTGAATGATTGATACTTTGATTTAAACAATTTCAGCTAGAAAGTAAATTTTGTCTTCATGTTTTCCCATTCAGTGGCTTTAAGAATAACTGTGAAATATTTTGGCATGTATCTTCACTGCAGCAACAGGATGTTAGTACAACAAAAACAAGAGTGATTGTTGCTACAGTAAAACAATTGAAGTTTCATTGCACAGATATCATGTCTCTGTAATGGCTCTGCTGGTTAAAATTTCAGTGACTGATGGGCATAAGACCCCCCCGCCTTTCTTGAAATTTGATTTGCCACTCCAAATCCTGAACTACGATTGGATTGGCTGTTTGTTCTTGGATATGTTAAATCAGGTATTTGGACTCTGTTTCATTGGGCTGCTTGAAGCTTTCTCATCTTCTGTTGGTAGAGAAATACAGAGAGGGAGGGAGAGAGGGAGGGAGAGACAGAGTCGATTGACATAGAGATAAAGTGAAGACAGAGTGTTGGTAAGAGAAACAAACAAAGCAGTAAAACAAAGAGAAAAAAATAGGTTATTTCTGATGTTTTACAGCAGTTACACCCTAAAGAACTACAAACATGTCCACTTCGCCAAACAAATGTGCAGAAACGTTTCTGATTCTGTTTGTTTGCTGACAATGCTTTTTGTCCTGTTTGCTGCGTGTCTCTCTGCTCCGCCCTCCATCACAGCCACTACACTGCAAACTCTTCTCAATTTGCAAATACAGATGGTTTTTTAGTCCATTTGGCGTCTCATTAAGATGCACACACTACGTTTATGTCCGTTACAGATAGACTGAGAGCCAAGCAGAGAGACATTGATAAATAACACCTGTTCTCTATACGTTGTCCCAACCTGCACTGCAAAATGTGTCCAAAATACAAAACTTTGAAAATGCAGGAAGACGTCATACTCCAAGTAGATTCACACACCTTCACAACTGTCCTCTGGATCATTAATGTTTATTCAGAGGATACTTTTTTGGGATACATTACTTTAAAGCTAGGGTTGGTAGTCACAGAAAACTAGCATGAATTTGAATGTAGCATTTCCTCAGAGCTCCTCCAAAATGACGCCCCTGCACATGCACAAGCACCGCTGATTTGCTACCATATGATCGTGACTGATTCAAAACCGGTCCTCAGCACATCATTTGTGTTTTGCACTAGATCAACTCATGTCTCACTCAGCGGTAAGAAAACACCAAAACATTATCATAGTGAAAGTTAAAAACACAAACAAACATGAAATGTGCACGCAGAAGGTGGGCAGAACGGCAGGACAGGATTTGATTGGCTTCATTGGTTTCATAAATTGGATCCTGATGGCAGGGATTGGTTGGTGTTTTCCTGGGTTTACTCCGGCTGTAGATAGCAGCTTTTTTTCACATTTTTTTAAAGAACACATTATGTATTGATTGACATCGGGACATAAAGATAATTTTTTACCGGTATAACAAAAAGTGTATCTAAATCTGACTACCAACCCCAACTTTAAAGAAAAGTTGCAGATCATTAAAGGAACTTAAGTTAAATGTTAAACTTTGTTTAATTACTTTTTCTGTAGCAGTACTGTGTTGGTTAGAAATCAAATCTTTTTTTGCTTTGCTGTGGTATCTAAACAAGTATCGACATCATATGATGTACTATATTTACTGCACCTTCTCCCTCATTGACTAACACCAATGCTGTTATATCTGTAATACCAGCTGTTAAGACAACATCTCCAGGTTATGAGTCTCACCTGCAGGAAACTAATATCAGCTGATACATCAACCGAACTGATGTAATGGTCTATCTCCCGCTCACTGGTTTATATAAGTCTGCTTCTGTAGGCGTAAATGTAAATGTGACCAAACTCAATCATGCAAAACGTAACCTCCATCATATAAGAAATGATGATTTGAAAATGAACTGCAGCACCTCAGAGTGTATAAGGCCTATAGAGGGTAAATCCCTCCTTCCTCCTGCCCACAGTCTGTGCTCCTGTGTCTCTGATCCTCAAGGTAGGGGAAGCAGCCCCATAAGTGATTGAGAACATAAGGCAAGTGAGTGTGCAGACAGAAGTGTGGAAATTGCAGGGAATGAGAGTTTGGATTATTGCATCTCAGCTGGGCATAGACAGATAATTGAGGCAGAGTGGGACTGGCGAGACCCTTCAAAAGTGTGCCAGAAAGAGATGGATCGGAAAAAATAGCCAAAGTGGCTCCAGCCGGGATTCATCGTTCCTCCATCCAGCTGTGTTGATGATGCAAATGTGATGAGGATATTGACTCTTTAGTGTAGCAGGGCAGTGGATGGCTGCTGTTGAAAGGGTAATTTTCATTTAGTGGTATGTAATGGTTTATTTGTTAGCTGTGACCAGGAGCTTCTTTAGGTTGGTCAGGCAGTGGATGCATGCTCAAATGCTGGGCCTCAGCTGGGTCACAGTAGAGGGTCAGACTCCAGTCCTGAATGAGTTGAGTCAATTTTCAAATAAAATAAATATATGAACAAACATCATTACAATGATTTTAATTGACAAAATAAGCAATTGTGGATTCTGAATCCATCAGAAAGTACATTGTAAATCTTCTTCATACAAAAGGGGCCTTAAGATAAGTAATTTTTTTCTCCTAAAATGTGACTCAGATCTTTTTTTTAACATCAAATAGTTTAGCATTCAGCACAGATCAGAATCTGATCTCTGTATTCAGACCAAGTGGCAACCTCCGGTCTAAAAATATGAGTCCAATGTGGAAGTGCTAAAAACTGCAGCTCATCGACGATCCACACGAGGCTGGCTCCAGATACACACCAATTCAAAAAAGGCGATCTTTACAGCAGAAGTAAACATGTTTACAATCTGGTACAAAAGACGAGTGTAGTCTGGATAGCTAATTTCTCGATCGGCACACACTGTACGGGGGGTTAATTTTTTTCTAACGCAGCAATTTCGAAGATATTGAGATTACGCGTCTTCCAATGAGAGGCACAGCTGACTTGATTGACAGGCAGGAAAAACTGTAGCTGTTGGCTAGGAGGCTTAAAACCTGCCTCTTTACGTCACAATCGCTCGACAGCAGCAATATGGCTGCTGACGACGATTGGCCTCAAGACAGCGCTTCAGAAACAGATGGGTGACCTCACGGATACTACGTCCATATTTATACAGTCTATGATTCAGACTCTATCAGTTCAACATTTTTGTAGTGTGACCTCACCATGAGCGGTCATGTGACTTCTTCAACACTAGATTTAGAGTTAGGCGATATTGGAAATGATGTTATTACAATGAAATATTTCATATCAGTTGATATCAATAATTATCACAATAAATACCAAATCAGTATTTCATTTAAATTCAAAGGCAGATTTTTGGTTCTGAGTGAAAGTTGAACAAACCACACAGTTAGCTTGTATCTGTATTTAGTTTTCTGATAAACTTCTTGAATCCATAATTTCTGACGGTGCTAAGTAAGATATGTAAGTTTTCTTCCATGTCGCTGTTGCTTGTTTCAGCTCTGTTTACATTCCGCTCCAAACGTCTTTAAGCCCTGCCTACGTCTCACCCTACAACATGATTTGCTGTTCAATGCCATCTTCTTCTCCTGTCTTATGTTAGGTGGAAAGTAGCGTTTAAGGCTCATTAGCACCCCTCCCTTTCCAGCCGTTGGGGGGTGCAATTACAGGTTTAAATATATCACATTTTTATTGAACATTTGTCATATTTATATTGAGAAAAAATATATCATGGTAATTATCACCTAGCCTTAACTAGATCAACATTTATCACAGTTCACTGTAGATGTTGACAGATGTGGTAAAAATGAACCCTTTGTTTACTGAAGTTTTTTCACTCTGCACCACTGCAGATCACTTTATGAGGGAGTGTGAACAGTGACTTCAGTGGCCTCCATGACACCTTTGAACAGTAAGAGATGTGACCTGTCTGCACTGAATCTGGGCTATAAATATCACCATATTTAAAAAAGAGAAGTAAAAAAGAATTGGATCTTAGCAGTAAATCTAAATTGATCAATAAGGCTTGCAGTATGAGCACGTTTGAGTGGCAGCTTTGCAGCAGGTGAACCTTGTAGAGTGGCTCAATGTACTGTCTCTTCTCTAAACCACACACACCCCTGGACTGCAGTTTACAGATGGACTAAAGGATAGATTTGTACTCAATGATTACAACTCATTGGTGTCCATCGGGATAGATCATAACTTTATGTCATTTTTTCTGCAGTAAATTAGTCAGCAACAAAATAAGAAATGCAACTTCCTCAACCTGATTATTTCTTTGAATGAAACTGGGAGGTCACTGGTAAATAATTTATACAGAGACATCCACTCTGTCTGACACTGTGTCCCTGAAGAGTTGTTTTCTGTTTTTTATTCTGATTCTATATTTTGATTCATGCTTTTGATGAAGTAGTGTGTTTCACTGTTGGTAACACTTCAGCTTCAGCTGTTCTGGGAATAATTAAGCCAAGTACAACCAAAGGTTCTGTGTTAGAAAGCAAAGCAGGGCTGTAGTTTGGATCTGTTTACATTAACATGACATCATTTAAACTTGCCAGACTGTAAACGCAGCACGTAGTGTTGCTTTAGGAAGCAGGTCTAACAATACCTTACTGCAGATACAGAAGTTATAACACTTGATATTCATTTTCATATGATCACTAAACATATATAATAACCCTTCATCAGTTTCATATAGGGAACATTCATTTCTGTAAAGACATAAGAACTGTATTTTGGACTGATGTTTCTTTTTTCTCAGATGTGCCCCCCTTTGTTCCCTTGTTATCACTACTTTTGATCCTAGTTTAGCTGCCATCTGTATGTTATCTAAAAAAATGATTTATGGAGCTTCTTTAATCAAACTCTGAATGGTCATAGATTAAGTGGATCTTTGTTTTCTACATGTCCTTTATGATGGTTCTGAGTCTTTTGAAAGTGCTGGTTGGAAAACATTCGTTGAGTTTTTGTACTTTTGCTGTTAAGGATCCATTCAGATGTTCTCCTGAGTTAAATTGTTCTGCCACTTTAAAATTTGATGTAATCACAGTTGTTGTGTATAAGTGTTGCCTGGCCTGGTTTACTTCCTGGGTATTGTGGGTAACTGTGTTAAGAATGAAAATATCACATCGTAACGTTGCTGAACAGTATTTTGTAACTAATGTCAGTCAATCATCTTCTATTGTAATGTTTGGTTTTTAGTTCAACTCCAACATGAATAAAAACAAACATCTTTTTTTATTCATTTTTGGGGCAAAGATTTACAAGTCAATAAAAAAGAATATAACTTTACTGTCTGTGACATCATGGACAATAAGGGCACTGATAGGTCGAAGATTTAATGCTAGGGCTGTGAAGTGATTAGAAAATATTAATCTTATTAATTCCATGCTTTATGATTTGTATTCATCGTATACATTAAATCTAACCCTTGCGTGAATCAACCCACTGCATTGACTGACTTGATGTCATATTGCATGGAAGCCATAGACTGTACAAATAATGGACGTAGTATCCGTGCGTCACCCATCTGTTTCTGAAGCGCTGTTTTGAGGCCAATCATCGGCGGCAGCCATATTGGAATTGTTGAACTCAACCTAATTGCTGTCGAGCGAGTGTGATGTAAAGAGGCGGAGTTTGAGCCTCCTAGCCAACAGCTACAGTGTTCCCGCCTGTCAATCAAGTCAGCTGTGGCTCTGGTAATGGTAAATTCATAATCTAAATATCTTCAAAATTGCCGCATTAGAAAAAAAATTAACCCCCTGTAAAGTGTGTGCCGATCTAGAAATTAGCTATCTAGACTACACTCGTTTTTTGTACCTTATGTAAGCAATCTGCTGTCAAGATCAGCTTTTTTGAATTGGTGTGCATGTGGTTTCTGGTACTTCTGGAGCCAGCCTTAAGTGGATCCTCAATGAACTGCAGTTTTTAACACACGCATTGGCCTCATATTTTTAGACCTGAGGTTTGCTGCTTGGTAGAAGCAAAGTAGACAAAAGTAACATTCACTTTGACAGTTTGAATGGTGGTATTTATTCAAATATTGCATGTTAAACACATCATGCCCTCATGTATTTCTTTTAGAACATATTCCCCAGGTTTACCCTGAGAAATAAGGTACCTCTCATCTTCTTTGTAGTGTCTTGATTTTTTCCACATTTCAACTTTAAGTTCAAGAAGACACTGAAGTATTAATAACTTCTCAACTCTTGGACCATCTGAGGAGCAAACAAGTGCAGGATCAAACCTACACCATATCTGATAAACCTGATCCTGTTCCTAAAGGGGAAATAAAAAAGTAGTGAACTGTTCCATCTGTTTCCTGGGCTGATCATAAAATGCTGAAATTATGAATGAATAACCAGATATTTGACTTCTCCCGCCAAATACGAGTAAGATGAAGGTTTTGCAGTGCTTAGGTAATGATGCATGATCCCTCCTCAGTAGTATTTCTTCATGGTCTGAGACGTTTCTCATTTGAATTGTGCAGAAAAGACCTCAGCCTCAGCCTTGTGATTACTTGTTGCTTAACTAGGAGCTTTGGGAGGATGCAGCTGTTTATGAATGACCCAGCAGAGACGGGAGCCGTCAGTTATGATTGCAAAGCTCTGTGCTCAGGCCATGATGTGTTTACAACTGTACGTGATTATACCTGAATTGTTCATCTGATCTGAGCTGAGAATAATTAACGCAGGAATGTTGCTTCCCTTGCATATCTAAGGCTACTTCTGCAAACAATGCCTGAGCACATGAACTTAAAAGAAATGCATGTTTGAAGATGTGTTTCCTGCTGCAGACGTGTAATAGTGCATACTATAGCAAAGTAACAAAATGTATTAATAAGACTTAAAATTCATGCATGTGCACAATCCAGACATGAAAGCAGTAGACATAATATTCCCACATCTATAATTCATGCAGGATGTAAAAATTCTTGAGGGTCACCATAATGTGAGGTTGTTCAAGGATACTAAATGTTTCCACCATATGGTCGTAATAAAGTAGCTCAGTGTCATTTTTGTACTTGTTAATTTTTTGTCATGTTTTTCCTAAGCGCCGCACACTGCAGGTTCTGTCAAAGATGAAACCGGACCAGAGATGTTAATGTATAATACAGAAACAAAGCAAACCTCCTTCTGCAGCCATCTTTCATTTAAAGCTTTGGTGTATTTGGTTGCTCATCCTTCTCTTTTGGGTGATAGTTGAGTGAGTTACTGTGTTGTTGAACGCAGATTGGAAAGCAAGAAGCTTCACTTCCTGTTTTTAACACATTGTATTGAAATCCATGGTTATTACTTGATTCAACTTAAAGCATTTGTTGGAGGAGAAATAAATTGATGTCCCTTTTCTAGCTGTATGATTTTGTTCAAACTACATCATTTGTATTCATTAGATTTAAGTTAAAGCAACTGCATTTGTGCGTTTTTTCTTCTGTAGTCTCTTGTTTGAGTGTCTTATTGTGCAGCCTGTCTGTTCTTGGAGAAGAGAGGGGACCCTTGAGCTCTGGTAGGAGATGGTAATCAGACGAGATGACAGCCAGTGGCCCAGAGAGCAAACACTGACCATTGTTACATTCAGCGTGGAAAAGGCCTCAGTTGGGCTACAATATGTCACATCGGTGTTGTCACAGTCCCAAATTTTAGTCTGCATGTGCTGCTACTAGTAACACAAGGAGAAGCTAAACTCACAGCACTAGTTTCTACCGTTATGGTGACAGTTAATGTGAATAATAACAGAGCCAGATGTTGAAAGTGAGAGTGAACATTTGTTCTATGAATCCACCAAAGACTTCATGTGAGGAAATGAATCTGCTGTGAGCAAGCGAGCGAGCAGCAGAACAACATGTTTGTTAGGATGAAACTTATCTTTGACTCTGCCCACTGGAGCATGAGCTCTGGTGTGAGAATGTCACTGACTTTCTGAATAAGTGTATTTTTAGATTTCTGACGAAGAACTGGCTGGCAGCATGACGGTTAATGTATTTGTAGTATGTGATCAGAATCCACTGTTTGCTTGATCAGCCCTCAGATTGTTGATTGTTTCACCTCCATTGTCGAACTTTTAAATATCCTTTAAATATTGAAGTATACAGTTTAAAATAATTTGGTCTAGCAGCTGTGATTGCAGGCTTTGCTTTTGAAGCTCTGTTCTACATCTGCTTTTGTTGGATTTCTTTAAGTCATGTACATCCCCTTTCTTTGTTTCAATGTATGACCCTGCAGTGTTGTAACACCTCAGTGTAAACCATTTGATACATCTTAAAGTTAAAATATTCATTACATTGAAAAGTTTTGTATGTGCCTTGTTGTAATATTATTTTTGAAACCTGATTTCTCTAAATCTCATATTTTTTTATTTGAGTGTAAAAATGAACAAAGGGTATTGCATTTTACGGAGACAGATTCAATTACAGCAGGGACAATCAATAACTTTAGCTTTTTGTGCAACATAATATCGTTTCAAACAGCAAGAACAATAGAAGCATCGAATGTTTTTTTTTTACAGACTATCATATAAATGAGATTATAAGGACCAGATATAATATTTTTCAATATATGCCAGATGCTCTTGCTTCGCAATTGGTAGCAGTTATTGATTTTATTTGTTTATCTGTTTGACTTTTGATGTATTGAGGGTTTCTTTTCTTCATTTAAAAATTATTTTTATCAAGTTTTACTGCTCAGCTGTTACGAAGTAGCCTGGCATTCATCACTGACAATTCATAAAGTTGTAAGTTGTTTTTGGTAAAATGAAGCATACTCATTTTGGCATTTTTTTATTTTCTATTCTACAATCGAATGATACCATCGTTTTTTTAAGTGATATAGCTTAACATGGGGATCAGAGATGTGTCTTTCATTCACAGGTAAAGAGCTTTGCAAAGTTTTAACACTCAATGTTAGGTTTAAATTCTCTGATGAGTGTCAGGGCATGTTGTTTCATTGCTGATAAGACATTGACATTTATTTCCTTTATTCTTTTTATCCGTCAAATATCAGAAATTGTGGAAAATGCTCCAAAAAATGTCAAATATGATACTTACACATGCGATTTATTGTTTCTCAAACAACCAGACTGTATTTGATTTACAATGAAACAAAGAGCAACAAGTAAATACACTTTTTTTTTTAATATCCTTTTTTTTTAAATCTGAAAATAGGTTGATCATAGAGATTTTTGTTAGATGATTAATCAACCAGGGGTTTAAATAACCCCTATTTAAATACACTGCCATATATTTAAAAAGCACCTGTTTGTCTTTAATGTGGGATCGTCCATATTTCATGTTCAATACAGGACTACTCCATGAACTTGAGCATTTAATGACAAGTATTTAAAATCATTGCCACCATCTACGACGTCTCCATCATGCCTGCCTTTGTTAGAGAATAAAGGTAGACTGTAGCTACATTGAGCTGTGAGAGTTATCTTGACTGCACTGTGCGTCTCTCTCTGACAGGTATGGAGGAGCGGACCAACCAAGCGTCTTGGGCCCCAGGTGGCGAGTCCAGTCCCTCCTATGAGTCCTCCCGGGTAAGACGACCTTTCTGCTCCACAGCACATCATTTAACACTCATTACATCAAAGCCATACACTCACCATGTTTTACTTTCACCTTATCCCACTCATGTTGTTCCAGACATTTTCTCTGTGCAAGAAAGACCGGTTAATGTTCTCATGGGGTGTGTGTGTGTGTGTGTGTGTGTGTGTGTGTGTGTGTGTGTGTGTGTGTGTGTGTGTGTGTGTGTGTGTGTGTGTGTGTGTGTGTGTGTGTGTGTGTGTGTGTGTGTGTGTTAAACAGTTATCAGACAGAACCAGTCACTGGAATCTGTTGCTTGTCGTGGCTCGAGCTTTAATTTGGTAGCAGAGCTCTGCATTATGCATATTGCAAATTAAATGATCTTTTACTGCTGCTCAACATTATTATTTTTATGAGAACTAAATGTGAAATTTTAGGGTTTTTTCATTTGAGGGAACTATTTTTCTCTTAAACTTTATGATTTTAACCGAGAATCACTGGCATTAAAAACTAACTAGAGCACAAATATTACATCATTTCATTACATTCCCAAATCTCCATTATTCATCCTCACACGCTCAAACTCAAACTTAAAAAAATGTCTTTATCTATAAACACACATATTAAGTATGGAGGAAACCTTATGAGATGACACTGACTAAGGCTCATTTTCATTATTTGCCAACTATTGCCTCAAACACTGTACTGATTTATTCAATAATTTATTTAGTTTTGAAAATGTCAGAAGAAGATACTCCAAGGTTAACCACCATTAGCAGCAAGCACAGCATCCTGACACTTCTGTTTTGTGCAACCAAGTGTCCTAATGTTATTACTTTACATATTGAATCTAAATTTAAATCCAAAGTTATACTAATCAAAACAAAAGCAGCGAACCACATTCTATAAATCCTTAGAAACTACTGAAATGAGTAAAAATATCCAAAAGACGTTTAGTAGTTTGTTTTCTTTTGATGACTTGATATGAGTGGTGTATATTTTAAGCTTGCATTCACTAATCACTGAGCCTCAAAATAAAATTGTTTTACTTTTTCTCCAAATAATTTATGTTGTAGCAGAGTTTGAATAGGCAGGCCTCCAAGACCATCACTCCTCTAGTCCAGTCCGTCATATTGTGTACAGCTAGTGAGAGTAAACTCTGTTAAAGAATAAGACAAGGCGAAGTCTAGCTGAGAGCTCTGTGTCTGGATTTAACCCCTTTGCTTATGCCTGCTCACCATCTTGGCTGATGCTGCTTTAGTGTGTTTACAGTGAATTATTTGTGTTACTGTAGCGACTATTATATGATATTTATTGGTTTTAGGGTTACTAGAAATAAAGAAAAATGCATCCAACAGCAAATAGAACCACTTGCAGTATTCATGTAAACAGATATTTAAAAAATACACTACTGTTCGGAGCAGTGCTGATAAAACATCTTTTACTTTTTGAAACATGGCCATACCTGAAACATGTCCATACCTGTCTCTGATTATGATTGCAGCCAATATGAAGCCAAAAATTAATGAATTGACATAATCGTACGGGACAGTTGTTGTGGAATGTATCTGCCTGAGGTTTGTTTATTAATCTGAGACAATGCACAATGCTTTTATTGCACCAGATATAGCTGAGCTAATTTCTATCTGCAGTCATTGGACAGATGCCCATGGTATACATGACCTAATTAAAGATGAGTCGTTAGTTGTGATGCATTAAAAAAAGACTCTTTGAAAACAAGCATATGCATTTTATTTGAAATCGCTCCTCTGTAGTTTAGTGGTTTGAAAAGGAAAATTAAATTTGTGCAAAAACATTAAGGACAAAATTGTGCATGATAAAGTGCATCTCTATATTGTGCTGGTTAAGTGAGAACATTTCACTGTTTGTGTTAGCAAGTGTGAACAGCTCTCTCCCCTGTTTGTTTGTCCCTCACACATTGGTTGTTCTGGATGCCCTGTATGAATTTCATTTAATGTCAATCTCCTGTCACTTTCTATTAGAATTCAGTTAAATGTCAGAGCCACTCGGGCCGCGTTACCTTGTTTATTCCTCTGTGCCCTTCCCGAATGAACATCTACAGGCTATGGTAACATAGGCAGCTTGATTTGAATTATAAGACAGAGACGCTTGAGATATCTTTGCTCCAGGTGCATATAAATGAGTGTTTCTGACATTGCAAGGCACAGCGTCAGCCAGCAGACAGCTGTTTGCACCTCAATAAGGCATGCATGCAAACAATCATGATCGCTCTCTCCTCACACACACAACCATACACACACAGCTGCATACACACATCATATTGATACAGATTTCATATACACTGGCAGGTAAAATATTACTTTCTATATATTGCACTGTATATATAAGAAGTGAGTGAGTGGCATGAGCAGTAGATCCTTTTCGTTTTCAGTTGTTCCTACATTCACAGAAAAGTGACACTTTCCTTTAGTGGGTGTTTATCTTACAGTTATTCACACTAAATCACCAAGAACACTGTGATTGATTAAGAATATATTTTTCATAATGTGGGAATGTAGTGCACACCTTTTTCTTTTTTAGAGATGGTCTAGCTAAAGCTGATATCCTCAGCTAAAAAACAGTCAGATGAGCTGAAAGAAATGGAAAAATCTATGTTGTTTCATGGTACATTTCATATTGGAGACATACAATTCCTATTACAATCTCTTTCACAATGCTTACTCTAATGATATTTTAGTGTGAAACCAAACCTTCATCTGTTCCTGTTGAAATCTAGGACCAACTCTTGTGCCCCCCTATCCAATTAATGAGTAGTACAGTAATGCTCGGCCAATTATAAGTGGTACATTTCTGTATTTGACATCATAAGTTTACCAATATTTTAGCACTAAAATAAAAACTCTACATTACAGTGCACAGAAAAAATAAAAGTAATCATGGACAACTTAAAGTGGCAGGCTGGCCAAATAATAATATTGTAATATTTTTATTTTGTAAGATCTGACTGCACACGCTGGACACACGGCTCATATTTACACCCACAGAAAGGGGAAAGTTTCCATTTGAACAAGATGCATTTTATAGAACCAGGTACCATAGGTGTGTTTCTGTATATTTTCAGGTGTAATTGTGTCTCCAAGTTATTAAGATACCTTTCAGGATCATCCCATCATTCTCCTTTATTGTCTATAGCAGAAGTTGCAGCTGTATTGCATTGTAAAACAGACTCAGGTTTTATTTTCTGGGAGACAAAATGTCCCTGTGGAGCATGTTTTTAGGATGGGAAAGTTTAATTAAATTTCTTAATCAGATGTTAATTGATTAATCAATTTAAAAAAATATGATTTCTGTTTCAAAATGTCCAAAATGATGCTGTATTCACCAGCTCTGTCCAGTGCTCTTAGAAGAACTCCTGTGTGCTTCATCCTTCAGTCTGTTAAGAGGGGAGTTCAGTCTCGTCCCTGAGCTTGTTTGAGCTGCTGAGCTACGACTGTGCGATCAGTCAACTGTGAACAGTCCCGAGCCCCGCCATGCTGACCTTGGCTCCCAGCCAGCCGCTGTATCCTGGGCAGCTGTGGCTGTAGGCTGGCGGTCTGACAGCCGGGGCTGTGCCCACCACCACTGCACGACAACCCCCCCTTCCCCAGTGCCCTGCCCTGACTTGATACCCGACCCCACACGCATCCATCATGACCATATCATCACTCCCCGAGCTGCCACATGCAGTCGCTCGTTCACCTGGGATGCAGCTCAGGGTGTGGAGGAGATGACTTTTTAAACGCTGTGAGGAGTGATTAGGGGACAAAGTGGGAGCTCTAGCCCGCTTGTTGCCACAGTGATCTGACAGTTATTTAGCTTGCGTTCTCGTAGCCTTTTGGCAGCGATGACGCTGTGTGTTAGTGTCTGAGATGGATGTAGGCCACTACTCTTTAGGAAAGATGAGGAAACTGTGATTGATGCATTAACAGACTCAAAGTAGAGAACAGTGGAAGATGATGATGATGATGAGGAAGTCTGATGAGTGTGAGCCTTCAGCCAAAGAGAACACAGGTTCAGAAAGCTTGTTCTATAGCTCACTGTTTAACACTTCAAGTGTCATTTGTTTAATGAAAAAATCAGTGTTAAAATGACAATTCATCATTTCACACGGGGTTATGTGCGAGACTTTTTCTTTTCTGAAAGCAGTTGCCAGGCAACAAGCAAAGACTCCAGGAAGTTACTGGTCCCAGCCAAGACACAGACTGGCACCAGAGGCCTGGTTAAATGGCAAATTTATGTTTTTACACATTTGTTTGTTTTTAGTACAAAGTGAACACACATGGTGCAAGATGTTGATTAGTTCATCTTTGTTTAGTTCATGAACTAAAATGAGCACTTGGATCAATCACGTAAATGTGTTAGCCAATATTAAACCATAAAAGCTACTTTCATCTCCAGTCTTTGGCCCAAAGCCACCCCTGAAATCTGATTAGCCCTAGAATCCTAAACCATGACTGGCTATTTTCCTTGTGAGAGGTGGCACTCATGTTAAAATCAACCATTTGGGTTGTGTTTCAACCATAGACTGTATAAAATATGGACGTAGTATCCGTGCTGTTTTGAAGCCAATCGTCGACGGCAGCCATATTGAAAATGCGGAACTCAACCAGGCATAGTGTGACGTAAAGAGGCGGAGTTTTAGCCTCCACAGCTATGTGTTCCCATCCGGGAGTCAAGTCAGTCGTCCCTATTTGGGCCAAAATATGTAATCTTAATATCTTCTGAACTGTACAGTGTGTGCCGATAGAGAAATTAGCGAAGCAGTTTTTTGAACCAGGCTGTAAACATTTTTATTAATGCTGCAAAGATTGTCTTTTTTGAATTGGGGTCTATGTGGTTTCCGGTGTTTCTGCAGCCAGCCTCAAGCGGTTTCTCTATGAATTGCACTTTATAATACTTCCACATGAGCTTCATAGTTTGAGACCGGAGGTTGCCGCTTGGTTTCAACAGGCTCCTGGAAGCTTTGTTGCATATTAATGTGGAACATTTTCTTTGGTCGTTTCTTTAAATGGTGACTTTGTATAAGTCCTTTAAGAATTTTGTTCAGCAGATTTGGATTTTGCTACTCTGTTGAGTTATCTTTTAAAGATATAATTTATATAAAAAGAATATTCTTTCTTTTGATTATTCATATCAGAAGTTAAAGTAGATGTGATTAGTGAAGAATAAACCTCCTAGGTTACCACGCCTTGCCACCCCTACAAAAGTCAGCGCCCCCTGTTTGGCCACCTTGGTAAAAAATGTCTGGATCTGCCCCTGTATATGGAAAATAAACCTTATGGAAGAGCATACAAAACCACACAAACATACATGAAAAAACTGTTAATGCAATGTTTTTGTTTACATGCAATAACCTAAATTCCAAATCAGTCTCAAATTCTAATCTAATAATATAAATTGTTATATCTAACGTGAGCTGTGGCAGCGTTTAAAATTTTTTTAAATCTCTTTTAAAAAATATATATTTTGGTCATTACCTGGCTAGCCATCCCACCCTGCGCATATCATTACGCTCAATCAAGCCATCAGAGTGTAGCGTGGTATTTAATAATTATTAGGAAAGAAGCGTCACTACGCCTACTCATCAGTCTAAAGTAAATAAGCATGTCTCGTAAAATGTTGAATTATTCCTTTAAGTGTTGAAGTTGGAGCGTGTTGCCTCAAAACAGAGGAAATGTTTTTTGCTAGCTTATGTGGGCTGAGTGTGTTGTGTAGGTCTGTGTGCGTTGTGTAGGTCTGTGTGTGTGTTGTGCAGGTCTCTGTGTGTGTGCGTTGTGTTGCTGGAGCCTCTCACAGAGCTGTTGTTGTTATTGAGTCTGTTCATGGTGTGATTAACAGTGTGTGCGGCCTGGCAGCAGCACAATAGGGAATCTCTGAGGATTCCCTCGACACAGCACAACACTCCACTGCCTTTGAAATTACTCCATCACCATCCACTCACTGAAAAAAAAGATGGGTAATAAGATTTACTTTCTTTTTTACTGTATGTTGAATGCAAAGGGTATGAGTTGGTCGAAATAGCTCTATAGAAATGCTAGCCCACTGCAGCTCGGTCCCTCTGCTGGGAGTTAATGTAGTTTGGGGAGATGTATTTGACTGGAGCACAGGAGGATTTTCACAGGGCTTGGGATTAGCACTGTAACGGAGTATCTTTTATTACATGGGACCCCGAGTTTTCAAAAACCATACTGTGACCGATATTTAGACCTAAGCCCTGAAGCTGATAACTGTCATGAAAAGGCAGTGTTAAGCTGCAGGAGAAGAAGGCAATTCTTTTGAGCTGCAGGTACCTGGGAACGATGTAGGATTGCAACTCTCTGTTTCTCCCGTCTCTGTGTTATAACACCTTCTTATGAACTGTGGGTGGGTCCATAAACCTGTTGTCAGAGAGATAAAACGGAAGATCAAAATAATAACTTTAAGATGAAAAATAAATACATTGGTTAAGATGTTGACGGACACATTGACACAAGGACACATTTTACTGTGTTACTCTGAACCCTGTACCCTGGTCAGTTCAGGGGAGGGGACTCATTTTGGAGGACATATAACTTGAATTGTTGCTTATTTTACTCAAGCAACAAAATAAAGCTTCATATTCATGTATCTATTTTCAGTGCTGTATCTGAAATGATTGAGATTGCTGGCGTTTTGCACATTTATTTGGCCCGTGTGCACGAATCATCTTTCTCCCTGCCAGTGTATATTCCTCTGCATGATGGCAGGTCCCTGTAGAAGTCATACTCTGGGAGAAGACTGTCATCCCCTCCTCTGTCTATATGGTCATGCTGTGATATCATTCTGTTTTTGGGACAGTGAGAAGAGAGGGTCCTCTCCTCCTGCTATCTTTTGGACTCTCTGTGTTGAGGTCCTGGAAGGGATATTAGTGGACTGGGGGAGACAGCATTCCTCCTCTTTTCCTCTTCATCCCTCCTTCACTCATTATGAAGCCCACTTCATCGGCATCCACACTAGATCTGTGAAATGAAAAACAAAATGATGAAACTTAATAATAATTATTATCATTACTTTCTTCAAAACCCACCTGCTTTAAAACACATCCTTTCTTCTGACACAAAATCTGACTCATGGAGGGATTATATTGTATAACATACTATTCCTGTTGGAATTCTTGTACTGTACACCTTGTTTGCTGCTGTAACTCCATGAATTTCCCCATTGCTGGATGAATAAAGGAGTATCTTATCTTATCTTATCTTACTCCAACCATTGAGAAATGGTCAGTTCTGCATATTATTCACTGGGCCTAAAGTTTACAAGGCAAAACCTTCGTCTTATCATTTTAGGTGAAGCTTTGATGAAGATAGATTAAGAGCAAATGTTGTCTTGCTATGCCAAAAGAATACATCTGCATTGTTTTATCACTTTCTCTGTCATAATCTGGATTATTTTATAGCATCATAACTCACGTGTGATCACATGAATCCATCTAAGCTGTAGCTGGTCACATGCTGTGTGCAGGAGGGCGTTGGAACACATCTGCCTTCTTTTCTCTGCTTTGAACTCTGGTAATTGTCTTTCACTCTGTACACAAGAGACCAGTGTCTGGGTCAGCAGGTCCCTCGGGCCTTCAAACAGCAACAAGGCTGCACGCAAAGTAACTTCATCAGAGAGACGAAAGGCAGGCATTGATTTTACTAAGCTTTTTGACTGCTTTCTGCATACCTGCACCGCTAAAGATGTAAAAACTGTCACTGAGGAACTGGTGATCTGGTGATCTGGTGTGTCAAGTTTTTTCTATTTGCTCTAAAGGCCGATACTTGATTTGAGGTGCGTTCAAGGACACTCAGTCTCAATGAACACGCCAAAGAAACATTATAGAAACGTCCATATGTGATCTCTTCCATTCAAACACTAATGGATTTTAGATCTATAGCAGCACGCTGTTCTTCCTAATGTTCAGAAATACAGTAATGAGAGATGGCTCACTCATTAGTCTCTCTGTCGTACAATATAGAGGGATTAAAGATAAGAAAATGAAACACAGCAGGACAAATATACAATGAGCACAGATTGAGGACTAATCGTCATTATCATTACCATCTTCATCATGTTCACTGAAAGCTTTCAAGTCTGTCCAGAAGTGAACGTTATCAAACCACAGAGAAGAAATAAAGGTTTATGGTTTAAAGCAGCTCCAGAAATATGAGTTTAATGGATCCTCAAAGACTCAATTTATGCGTGGCTCAGATTCAGATAGACGCTTAAGGGAGTCATCCAGTGTGGGATAATGATCGCGATAAAATGAACAATGTAAACACATAATTATTGCTTCTTCAAGTGCACTCTTTTCTTCATTTCAAATAATCCTAAAAAGCTTTAGTAGTTTGAGCCATCAGTTCACACCAGAAATATAAAGATCTGTTTATATGTTTCTGCTCCACAGAAGAAAGGGTGCAGTTTATTGGCCGAACAGACCAGTCAGTCTGTCCTCTCACTAATTAGTGGTGTGTCGTATCACTCAATTAGCGAAGTTGCCCGATAATGTGCTTAATATTCTGATCTCTCCCCCCAGGGTTTTGCAGACAGCCCTCATTACGGCGATCATCTGAGTGACAGTCGATTAGTGTCCCATGAAGGATTGTCCCCAACACCTTTTATGAACTCCAACATAATGGGTAAGTAAGTGATTCTCCTCCGCTCACCCCTCACATGTCCTTCGGTTGTGGACGGACTTCCTGTTAGAAAATTGCCTGATTGAGGTCGAGACACATCATGCATCCCGAGGTAGCTGTACTGAAAGGCGGGCAGGGCTACAGGGCTATTTTTTTTCCATCTCCCGCTGTGTTTATTCCCTCCTTTAATCTCCCTCCCCTTTCTGTATCTCCTTCTTCTTCCTCCTCCTGTGATGACCCTCCCCCAGGCTAGAAGTCACGCCATCAGTATAGCTTTCCATCATAAGGAGCTGTCTACTTGACATCAAAACCGCCCACAGCTACTTCCATTGGCAGCAGGCAGCTGAATTTGGGATGTGGGGTTAAACAGGCAGTTGTATAAGAGACCATCTCATAGAATAAGTAAACATTTCAAATGTATTATAGATGAATTTTATCATTTCCCAAGTCTTGTTTGGGCCTTGTTGAATCATGCCAGTTTGCTTTAGGTGACCAACACTTGGTTTCTATTTGTTTGTTTGATTATTTTATGGCTTATTTTTCTTTAGTCAGTTGTTCTTTTACATTTTGGTTTAATGGACCAAAATGATCAGATAAGCTCAAGTACCCCTTTCTGGGCACTAACCGGCATGCTCTTTTAAAAGCACCATTTTGCAAGAATTGGCATTTTTTTAAATGTCTCTCCTGCAAACATCTTTAAAAAACAGATTTGCTTTCCTTATTATAATATTCTATCTGTTTCATATTGTGGAAAATTATTACTTATGTTTTTTTTGTGACACACACACTTGGGTTTAGGTTTTGTCTCATTTTAAAGGTCAACATGTTTGGTTGAGTTTGAGTTTAAATTCTTACGTAGCTAAAGATGCACCGATCCGACCCTAGTATCGGATATCGGCTAGATCAGACTCAAAAAGCTACATCGGATATTGAAGACAAAGGGCCGATATATGGTGCTGATCCATATGGCAGATCTATTCATCTCAGTTCTATGCTTTTCTGTGTTTACAACAGCCATGTGTCTCCTACTGTACGTCATCAGCATCTTTATAAAATGTGCTGCTGATTAATATTGTCACTATATCAGACACGGAGAAGGGAAACAGTAAGGGCGAAGCTGGGTAGAGTAATAATGTATTCAAGGAATTTAATCCCAGCCACAGGTACACTGTACTTCTGTGGGAAACACTCTATGGAAACACTATGTTGACATATTTTTTATTCTCTCATTTGAAGCATTTTTTTTTATACAGAATATTTAATTCCTCTTATCCACTGCTGAGGTTTACAGTTGAATTGTAATATCTGTTGGTTATGAAGTTTAACTCACCAAACTGCTGGTACACATTTATAATCTCTTGAATAATAATACTGTCAGTTTAAAGTCAGAAAAGTCAGAAAAGCTTGAAGTTGCCAAAACATGATTGTATCCTCACATTAAGGAATAGAGATTGTTAAATAAATACCAGGATCGTATCAGCTAGTATCGGTATTGGCAAATACCAAAGACCAGGTATCGATATTGGTATCAGGACCTAAAAAGTGGGATCGGTCATCGGCGATCCCTACCCGTAACTAGGAGTTTACTTTTTATTATATTTACTTTTTCGCTCTCTAGCTCTCTCACAAAATGTCCCTCCTAAACAAGGAAACAAATGTAGTATTTTTTGTCACCATTGACCAAAACTTGCCCTTTTTTTTCCAAGTACTTTTCCCATTAATGACTCACAGCATGTTCTCTTGTTCTAACAATTACAAACTGTGTATATTCAGCTCTCTGGCTTTGGCCTGTGATGTGGAAACCACTTGACAGTTTTATGGTGAACTACAACTCTGATCATTATTTAACAGCTCTTAGTTTCCAAGCAAAGGGATCGGTTCTCAGTAGTTGTTGCAGAATGGAAACAAATGTTATCTTTCTTATAATTGATCACATGACATTTACACACTCTCAGTACCTCTCCTCTTCCCAGCAGCAGCTGTAATGTGGCGTAGACTCTGCAGGATATGGGTGCGATTTGTTGCTGTGATATCTTGTGGTTTTATGAAAGTGTTTTCCCACAACTTCACAGTCATTACCAGTTTCTGAACTGCTGAGCAGCGTGTGAAAGGTCAAGTCAGAATCATTTTAACACCTCTGGTTGTTCTTACACTGCATCATGAAGAGTTTCTGAACTTCTTAGTTTTATAGAAAGTTACTTGTTCTATTAAAAGTGTGAAGTTATTGGGAGACATGAAGGTAATAGTCTGGTTGAAATAATTTCTGCTGTTTCTCATGATGAAATACTTTCTGTTGCACAGCATTGTACAAATTGATGACTGATGGGTCATTGGGTGTTGGTTTTAAACTTGTGTGTAAAAAGATAACCAGTCAGTTGCCAGTCTTAAGAAAAGCAGAACAGCCAGGATTGCAGAAAGACGTACAAAATTAGGTTTTGGAAAGTTTTCCAGTTTACCAATTTACCTTTGTTTGAATGTAATCACTGTAAACAAACCAATGAGAATAAACTATGTGATACCAACAGTTTCTCAGGAACTATAGACTATGAACAGATACAGATGAGTAATGATGACTAAAGGTCAGCCAGAGGTCAGCCTGGTGCATGTTGCCTGCCTCTTATTCCATGTTTGGAGTGGATATGTTTAGTAAAGTTTATCAGACGTCTTCTGAAGAAAATTTGAAAAACAATGGCAGCGTAATTTTTTTGATAAATCCTGATTTTAGTTTATTTAATTCCCTCCTGTTTATCAGATTTCCCATTGACTGACCATACAAACTGCTGCTGGTCAAAATAGCTATAAGATTTCATCCATTTCCTTTTTAAGATCTGTTGCAAATAAACATAAAAATAAAAACAATTAAGGACACTGCTTAAGATCTAATTTGGAAAAACAGACCACTCAATGTTGAATCAACTGCTTATCCTACAGTGAAGGTCTGAGCCTCTGAAACCTCTGCGAGTAAGCCGCCGCCTCTAACATGTTCCCAACCAATGTCAGAAGAAAATGAATAACATAGATAAATGATTTAAAGGCAGATATATAATATTCAATATATGATTGTCTGATCTTGTAAATTGTGCTTTGTGTACACCATAAAAAGCTCTGTTCTGCTTAAAATCTCAGCCTTAACTGAACAAACACATAATAATACATATTTAATAAAAGAACTAAATATAACTGCATGCAGTGTTTAACTTATTATGACTGTTCATCTAACACGGTCTATTTGGGGTGTTCTGAAGTTGTGTATATGCATGGATTTAAACTATCAGTATTTATAAATGTGTGCAGAATGACTCATAGTCGGCCACAAATCCTTTTTTACACAGTGGGATGTTGAAAACATGAATCATGTCAGTGTGTATGTAGCTACGGTAAACATTAAGCTCCAAACATTTTACTGTGTAGATACATTTTGTTTAGAGAAAGACCAGCTTTTGGTTGTATTGATCTGAAGGAGCGAGGGAGGTGAGGTTAAAGGGTCACTGTGTGTATGAAACGGCTACTGCTGCTGATACTGTCAGATTTTGTCATTGATAAAGCTTATCATTTTTGGATGAGTCATTGTGTGGCTTCTTTTGCCTTGTGAACAATATGTTGTAAACTTTTTACATGAGATTTATAAAGAGAGGTGAACACTCTAGGGATGCAACAATACAGGTAGCCCAAGTTTCAGTGTGTAGCTTGGTGTTCTGGTCTCAGTTTTCATTGGTTCTGACGGCCGAGCTGCTGGGGTGTTTTTTTCGGTATTCCATTTATCAGCATTTTGGGAGAAAAAAATCTAATTTAATTTATTCCAAAACTATTTCTTCATCTTATTTTTTTAGCAAAAAAGTATAATTTTATCCACATTCCTGGTGTATTTTATGATATAAGATGTGTTATATCTGTATACTAACTAAATGCAGAGGCTCTGTGGTGTCACACATACAGTATTACAGGGTTACTGTAACTGGGCGGCTTCATTCATGGCTTGTTTTACGTTTCAAATGTTTCTGTAATAATATTATTTTAGCTGAGGGTCTTAAAGCTAGGGTTGGTAGTCACGGAAAACTAGCATGATTTTGAAAGTAGCATTTCCTCAGGACTCCATCTAAAAATGTCCATGTCGTTACAGAAGAACGGTGCTTTTCAGCCTATTTAAGGCTGAAACTCTGACTATGACCCAGCACCTATCAGGTTAGCTTTGCCAATGAAGTTAGCATGGTGATCTAGCCAGCTTCAAACTCTGACTTTAAAATCAACACACCTGACTCCCCCTTCAAGTTTGAATTGGTAGTACACATCTCAACCTTTTATTTAGAGGTTGTTGTATTTGTGGCTGAATTCAGGCCAAACGCTAACAGTGCTCTAAGTGCTTGGTGCTATATTCTGCACTTCATTGAATAAGACTGCAGTGACTCCGCCTATCATGACGTCACATGCATAACCTTTATTTGCTTGCTTCCTCCAACTTTAGCGCTTAGTGATTTACTGGTGGGATGCATTTCTTCAACCCCAAATACCTCATTTCACAAGGGTATGTTGAACTGTGGATGCTATACCAAATGGTTCAATGTTATGTTAAGAATTGTGGCATCCCTAGAACAGACGGTTTCCTTGTGACATGTGGCGTGGTCTTATTCCAGCCCCTTGGGAGAAATCTGTGGGTGTTTGAACCTGAAGAATGGGGCTTTGGTTGAACGCCTGGGAGCAACTGACTGCTTAACGATGACACTGTTTCCCCCAGAGGCCCGGCTCCCATGTTTGAGATAACTTTGGATCAGCTGGTCTGGGCCACACGTGCATCTTAGCTCCGCCTCTTCTGTGCTACAATCCTCTCTCTATACCTGAAGGCTTTCTGTGAATGCTGCAGGAGGCAGTCGCATTTTTTATAGTTATGTCGCACTACAGACAAACATTGTCAATCTCCGCCATGTGAGTGTCTTCAGCTTGACCGCCTGTCACATGGGATGAAAGATGCTGCATTTTGAAAGTGTATGGACGTATCATCCAAAGGGTTACACAATCCTGAGTCAGTTGGCCTCAAAAACACGAAACAACTTGTCCCAGGCTTAGTTCATGTTGTCACACATGTGAAAAGC
Organism: Notolabrus celidotus; assembly: GCF_009762535.1. Taxonomy (NCBI): domain Eukaryota; kingdom Metazoa; phylum Chordata; class Actinopteri; order Labriformes; family Labridae; genus Notolabrus; species Notolabrus celidotus. The sequence continues at coordinate 14,663,228 of NC_048274.1, read as the reverse complement.
TAATCTGTTTCAGATTGGGTGAAGAAATGAGGATATTGCTTTATTTTTAAATCAGAGCAACAGCTTTTTCTCCACCTCCTTAAAAAAGAACACAGATTGAATAAACCTAACAGCATCAGCTTCATCTACATTAACACTGTAATTAATTGTGGAAAAAATAATCAATTTATAGAAATAAATGTCATTATTGCCAGTTGTGATGGCAGAGCTTCATTTCTCTTATGTATCTGTGTCATAGTTAAACGTTACTGATTGTCTGGCTATTTCAATTCCAATTTTATTGTTTCTAATGATGTGACAGCCACTAATGTCCTGTAACTGATTGAGCTAGACTCTGAACCAAAAGACAAATGTTTTATCCTCCTAATCTATTTTAGATTGCATTTTACTATATTTTTACTTTACTTTACCTATTTTTTCTTTTCTTTTTTTTAGCAATATTTTATTGACTTTTCCATGTACATATTGCATTACACAGACATAAATATTACATCATCATTTTGAACCATACAAAAGTCATTTTTTTGGTATTTTCTCCCAAACAAACAAAACACCCCTCCCCACCCACATTCATCTCTCTCTCAAAATCTGTTAAGCCCACCAGACATAATCTCTATTACATTTAAAGGTATCTTGAATAAAGTAAAATATACATCCATATATACAAAAATTTAAGTTACACCAGTTCTCAGTGTCTTCATCCTTTTTCTGGGCTATTTTTTCATTTTATTTTATTTATTTATTTTATTTACACATTTGTTATTCCCGACTTCCCCATGTTCCTTTGCAGCTGATGAAGAATGCAGTTCACTGACTCTCACTTTGTTTCTTTTATTTTTGTTGTTGTTGTTGTTGTAGTGCTTTCCTGTCAATCTTGTAGTGGAGGCTTGTTTCTCACCCAGTTGTTGTAATTGTTTAGCCACAGGGATAGCCAACAGTTCACAGCCCTGGTAAGAAATAGTTAGATCTAATTACCTGCTCCGATATTTCCTGGTGGTGTCAGCTCGATGAGGGGAAGCCTGTGGGGGACGTTGATTTCAAGCAATCTGGGCAATTACCACAGGCGATGAGCTACAACTGAAAGAGCTGCACTCTGCTCCTTTATTTCATGCTGTACTGTGACTGTGTGCGTGTGTGTGTCTCTGTGTGTGTTTGTGTGTTTATGAGTGCGTTACGCTGCTTAATGTTTGCCTTTTTGTCATTATTTACTTAATGGACTGACATTGTTTTCCGCTAAGTGTAGAGAGCCGCTCTGAATCTCAGGCTGAAGCTCAGATGATGCTTTAAAGTTGCTAATTAGCCAGAGAGGGTGGATAAAGCTATTCACAGCTGTCGTTAGTCACAGTTTGTGGTCCTTTTATTGCAATAAAAAAACATTGGGGAAATGTGTTCCGGGACATCTAAAGACCTCCAAAATCCCTGACATGGCAGGCTTGCTCCCGGTCTTGTACCTCAAACTACTCTTCGCTCACAAAACCAACAAAATGTAAATGAGGTGATTTATTAAGAAAGTTCTGGCGAGATGGAAGATGACTTCATGTTGGGAGTAAAACACTTCAAAAAGAAATCATGTTTGTACCTAGAAAACTGTCAAAATGCTGGAAAGTCAGCAAACCATTGTCTGGATCTCTGTGTGTTTGTGTGGGATACCTGTCACACTATCTAACACAACAATAGAAACAGACACTCACAAACAAAGATAGGACTGAGAACTAAAGCCTTGGGCTGTTGTCTTTAATAGACAGAGTTGTCTATCCATATTAGTTCAGATAAATTGGTACAGATAATAAATCACTCTTGGTTTAATGAAGAAAACAGCTGACTTGTTTCTCAGTCAGGGTAACGTTGGCTCCAGCTTCGCTGCCTTGATGCTGACTGCGTCTGCATCAGTCTTTTGCAGCCATGTGCTCGACAGCGTGATATCACTGCTGAGTTAGACTTCCCAGCTCACGTTTCTTTGGTGTGCTCCATACATATTACTCATACAGCTTTAGCCCTGCAAATAGAGTAATCAGCTTAAAGCTGTCATCAATGCACGCTTACATCCTCATGGATCCTGCTCCTGGCTTGTCCATATACACATGTGACCTCAATGTGACCACACAGCTCTTTGTTTTGTCTCACACGGCTCTGGAAATCATCGTACACTGCAACACAATTTAATAAGCTGTGACCCCCAGCCTCACATAGTAAAGATAGTCCGGATTAAAAAGAAGTCACACGTGACTTTCTGTTACTCTCTGTAACTTCATCTGACCAGTCCCACAGTGTCCAGAACCATGCTGTCTGTTTTATCATCTCTGTTGATGTCGTCATTTGTGGTCATCATGAGACTTGGTTTTGGAGTTTACAGCCTGTCCTGTTGTTGCCTCTGCATCATCTCTCACTGTGAACAACAACCCGTCTTAAAAACTAGTCAGATACAATACTCGGTAGGCCTTACCTTTAACATTGCCTTTGCTTATCTTCCCATCAGTCAGGCACAGGTTCTGTTGCTATTGAGTTAATCATTCAAGGAGCGTAAGAACATCTCTGGACAGCAGAGCTCCAAATATTGTTTAATTTTGTATGATGGCTTGTCATCCCAGTTTAAGTTGAATCAGAGCTCAGATTTTCCAAATGATCAGAAACAGATTGAAAAACTTTTTCTACATGTGTTAGTGAACAAACAATAAAAAAACGACTTTATTTTTTTGTTGAAAATAATATATTTGCTTTGTCCAACTACATTGTAGTCACACGCCACCTGGCATGTGACAACTATGAACGACAACCTGCGATGATGACAGTGAAAACGTCACTTTGACATGAAACCTTCCAGGAATCTGCTGCTTTTTATTGTAGCCCTGAATAGATACCACATACTTCACAATAGATTAACTGTCATTGTGTCTGACCTCAATAGGTGAAATAAAGCCATGTTTTATGTTAGTGATAATTCAGTGCTATAATATTAGCATTTTACTAACACTCCACAGGTGTTCAGTGGTGCAGTTGTGGTTGCTTTATATAAAAAAATCACATTTTATTTCTTTTATCTCATTTACACACAGAATTACGTTATGAATTTATTATTTATGGAATTCATTGCAGAATGGCCTGAAACTCAAGGAGCTGGTGTCACTTAATGTTTTTAAATCTAAAATTAAAGACCTTGAAGTTGAATCTTTAGGATGTTGTTGTTTTTAGGGTACCTTGTTACAACTGCCTCCTCTGTAATTGTTCTTTCTGCGACAAACGTTGTGCTTGTAAAGTGTTCTTTGGTTCTCTGTGTGTCTATGTCTGTAACGTTGTGCTTTTTGCTGCTGACTGTCTTGGCCAGGTCTCCCTTGAAAAAGAGATATTTGATCTCAATAGGGCCAACCTGGTTAAATGAAGGTTAAATTAAAAAAACGAATCTGTTTTGGTGATATTGCATTCTGTAAGATAAAAAAGTACCATTCGCTCCTGCAGAATGTATCTCTTTCAGTCTATTCCCTTTTCTTGAAGTGTCAAATCCCACATCACATCGGCATCCCCGGAGTGTTTTTACTGGGGCAGGTGTCATGTGCTAATACTCCGTCCCACGAGAGACCCTCCTCAGACCCAGGCTGGCTGTGATTGTGGCCAGGTGCTGCTCAGGTGTGCACTCAGTTTTTACTGCAGCGTGGGTCACAGGTGCTGCCAATACTGCTCCTCATCTGTCTCACACACACACACACACACAGAGAGTACATACACTTTGACTGTACTGTAAGCGTTCACAGTGGGAGCTGGATACAGTATTTTCTCAGGGGGTACAGTCTTCTTTTTTTTAATGTACATATCTTCTGTGTGTAAGACAAGCAAAGCGAGGGGGAGCCGAGGGGATGTGGTGCAGTACAGTGTGGTGGATGTAGCTGGTCATTATGCAGAGCTGCAGGGTGTGCTTATCTATTACCGCGGTCAGTGGAGCATGAAGAGCTGAAGACGAGCTGAAAAGGCGCAAAATCCCTTTTCTTCATCCCAAAGCCGCCCACATCTCCCCTCATAGCTCAACCCCCCCTCTTCCTCACCCCCACGTCCTTTCGCTCAGCCTATCTTGGCCCTAGCCGTGCCCTCCTTTGGCCCCGGCTCTCAGCATGCGACTGGCAAGGCCGGCCAGCTGCAGAGGATCAGCTGTAGTCTCAGCGGGCCTGGAGGGCTGTCTCTCCAAAGAGAAGGGAAGAGCTGGGGGGCGGGTAAGGTGTGATGACATAACACGTCTGTAGGAAAGCAGCTGGAGGGGGCAGAGCGTCATGACTGTATTTACCATCAAGCAGAAAGTGTCAACTTATAGCTTGATTCACCACGGGAGAGGCTTGTTATGTATAATTAGCAAGGTCAAGTGCAGACAGCTTTGTTGGACTGGCCTATAACACTTGGGTATAATTGTCTACATGTGTCAGCAGTTACAAACTTTAACTTATGATAAAAATACTAATAATTGACAAGTGGTTTCAAGAAACTCAGATAAATCCATATCCTGTCACTAAGACGTGATGTGCTTGTTGGCTTTCTTCCATGTCCCACATCTCTTTCCCTCTTATTCTACCCTATTCCTTTCTTGCCCCCCCCACCCCCCCACTTTCTCTCATTTCTCTCGCCTCATGCTTCCTGCAGCTGATGCCAGGAAGAGCTCTGGGAGATTATTTAATACAAGCACAAAGCTAAAAGGGAAATGATTCATTCAGAAGAATTACTGTTAGTGGAACAATTAAAGTCTGCTGACTTCAGCTGCCATTGCTGACAGAATTGAATATCATCTCACTTTGAAGCTTCGAAATAAAGTGCTGCGAAGAAGCAGGAAAGCTTTCAGTCTTGAATCTTTTTTTTTTTAGCAGAAATACATTCTTTCTTTCTTGATCTGTAAACACAAACCATAATAGTGAGAATTTGATTTAGTATAAAATTTGATTACTGGACAAACAGGATTTCTGAGTAAAGTAAGATGAATTTAACTTTGAAGCAGTTTTGGTTCTGTCTTTGGTTTTTGCTGGAATCCACAGATGTTGTCTTGAGAGCTCTGAAATAAACCACAGTTGTTTTCAATCTGGAATAAATAGCTCTGTGTGCATAATCCAACATGACACTGTGGGTGTATCTGTCCACATCTATAGCTGAACCTGTGGATCTGCTTAAGACGTGTGGTTTTTTCATGAAGACGACAAATGATTGGTTCTCCTCAACATATGGTTGATGAAAGGATAGAAGAGCATATTAGGATAAGTACAGAAGGATACTCAAGTTCACATTTAAGGAGATGTGAAAACTCAAGTATGCTTTAAGTTGAGGTCCACCCGCATGCTTCTCAAATGGAATCAACTTCTGGACCGATTCTGGTCAAACTGGCCCGGTAGAACTCAGCATGATCCCATGTTGGACACAGATGCACGACCAATTCGTTCCAACTCTTCTTCCTTTCTTTTTCTTGATGCGCAGTCACTCCACTTTTAAAATACAGAGAAGGCATGAAATTGATCCCTGATCCTCGGACATCAGTCTTTTAAACACAGACAACCCAGGCTTTACGTGGTCTTCTCAAAGCTGCCTTGAAAAAGATTCATTCAAGGGGACATTAAAGATTGACTCCTTGTTGTGATGAGCGACAGACAAACCTGACCCACAGTGGCTGCTTCATTCTCATGACCCCGCCTTGTTTTTTTTTCCACAGTCACAACTGCTCTCTGTGGCATCCACAGAGAGTCCATACTATCAAAGCAGCAGCTAATGAAACACTCCCATCATGCTGGACTGTCGTGGACTGTGATTGGTTAAAATGCCAACATTTGTTATCGCCTTCACTCCCACTTGACGATGCCTGACATTCTCTCCTGTGCTGGCACAGTCCTGAGAATGTGAGCTGTGGGAAGTGAAGAGAGGATCATGGCTTGATGAAACTTTTTTCATCAATGCCAGGAATATGGGGGTGGGAAGATACTTTTTTTTTGTCATCATAAATTTAGAACAACTTTTTTTAATGGCTGCCACAGTTTTTACCCACAAACAATGCCATCCCCACAGAGAGCGCCCTCATCAAAAGATGTATCCCCTTTGGGCTGTTTTGGTGTTTTATTTACTTTGGGCTTTTGTTCTTAAACTGCAGACCTCTTTGGGTTTGCAGGAGTTTTCTGTGTAAGGAAATATGCCCACAGTTCTTGGAGCTGGACCAGCATTCCTAACCCATGTGTGTATCCTTCCTCGTCCTTCACCTCGGCTCTCTGTTGTTTCACTGCTCAACAGTTGTTTGGCATCCAATAGCAAACATTAACACACTCTTTGAAGTCACACACTGCCTTGATTCTAATATCCAACAGGGAGACATTTCCTCAGCTTGTTAAACCTGCCCTTGTTTCAGTGGAGACGGCCCTCTCTCCACCTGACAAGGACGACAGCCGTGAGCTCACTATAAGGCAGGAAGGGCGTGTGAGCGTCCCCACCAAAGCAGCATCCATTACAGTGTTGGTGTTCACATGGTGGGAGACGTTATTAGGGAGCTCATCGCCTTCCTCCGCCGAGAGAATGGATGTGTGATTATGAAGTCATCAGCCATGAACCAGTGAGGCTGCAGAGAAGCACCCCTCCTCACGGGTCCTCGGGGTGCCATTGATTGGTGACCATGTGTTTGTGCCTGATAGACTGTGAAATGGTGTGTTGCTGCACGGCTGTGTCACACCTGCGTCCCACCAAGGTGATTGATTGGTTTGGTCATGTGGAATGTTCCCATCTGGTCCGCAGTAATGCATTTTTTTTCCCTTGTTCGTGAATAACAAGCGCTGGCAGGAGAATAGTTGGGCTCGGAAAAAGGCAAAGGCCAAGCGAAAACATTTTCCCCTTTACACCCTCCCCCCTTTTCCTTTTTACAGAGTTAGAAAAAATCCAAATAGACCGAGCCATGGCACCTGATTATCCCGGGAGGGGATAAATACAATCAGCAAATCCACATCTCCTCGCAGAGAGATGAATTTTCAGGAAAAAAATAAACTGTAAGCGAGTGGGAGGGGCAGCAGCTCCTGACTTGTAAAGTTCTACTTCATGGCTAAAGAATGTGCCGTAAAAACAAGAGACATCTTTGATCTAGCTGAGAATAAAGACAATACTTTTATTGACACTTGATACGAGTCTAATCTAAAAGCAATGCAGTTCATCCTCTTTCCCCCAAAGCCCTTTAATGTGTCACTTTGTTTCTCTCTCCTGCATTCCTCCTGGTTTGATTTCTCTTAATTCTGATCCGTCTCCTTTAATTGATCTATTCATTCCACCTAATGGCTAATTACACATCAGACTCCATGAGCAGATGCATTTATCATCATAGTACGTAATAATCAGTGACATTTCAACAAAGAAAAAATAAATATGCAAATAAGAGCTCATTAACATTTGCTCTTGCTGTTTTGAATAATGTCAGTGCTGACAAGGCTTACACGCACAAATTGATGTTGAGCTCAGGGCGAAGAGAGACTTCTTCCCTCTGTGTTTTGTGGCTCCGTCTTGTTCCTCCATCCTGCTGTTGTTCCTGACGCTGCTCTGGTTTGGTATACAGCCTCTTTTCACTGTTTCCACATCCACTCTGACATAACCTCTCTAACCCAGCCAGCTTTCATTTACTGTCAAACAGAACCTGGTGGAAACATCAAACAGCTGTGACAGGACGGATGTACACAAACTCAAGCAAAAAGGAAAAAAGGAGGAATATTAAAGGTATCGGGGGGGGGGGTGCTTTTGATTTGTGCCTCTGCTGTCTCTTTTTGTAAATATTTTGTATGAATAACCAGAGATCCTGTCTAAATTTACTTTTAGTGCTGCTGGGGAGGCCTAGTTATTAGTTTGTGAAGAGTGAGGTATTTTATTTTGGTTTATAATTTCACTGAGACAGAATAAAGATGAAACTACACTTGCATACATTGTTTATTCTTCTCTATGTATCAGTCCAGATCGGACTCTAATAGTAGGAAATAGTCTTGTTACTTGAAAGAATTGATGTTGTCTTGTTTAGTGCTGTACAAGTCACTACATGGAAACATGAGCAGACACACACACACACCAATAGTAAACACATGTGTGCTCTGAGGAAAACTGGCACATCATAAGCACATTTGGTTTCTACATTAACAACATTTCCTCATCTTGTGTTGTGTGTTTGTTTTCATCCTCTTGGTTTTCCTTGGAGCACGGAAAGTGGACTTGTTTTCTGGACGAAAAAAAAGGCCCTTGGAATGCATGTGAGGCAGTGAAGCACGCTCGCTAATTGGCTGTTTTTGTGGTGGCGAGGGTTTTGAATTGATCCCCGGAGACGCTGAGGTCACTACCTCTCACAGTATCAAAGTAAGGGGCTCGACACAGTGCAGCGCTGCACTGTACGGCAGACCTGTGATCAATAAGGAGGCGCATTAGCCTTTTCCTTCACTGGGATTTCAGCACCTGATGTTGTTGATTCCCCTCAGCAGCTCAGTGCGAAGATAGCAGAGATTGAACCGGTCTGATAATGTTTCCTAAGATTATTCTACAAAATTTTCACATGTTTGATTTGATATTCTTCTTCCTGTATTTTACTAGCCAGTGAAATAACAAGATTCCTGTTGATCAAAGCTTGAAGTCTCTATCAGATATCACTGGATGGTTTGTATCTTCTTTTCTTTGCATCAGTATCGACGACTGTGTAGAAACAACAGCAAGAGAGTAAAAATACAAGCTACTTGGTATTGGCTGTACAATAGCTAAACTCTAATACAAAGCGCTATATTTAGCAGAAACTGGGCACAGAGCATCAGTCACCTGATAGGACTGTAATAGAATCAGACTGTGTTGTGATTTGCCAGATTCAGGCAAATTATCAAGGATGTCCTGCTTTACTCTCTCTTTCATTGGAGGATGATTTATATCCTGACAAACTTGACTCCTGGCTGCTTACAGTTGAGTTAATACTGTAATGGCTTTACCACTTTATTTGTGAAAGAGGTACAATTACAGCGTTGCTTGAATACTTATAAAATCTGTGGATGGAAATCATGACCTCTAGTTTTAAATGATCCCCTCCAGCCTGTGCTGATCTCTATTTTCAGATTGAACAGACATGTGTAGTAGGTCTTTAGTAGTAGTGTTGACCAGTTATGAATCAGCAGGCTTAGGTGTATGCAGAAACAACAGTCTGCATGGAGAACTAATGCTGGCGGAAAGCAATCCACCATAATGACATCCTTCTATCAGTGGTGATCTGATGACCATTTATTTATATCTGAAATATCTGCATTCAAAAGGAGCTAACAGCTTGTTCTAGATAAAAAAATTCAACTCCAGCAACGACCTGCTCAGAAATTAATCAGAAATGATCAGTCTTGACCTCCAGTCAACAAATTAGCATTTTAAAAGCGTTTTAGCGTTTTCCTCTCATGAGAACAGACCTGACAAAGTTTTCTGTCCGACTTTTTAAAAATCAGTAACATGATGCTTTTATTTCTGCAGACTTATCTAGACATTTATCCTTGCTGGGATGGAAGAAAGAACCACCACAGCAGGGGATGGATGTAGGGTTATCATGAAGTGGCTCACTTGTGGCCCCTGTGGAAAAGCAAGCAGGTTGTTAGGAGGTTCTCTACTACCCCTTTTTGACCGAGGCAGTTTCAGGGCCGGTTCGGAGCCGGCCCTCAATTGAGAACTGGTTTTTCGTGTTTCGACTGCGAGTGAACTGGCTCCTGGCCGGGAAAACCTTTTCCAGAGCGGCTCCAACTCTTTGCTGGTGGAACCGCTTTTGTCAGGGGCGAGGAGCGGGGGGGCGGGGTTGCCGTGATCAAAAACACAAACCAAACCTGTTTCTGCCATTGTCCTGCAGCTAAAAAATTTAAAAGACTAATTAATTCAAAGGTAAAGCAGTGGTTGTCCGAGGAGACAAACCGCTGTCCGCCATCGTTGTTGTTAGGGCAAGTTCTTGCCAAAAATGGGAAAAGCGGTCACATAAAGCGAACATGACGTGCCTGTTCCATGGGCTTGAGTGGGTGGAAAAACAAACGGGTGCTGTGTTGGTTCGTGAGTTCAACCAGCTCCGAACCAGCGTGAGCACCAGCTCGGAAATACAACCCGGTTTGCGTTGGTTGAAAAGAGGTATTAGTGGAAAAGTCCTTATTTACAAGGAAATTGAGACTAAAGAAACAGATAACAAGCCCCTCTTGGAGGGATTTTGTAAACCAAGACTTGAAGGTGTTTGCTTTGCAGAAATATCTGAAGCAGTTAATCTAGCTTCTGAAGTGACTTATTGGATTATAAAAATTGTTTTTGTGACTGTAGTGTACAAGCCTATAAATATCACAAGCAGTGTCAACGTAAAAATGAGAAAAAACAGTTATAATGGCCAAATAAACACAGAAAAGATCAATGACCAGAAATTATTATTTTCAAAAACATGTGAAACTTCCAATTCGTAGAAACAAGTTTGTGTTTGAATCAAAGACTCGCAGTCAAAATTGAAATGAAGACAAGCAGTGACCACTTCCTACCAGAGGGGCCGCCAAAGACAACAAACTCTGGTCCTTATTTAGCTCTTGGTTTGTAAGTACCCTCCTAAACATAAAGAGGTTCTCACTCAGGTTTGATCTGTGCTGTGGTACTAGTTAAAATTTTGATTGTTTTAACTGAATTGTCATATCCTCTAGTAGGTTATGTGGTTGCACTGAGGTTTATACTCTTGTAACCAGCAGTGTTAACTCATGTAATAAAGAGAGGACAATATGTTTGATGGTTTTTTATGTACCACAAACTGTTTGTTGTGTCCGAAGAAATATTTCCAGTTTGACTTTTCTTCTTATTTTTTCTTTGCTTTCCTTTCTTATGATTGTTTTTACCAAGATCCATCGTTTTGAATGTAGAGTCTTCATGTTACACCTCCATGCATCTCAGTAATATGCTAATCAGCCTCTTCTCAGAATATTTTAATCAGAATTGATGGATTTTTTTCCCTTGTGAGATTGATTTTTTGATACATATGGGGTATACGGTGTGATGGCAGTCTGCATACTAACATTTATGTTATTGATGGTGATTGCAGTAATTAAACCACTTGACTCATGTTGCTTTTGGCATTTAATATTTTGCATGGTTGCTGTTTTAAGGCAGATAATGACTCTGTCTTCCTATCAATCACAGCACTTTAGGCTCATTAGTAGGCCTCTGACACAAAAAGAACAAACACTGAGTTCCGTGCGGCCCTGCTCAGAACAAATGGGCCCACTCAAGAAATCATAAAGATGAAATAATGTTGGTCTTGTCTTGAGGCTGGGATCACTTTGTACTGCTCTGAGGCGGTAACACAAAGCCTGAAACTCATGAAATTGATTAAGCTGCTTTAATTTGTTTCCGTTTGTGAGCATAATATTTGTCTTTGATATATACGCTTGCGTTTCAAAGTCAAATACTTCTGTCAGAGAACTGAAGATTTAACAACTTGTTTTCAGTTTAACTTGAAAGTGCAGAGTTTTACAGTGTTTCTCTCTCCCTTCACAATTAGTCACAGATTGTGTTTGTGTGTCAGACAGGACATTGTGTCACTGCATGATGACAAATGATTTATTCTGCTATTTCTGGCTGCTGGCTTTAAAATAGACCAACCAAGCAGTTCATTGCACTTGAACCATCATTTAGTTCTTCTTTACTTTGTCATCATAAATGTACCTTCTCCAGAAACTTGAATGGAGATTCAGCTTACCCAGGCAGTGGGTTGTTCTTAGCTTGTTGCTTGTTGCTTGTTGCTTGTTGCTTGACATCGTAGGGGCGTCTGTGGCTCAGTGGGTAGAGTTGGTCGTCTATCAATCAGAAGGTTGGCGGTTTCGATCCCAGCTCCGGCAGTCACATGCCGAAGTGTCCTTGAGCAAGACACCAAACCCCAAATTACTCCCTCTGTTGTTCAGAGATGTGTGAATGTGAAAGAACAAGATCAGATCCCTGCTATATAGCAGCCCCTATCATCAGTGAGTGAATGGGTATGAATGGGTGAATGCGAGGAGTAATGTGTAAAAGCGGTTTGAGTGGTCAGACAGACTAGAAAAGTGCTATATAAGTACTAGTCCATCCACAAGTCCCAACACAGATATTTAAACTCTATGTCTCTGTCAACATAAAACAACAGAGATTGGCTGCATACATGACAGGGACTTCATCTGATTGTTTCTTTAACATCTGATTGGTCTGCTGAAGAATGGAAATCCCATGCTGGTTGTTCAAGACTTTCAGGAGATGATGACCTTTACATATATTATAGTCTCAGATAAAGCTAGTTAACCTAGCAGCACTGCTAATCCACAACCATTACACTAAAGCTAATCCACAAGTGCAGTTCCATAATGCTAGTCCTCTTAGGTCTGATTCTTTTGTCTCTTCTTTCTAGGATTTCAAAGGGGTGGAAAATTCCGGTAAATGTTGTGGAAGTTTCCAGTAAATTTCCATGGGAAGTTAAGCTGGGGCAATTTTGGGAATATTCTAAATTGTAAACTTTCCATGGGAGTTATGGGAATTAATGGGAATTAACTGGGAATTGAGGGTAATTTAATGGAAAGATTTATTTTTGAAGGAAAACTTTATCAAACAAAAACATGAATGTTGAGTTAAATATTACTCAACCCCCGACCCAACCCATTCAAAAATTAACAAAAATGCAATCCCAACAGTATCCCATTCAACATGCAAATAAAAAAGCATCTTCCCTCTAGCTTCTCAAGCCTAGCCTCTGCATTTTTGCTAAACGCTGTCAGGCAATGGGCTCTTCATGGGTCTCATCAGCATCCTCCATGTTCACTTCCTCAACATCAAACTCTGACTCCTCCTCTTCAGTGTCACTGTCCAGCCTTGTTGAGGATGGCTCTGTGTCAGGCTCAAAGAGCCTCAGGTTAGCCTGAATACCAACCAATTTTTCCACTCTCATATTTGTGAGCCTGTTGTGCACCTTTGTGTGCGTGTTACCAAACAAGGACCAGCTGCGCTCCGAGGCGGCTGATGATGGTAGGATCTGGAACTGTACTTGCATGAAATCTGGTTGTTTTAGTCAGGATTATGCTAAAATATATTTTCCCCAACTATATTTAAGTTCCATACTTCTTTCCAGCTTATTCGTGTGGCTGAATGGCTGCCATGCATATAAAGATTGTGTTTGACAGACTTTTTCCTGTGGTTGAGTGAGAACTCTTAAAGTCATTTAATTAGTGTCAACTGATCAGCTTATTTAACTTTATAGGAAAAAATGACAAAATGAACTGATTCCAGCTTCCTCAATGCAAACATTTCCTTTTTTTTTAACCTCTCATGTGGTAATAAACCTAATATATTTGACTCATGGAAAAAGTGAAATATTTATAGATGTGTTAGTTGCTTGTGGAAAAAAAGGGATCAGCAGTTTTCACTTATTTCTGGAAACAGTAAAGACCAAATTACTTAACAATCAAAGGAGAACATTTCTTGTAGTACACTACTCACGTTATGAACTTGGTCATTTGATTTTCATTTCAGACCATCCAGATCATATAGACAGCTGTATTAGACCGCTTTACATTTCAAATTGAACACGTGGACATTTTTTCATTTTAGAAATAATGTATCTGAAATAGTTGCATTAAATTGACAGAAAACGTCATCACCATTCATGGAGTTGAGGAGACTTTCAGCATTAGTCAAAAATGTTATGTCTAAAGCTTGAAGCGTTTGAATTGCACTAATGTAGTGCTATTTATCTATTCCCCTAAATAAACTGATGGACACTAGTAACTTCAGTCTCTGCTCCATAAAATGATAATTTGAAAATGTTATTAATAAAATTGTGATTCTGCCTTCTGAACCAGTTCTGTCCATCAAATTTGAAAGGACAGACAGTGCTTTGATCTTTCTTGGATTTAGCAAATCCAGACCAACTCCCTGCAGAAGGACATGATTCAGTTTGTACTTTTCAAATAAAAAAAATATTTTTTATTACATTTCAGCTCTTATTATGTGCTCATGCAGAAATTTATGCAGCACGGGAAACAGAAAAGAAGGGCATGTAACAGAGTATAAAGACTGAATCAAAGCCTGGACGCTGCATTCATCAGAGTGCTGTTTACAGAAGACGCTTGTTAAACGGGTAATTATTTTGTACATGACAATAAAAGAAGCGGATACAATAGCTGCAACAGAATCATTGTCAAGGAAATGTTTTTATCCTTCTCTTAAATATGCAGTAATTCCTTTGCTCAATGATTTCTTGATTTTTTTGTGTTTTTTCTTGTGAAGTCGACTTTATGCTCCACTGATGTAGCATCTCAGCTCTCCACGCTCTTTGGGAGCTGTGACTGCTTTTTTGTTTCATGGCGTGGCCCCAGACATTGTTTTCACAAAGACTGGTCTGTCTGCCCAGGTGGGCCCTGAAACTACAACAGTGACCATCAATTATTCACACAGGAAACAGTGTGTGTGACTAAACACATGCTCTAAATGAATATTTAACTCTGAACAGACGTTTTTCTCAGAAGACATCTCAGGAACAAAAAAATAATTCCACTGAGCCACCTTTAGATATTAGAGAGGAAATAAAGAAATGAAAGTTCTCTGTCAGAGATGTTTCATCATCCTTATGATAGGGGACGTTGGTGGTTACCGACAACTTAATCCTATTTTCTTTAGCGAGAGCGATGTCTCAGAACTGTATCTCATCATTGTTACAGGAGAAGCAGCTTTGCCAGTTAAAACAACATCACTTCTGATTTCCTCAGCTTCCTTTAGTCTCCAGAGACAGTCTGCTGCTCAGACACAGAACAACCGTCTCCTGTAGGACTGCTCAGATAAGCACAAGTGAATTCTCTCAGATGTGCCTGTGTTCACCTGCGCCTGGGAAGCAGCGTTCAGATCAGTCATTGTGTAACAAAACATCCAGGCTATGCAAGTTTTTACCTCACAAAAAGATATTTACCCTTTCCCCAGAGTAAACAGAATTTAGTTCCAATGCTTGTGTCTGTGTTTGTAATGCTTGTATGTCTGACAAAAATAATGTACGATGCCGTTAAAAGTTATTCATCATCCTCCCTGAGGAGCTCTCGTTTTTGTGTTTGTTTGTTTTTCCAGGGGAGTGAAACTGCTGAGTGTGGATGTTGTGATGTGTATGATTCATGTGTGTTGCACTGTAAGTTTTATTTCCCCCTTATGGCTGCTTCCTTTGAGATGAAAAAACTGGATCTGACACTGATAGAAGGACTTCCCAGCAGTTAGAACTTCATACTTACATTTTTACAAAGTGCAAATTCTGAGGTGTGTCAGAGCAACACAGCTTAGACATCAGAGTGAGGGTCATGTCCACTGAACCACTGTGGGTCTGTTACATTGCGTACTGTGGCTGTTTTGGAAGCTGTTTTAGATGGTCAAATTTTCAAATAAATGTCAGTCAGCCTCTGGTCCCTTCCCTCTTTCCTCCTTTTCCTGTTTGCCTCCAGCCAACATCAAATAATGTGAAAGCAGATAGCAGAGAACAACTGAGAGAAATGAACAGAGACAGATATTTAGCTCAAGAACAGCACCGTAAAGATTTAACATTACTTCTCATAAAACACTCTTACTGTTGTGCCTGAGGATGAAATGAATGACCATGAAACTTTCCCTCTTTAATATTTTGTGCATTTAGTTTCATCATTGCATTTATGTGAATGTTCACATACTGTTACTTGTTATAAATTGCTATGTATTTGTCCATTACAATACAACTGATGGAGACACAAACTGTTTGCATTCAAGTTGCTTAAAAATATTAAAACATGTTTGTGATGAATCATTTAACTTCACTCTGCACAAATTGTATCCGTTATACTGATACTGTCATACTGATAGGATATTAAGATATTGTGTTATTTTTCTGTTGTGTCCATATCTGTTGCCCCTAAATGGTGGAATGAATTGGCCAACTCCATTCGATCTGCAGAGTCCCTCTCTACTTTCAAAAGACAGCTAGAGACCCAGCTCTTTAGGAAGCACTATGCACTTAGCTAGACTGTTCTCCACTGTTGTACCCAGTGGCAGATTGTGTCTTCCAGCTACAGTTGACTCCGCACTTGGTACTTTGGTCATTATTGTGGTGATGTTAATTGTTGATGATGATAATGGAAGGTCTTAAATGGTTTGGTTGCTTCATTGTAGATGTTCCTTATTTTATAAAAAAAAAAAAAAAAATTATATATATATATTCCTTACTTACTTTTGGGCATTCCCTTTAAGCTGCTTGGCAGTACCTGCACCCAAATTGACTTGAAGCATTTTGTTACTCATACTGATCTTGTTTCCTCTTGTCTAGATCTTTGCTTGTGTTGTTCTTATACTGCCCTTGCAGTGCGTGGTCTTGTGCAAAGCTAGACAGCTAGCTAACAAAAGATGAAAAAGTCCAAAGTCTTCAAATAAACACACAGGGCTTGCTTTTCCTGTCTTTACTTGAGTCTTGACTGTTGGGCCAATATCTTGTTTTTTGTAAAACTGAAACATTACAGAGAAAATGAAACACATCAGTATACAAACACTGACATTAATATATCACACATTTACTGAACTGCGTGTAGATTTTACCAACAGAAACTGCAATATACTACATAGAACAGTTTGACTGCTTAATAAGACAACACATACTTCAAACATGACATTCTCTAAAAACTGCATGTGTTATGTGCTTATGGACACATTTTACTAACAGACAAATAATCTCCAAGGCAGAAGCGTATGATAAACACATTAGCATCAGCATAAACTGGCATAAACTCGACTCTGTCCGTCTTGGCTGTTTGTGATCCTAACGGTTCACGTAGCTGTCAAGAAGACGGAGAAACTGCAAAGATAGGCCGACAGAGGGCAGAGCGGTGAGAGCGCTCACTCTGTAGCTACTTCGGAAAACTAAACAAGAACGCAGAGCGCTCACTCTGACGCTGTTTTCAAAACCCAACTCAGAATAGCTTGCTTACTTCTTAGCTTTTTAATCTAATTTTATCTAACCTATTTAACTTATAACTTACTAACTTTAGAGACAGCACAGTTCTTGTTCTCGTATGTACGTTGCTTTGGATAAAAGCGTCTGCTAAATGACATTGTAACATTGTAAGAATTGTAACATATCGTCAAAATAAAGACACATCAGACAGCCTTCTTAATAATTGGCCCCTTCTGACATATTTAAAGTCCTCTGGAGGTTTTCAATGGACTCAGTTGTGCCTTTCAGTCTGCTTTTTTTAAAGTCCAGACTGGGGATGCTTGTTTTGGTAAAGGGAACCTTTACCTGTGAATTATTTAGTATTCAAGTTTAGACTTATTTTAAATAAGATACAAGATAAGATATTCCTATATTCTTCCTACAATGGGGAAATTCAAAGTGTAACATCAAAGTGTAATGTCAAAGACAAATTTCCCTCAATAAAGGACAATAAAGGACATCATATCGTACTGTATCGTATCGTATTGTAACAGCAGCAATGTAGACAGTGCAAAACAGTATAGAGTAAACAAGAGCATATAAATAGTAATTATTTAAAAAAAAAGATTAGCAATTAAAAAAGTAAATTAGCATATCTTAAGAAAAGTATGTACAGAACTAAATAAGTAAATTTACATATATTCACAAAACCAGATGTACATAAAGAAATGTGCACAGAATGATGATGAAACAAGCAGTTTTATTACACTTTAACATTGAATTGGCAAACTGATTAAATATAAAGATGCAAACAGGAACTATTTAAAATGTGTTTTGTCAGAAAAGATACAAGAATTACTTCCTTATTTGGTGTTAATCCTTCTGTGTCAGATTCAGATTTGCGTACAGAGAACTTCATTGATCCCAGAGGGGCAATTTAGTTTACAGCCAACCAGCTAATCAAATAAACAACACCATCAAACGGACAAATGCTAACAGTCACAACAATCAACACTCAATGTGTCAGTGACAACAGATATGTAAGAAGGAGCTTGTCATAAAATAAATCATCAAGTTTCAGACAGAGGACAAAAGTTTTAAATGTGTTGTCTTTTCTTTCAACAGCTAAATCAGAGAGGGCTTCATTTCTTGGCTTTGGGAGGGATCCTGGAGCGCCTAGCTGCCAGGTGAGTTTCTCATCAGTTGTTATCTTACACCTGAAGCTTTAATCACAAAAACAAATGCCGGTTTGGTGTTCTTCAGAGCATGAACATATCAACATGTGTGTAGAATTACTCCTTTTAAATACTATCACCCTTTCAAAGATTCATGGGACGACACCTCTGAGTTCAGGGGTGGAGGGGTTGATTATGTGTTGATCAGGTTCTCGACATTGACTGAACCTTTCTCTTGCTAGACCTTTAGTGTCTTTCATTTATTTTATGGCATTTCAAGCATCAATTTCTATATCATGCTTTTATTTAATCTAGGTTGAATCACGGTTTGTCCCTCTTTGATTCTCAAATTTAAAGGTGACATATCATGCAAAATTGACTTTTTAATGGTTCTTTACCTGAAATATGTGTCCCTGGCATGTCTACAAACCCCCCGAGAATGAAAAAAATCCATTCTGCCCCTGTTTTGATTTCTACACCTTTCTGTAAATGTGTGTGAAACGAGCCGTTTCAGACTTCCGTGTTTTTGTTACGTAACAACAATATCCGGTCTGTCACGGAGTCGGAGCTCGGAGCTTGTTCAGCCCATAGACTGTATAAAATAATACTGAATCCCCCCTCCGTTTTCATTACCTGCACAAATGTGTGCTAACAAGGAGCTTAGGAGGGAGGCATGCTAGTTGTAGGCTGTCTTAATAAACACAAAGGTCGGTTTTATTCCCCATGTCTGCAGATTTGAAGATCTAGTGGATGATTTTTATTTATCATGGATAAGTGCTAGCGCTAATTAGCATAGCCACATAGCTACATGTTCGTAGCTGTAGCTGTGTACCAAGACACACGTTGACATACTGACAAATAAAACAACAAGAAACACTAAATCTGTGACCAATCCTTCAGAAAGGTCCTGCTGCCTTTCTGGCAGAGATCGGTTTTACTCCCCACGTCTGCAGATTTGAAGATCTAGTGGATGATTTTTATTTATCATGGATAAGTGCTAGCGCTAGTTAGCATAGCCACATAGCTACATGTTCGTAGCTGTGTACCAAGACACACGTCTACATACTGATAGATAAAACAACAAGAAACACTAAATCTATGACCAATCCTTCAGAAAGGTCCTGCTACAGGCGCCTCTCCGTCAGGATCAGATTCAGAGGGTTGAAGTAACGCGATCTCTGAGCAGCCGTGTATATTCAGCTAACATGTTAACATAAGATCAACGTGCTGGAGAGCCGAGGCACATCCACTTCCGGAGGGGGCGTGGTCAGAGGGAAAACAGAGTGTTCTGAGGAGGACTGAAGAAGAGGGATTTTCAGGCATACCAAAATCTGATTTCAAAGTGTTTTTTTGAGCATAAACTTTAAAGACATGTTTTGGGGACCTCTTAGACCAATATATATTGATGAAAAAAGCGTGATATGTCACCTTTAACAGTTCCTCTGACTATGACTAACACGAACACATCAGTAAGGCTTTTGCCGTGATAGAGAGAATATAACTTATTGACTTATCTTCTCCATTGTATTTTCCTTTCATTGGCTTTGAATTGGTTTAAGAACAGACATTAAAATCTTACTCTTTATGAGTTTAAGGTTTAAAAAGATGAAACCCCAAGCTACATTTTCAAATTTTGACCTTCCAGGAATTGAAAGCATCCGGAAACCTTGGAGTCCTTAAAGAGATTCTGCCTGAGGCCAACTCGAGGAGCCTCTGTCATTGAAAGAATCCTCTCTGGCACAAAGTTCTGATGTTTTTGTCATGAAAGTGGTTTCTCCCAATACAATTCAGCCTACAGTGATTTTGTCCCTTTCATGTTAAACACTACATAAACACAAAGAGATCAAATCTTGAGATGAGATACAATAAATATTAAAGAAGTTGCTGTGTCTCTATAAAAGCATTTTCAGAGGGAATATCAATTAAACAGTTGTGGGTGGGAGTTGTAGGGAAATGTTTGCATATCTGCAGCTGGAGAGATCTGAGATTAATGGGCAGGAAGTCTTTACAATCAGTGTGTCTCTGGAGCAAATCTCCAAACAATGTATGATGGCAGCAAGATCAACAACTTCACCAAAATAAATGAGTATAAACTACTGAAGGATTTACAAAGCAGTACTTTAAATGGTTAAATATTTAAATCTAAAAATGCCCTTTCTCCACACTTCTCAGCTCTTTGTGTAACCTTTCTCTTTGTGTTTATCAAATGAGTAAAGAAGACAATAGGCCCAATCATTTCCTTGCAACTTGGAAGGTAGCCTTATTCAGCTGCTCTGGGTCCTGACCTACAAACTGCCTGACGGGGCACGTGACTCCTGAGGCTTGGAGCAGAGCCCTGCTGCGGTTTTTTATTCAGCCTGTGACTCAGATCAACCTCTCAGTGCTCAGGTGCAAATCAAATGAGCAGCAAATGATTTTGTTACCATTTCAAATCTAAATATGGGAATATCTGTGTCTCAAAGTGTGTTTCTAAACTCTGCATGTAATGTGGAGCTGCAGTGGTGGGTTATTGAGTAAATGACACTCCATTCAGATTTGTTCACATAGGTTTGAAACAGGATCCATATTTGCATGTCTCCTTACTGGTTCCTCCCTGAACAGTAACAATAGTGTAAAAGAGGGCCGAGTCGGTGCTGCTGCACAGATTTTTCAATCTCTCTGAACAAAGAGGCAGCAGAAGTGGGTCTGTTGTTCCATGTGAATGCTGTAGCACCAGTGTCAGGTCTCTATTTTACCAAACCAGATTTTTTTTCCTGATTGAATTTGTGTAACATTGTCCCTGACTGCTTTCTCTGACCCACATTTCAGATCAGACAAAATAATCTTCTTCCTTTTGTACGACTGTTGATATTAATACTAGATTGCGTTTATTTTGGATTGTTTTGAACGTGTCAGAACGTGTTTTGGATTTATCAATCAGGAATCAGAGCTGATAGAAAGGTTACTGTGTCAATCCTCACGGAGGTGTAATCCTGTAAAGGGGTTTCCAAGAGGGCACGTGAGGCCAGTCCTTAAGCCAACTACTACACATTGGCCTCATATGATCCCTGCTCCGCTGGTCTGCAGCCGATTACTCTAATTAGATCAAGCCCTTAATTGGCCTCTTAACCCAGTTTGTTAGGGTTGTTGAGGTTACACAAAGGATAGTGGAAGGATGGAGTGATGAATTCTAAAGAGAGATGTTTTTCTATGGATGTGCAATATGATTAAAAAATCCAGATCCATTACATCATCTTTTCCTTTAATGATGGTTTTGTTGTTATAATTGTTTTTATTTAGCAGTAATCACACTTCTCTAGATGTCATGGTTATTCCAGTTGTAACTTGAAAGACGACACTGCCCTAAAATAAGATGTAGATGCATTATGTATGAAATGCCGTGTACACGCTTTGCAGAAGCCTATTTCATAGTTTCACCACATACAAACTCAACTGATATTTTCTTTATTAAGCAATGAGCATCCTTGTGTTTGTTTTCTCTTCCAGCCCCCTGTGAGGCCAGACGTTCCGTTGGCCAGTCCAAGTCCAGCGACTCCATCGGGGAAGTCAGCTACGCCGTTATACTCTTTCTCTGCAGCCAATCCTAGAAGACGCCCTCTACAAGATGCTCTGCCCGTCGGTCAGTGTCACCACAATTGTTATAAGAGAAAAGGACAAAGATTTATATTCTACCTTTCTTTAAAATGACAGTCTTTCATCAGGGAAAAATGTACCTCATACAATCCCAAAAATTATCTGAAAATTATATTAAACAGAATTAGAATTTATGCTCTGACACAGTTCTATTAAGCCTCATCCTTTAAGAAACTATTACAGTCAAAACAACAGTAAATATTCAGTAGTTCTTCTTTCGAGAAACTGGACAATCCTTCTAGATTGTTTTTCTTATGATTGGCCGATAAGAATTCTGCCTGCTGTCACAGTGAAGCAGCCTCATTATTGCAATAGCAATCATGATTTGGTGAAGATGGCATCAAATCTGAGCAAAGCTGAAATCTTTAACTCTCTATGCAGGAAAAAACCTGCAAACAGTCCTTCTAAAAGCCTCTTTGTTCCTATAACATGATGGATCAACACTGGTTAAATGTATTTAGTAAAGACAAACAGCAGATGAAAGTTGTGATTTACTTAGAAATAGTAATCATCACAAGCAGAACCACACAGAGAGATTTTAAAGTGTTGTTGTGACTAGTTTACAACACCTTCATTGTTTCCTCTTTTTTGTTTTTACATGTGAATAAATAGACGTGCTTTCATCTCTCCACAGATCCTCTACAAGCAAAAAAGGTTCGCAAGGTCCCTCCTGGCCTGCCTTCATCTGTGAGTGGAAGATCATCTACCTCTCATATAAATAGATTTCACAGTGAGCTTACTTAAGCAGACACACTCACACACACACACACACACACACACACACACACACACACACACACACACACACACACACACACACACACACACACATACACACACCCTCTCAACCCTCTTGCACACAAAGAGCGCTTTTGACTTCACTACAGCATCACTTGACATCACAACCGGGAATTCTCTTGTTTTTGTGGGCCGTGTTCGACGGTGACACCGGGGCTGCCTGTCAATTCAAAGAGTTCTGCATTTTATGCAGGTTGTTCACATGTTTTTTGTTTTACACAAGTTTATTAATATCTCTCATGGCCGCATGTTCTGTACATTTTTGTAGTTAAGTGTGTAAGTGCATGTGCATGCATATACATGTGCAACTCGACGTGATTGATTTTCAGTGCTGCCCTGTCACAGTGCAGCCTCCTCACAGCCTCTCCTGGGAGAGAGAGAGGCTGTCAGAGCGGATCCCCAGCTCTGCTCTTTTGATGTTTAATTAGTCATTACGTAGCCGAACAGGAGGACAGACAGAGATTAATAGCACAGAATATCTGAAATTTCTATTGGTAATGATCCCGGTGGAGCAGAAACCATTAGGATGCAGAGAGGAGTGGAGCTCAGCTTGCATTCGCTTAGACAGGGGGTGCTGAAGTTCATTAATATGCATAAATCACTAAGTCAGATGTTCATTGTTGAAACCCTGGTGGATTGGCAAAGGTTTTATTAATCCTTCCCTTAAAATCCAAGAACTGGTTCAAGACAAGTAATTTTTTTTCTTTTTTAAAAGAAGCAACTGGTTTAGTAAAATCCCACCCTTTCTCTCCTTAGACAATAAAGGGTTTCTTTTTTTCTTCTTTTTAGTGAAGGAGTCTGAGACTGGATTTGCCTTTCAGAGCTTTGATAATCTTAACCTCTGCTGCTGTTCCTCTGAAATCAAATATGGAACAGGCTGCGGAACATAAAAGGCTGGCATGTGTTTTGTTTTTGGATTTGTGTTTGAAAAGAAGTTTGTCAGTGCGTGAGGGAGAGACGCAGCGGCAGGAACGTGCGCTGCCTTCCCTCTTAAGTAAGTGATATATTTGAGGTCTTGTCAGAAGGAGGGAGGGAGGCAAAGAATGGCTGCCTCGCGGGTTACATCTCTTTGTTGTGTAAATGGACGCTGGGCTTTTATTTGTCAGTACTTAACACATGGGCGCAGGTGCAGTTCTGTGACTCATAAGAGTACAATCAAGCGGTACAATGCAGGATGGGGAAAAACAGTGACAGAGCATGGGATAAAATGCAGCTTCTTCTTGTCACTCAATGGTGCTCAGGAGATAAAACCTGGAGCTCAGAGGAATTATCCCAGTTAGTCTTTGATCCCATTTGAAAGAATAAAGATGGAAGTGTTGAATGCAGGACTATAGGTCTCTTCGAACCTGCTGAAAAACATAAAGACACTTTTTGATAGGTGGTATATGTGGAAATGTTTGAGTGGGAGGTTGTCTGGCAGCTTTTAGGAGGTGTTGGTATCAGACTGATGGCGAGCACAGGTGATGCTTTAACTACTGGATGGTGTAAAGAGCTTCATGTGGCCTTTAAAATGTGTACAGTGACTGTTACAGAATGCGATCGTGCATCTTTGAGGATTGCTATATCCCAGAGACCTATGTTGGTGTCTCTGACAGCGACACAGGAGGCAGCGAGGGTGGTGTTGAAGAAGTGTTGAGGGGGAAGGTGCACCTGGAGTCAGAGCTACTTCGCCTGAGGCAGCTGTGTGAAGAGCCTGCAGCGTACCTGTACAACATGAATGCATCTGCAGACGCCACTGAAAGCTTCTGCTTGTGTAAGCAAGCATGAGAGCCCCACCAGAGACCTGAATAGCTGCCTGATTAAAAAAAAAAAAAATCAACACAACGCTTCCTATCATTATGTCTACTGCTGGGAATTTTATTATTTATTTATTTTACTCCCAAATCCCCCCTTTTCCTCCCTGAGCTTGTATTCTTGCTCCTCAGTCTAAAAATAAATGTAGGAGTTTTAAATCACTCGGGCGGAGTGAGACGCAAGTCCAAGCATGATGTGTGTGTGTGTTTGTGTGTTTGTGTGTGTGTGTGTGTGTGTGTGTGTGTGTGTGTGTGTGTGTGTGTGTGTACACTACATGATGGAGCTGAATCAAAATATTTACAGGAGCACATCCTGTGTGCATTTAGGTTTTGACACTGCAGAGCTCCAGGATGTTAAGGCTATCTGGACAGGCCAGCTGCTGATTGCAAACATTTAAATGTTTGTAGGTTCTTTTTCAAGTTATATACAGACATACTCCTCTCCGAGCCACACACACACGCTCTCCTCTGTGGTCTGCTGGATGTGTGCCGCTCTCAGACATTGGATACCACACAAGGGATTGTTATTGTGTGATGCAAAAGTATAACAAATCCTTAATACTTGCACTTATTTCAAGGATTGTTTAGACTGGTTTTTCAGTATTTTCCTCTTCATATGCAGCACTGGAACTTTGAAAATAAAATAAAAACTTTGTTGACAAATGTGTTATCATGATAGATAAACATCTTTTTAGCATTCTTGTTTGACAGCTTTCCTCTTTATTTTTTGCTACAGTAGACACCTTGGCTATAATTGGCTCCCTGCATTATTTGACTGTGTAAACCGAGCACTGAGAGCAAAGGACGGAGTGTGTTGTCATTGGACAGACAGGCGACTGCGCTGAGGGATGCTGATGGGCAGCTGTGTGGGCACCTGTCTGACAGGAGGACTGTAGACGGAGAGGGAGAGAGGGGGGAGATTTGTGGCTTGTGGGGGAAAGTTGCATCTTGTAGGATATTTATGGGAAGCTGCAAGGGCATGGTGTGTATGTGTTATGTGTGTGTGTACACATCAGTTTGTTTGTGTAAATAGTGTTTTCTTCCCCCCCCTACAAACCCCTTGTCAGAGGCACGGCAGCTCGATGTGACACTTCCTCCCTGGCTTTGGTGACGATATGGCTGCAGGATGAGAGAAAGAAAGTGGTGGGCTGGGATTCAGCTCCCCTCGGGGACTTTTGCAAGCGAGAACCCTGAGTGTGGATGACAAAATAGATTGACATTTGCTTTTGACAGATCACTCAGACACCCTTGTTTCTGAGAGATTTGTACTGTGCAAGCTGTAAGAAAGGAAGTCTGCTCTGGGCTGTGGATCTTAAGACCAAGAAATGTTCCTCGCAGTGCTGTCTGGTGCATGACATTCAAAGGAAGCATGCGCTCTCTCTCTATGCATCTGTCTGTAGCAGTTCAAAGACAACAGATCAGAATGTGGTTCTACGACAGTAACCTAATGTCCCCTTGTGCTGAGAAAGCAGCTCTTTTTTTAATTCCTTTTTTGAGCCACAGCAGGCTTGGACAAAGTAATAGGGCTGGGTGAATAGACTGTGGATGAAATGCATCAGTAAAGCTCTGTGTAAACATTCAGCCCAGGCCTTTATAAGTCCCTGCAAAATTAGATTTTGGGTTCACCCTGCAGAGTCCTAAATATCTGCACATTTTCCCCCCTCTTTGTCAGTCTGATGCTGAATTCACTGAAATACAAATGGAATACTGACACTGAGGAGGTTATAGATTATAGATGAGAGCTGAAAAATATATTTTCTATCACATCATATCAAGATGTGTGTTATTGAATCTAGAGACAGAACCTTAAACTCCAGTCCTGTGTTGTTATGATGAACCATGATGCAGCAGGCCGGTCAGGAGAGGACACATTATGTGATAATAAGGCCAGCACAGTTTCTCCAGGGATTTCAGGGTTTCCAATCAGCAGTGTATGTTCTGTCTGCAGTTGTCAGGTCAACAGAATAACTGTTCACAGCATGTATGAAACCTTAAGGTTCCCTCCTGGTATATTATTTTAGGTTTGTATAAAAAATCTGTTGTTGTGATTTGTTTCAAAATGTAAGAAGTCGATTGGTAATGATTTCTGCAGATCCAAAAACTGCTTCAACAGCTGCAGCACATGCTGTAACAAACCATAGTCAGCCTTAAAAAACAATCCTTATCTTCATCACAAAGAGATTGAACTGTACTGATTTATTATTATTTCCATAGTTATAATGTGAATGTTGTTAGATGAATACGTTTATTTCTCACTTTCAAACATTTTACTGGAAGATTCAACCAAAGAATATTTTTAAAAGTCCTTGATTTGTCCAACATATCTTTGACGGATGTGCAATATTTTTTATTGGCAAAGTGGTTTTATTTATTTATCTATTTATTAATTCAATCATTCAATCATTCATTTAATATGCCAGCTGTAGAACAACAGGAAATATAGGGAGAGAGACAAAGGGAAGACATGCAACAAATAGTGTCAGGATCAGAAGTCAAACCTGCGTCCAGTGTGAAGAGGACAGAATCAGAATCCTCTTTACTGTGGTTGTACAAGTACAATGAAATTTCGTCTGACTTCTCTCCGTTTACATGCAAAAATACAATAAAATGAAATAAAATAGAAGACATAAATATAAATATATATATATCTATATGGAAAAATTTACAAATAGAAAATGTACAAATATAAATCTAAAATTGCCAGAACAGTGCAAACAGTGCAATTCTTGCAGTATATGAAAGTTGTGAAGCAGAGGGAAAAATGTGCAATAGTGCAATACTGAGGTAGTAGTGGTTTGAGTCTGTCTTGACTGTAGCCACATCTGGCCTACAGTGCCCCTTATTAAGTTGTTGTTTCTAATTCACCTTATATCTAAATATACTTTTAGTTATATATATATTTATACATCTTTATTCAGAGAGAAGAGGACAGTGGATAGAGCAGGAAACCAGGAGAGAGTGGGAGAAGGATATGCAGGAAAGGGGCAGCAGGCTGGAGTCAGACCCAGGCCGCATAATAATAATCAGTTTAACCATCCGGCTAAGTCTGCAGCTAAAGGCTAAATAACTTGACTTTTTAATGATTTATGTTACACAAATATACAGAGAATGTGCAGAGTTAAACCCAAACTCTCTGACAGAGTTAAATATGCAGAGTTTGACAACATTTGAAATAAGAACAAGAAGAAAACATCTTGTCCAGTTTAATTCAGACATGTTTGTTGTCCTGCCAACCAGACATTTACAAAACAAGTAACATAAATCTTCTTTGTAGGGTTTGCTAATTTGCTAATAATAATCATTGCACTTAACTGAACTCTAGCAAACAATTAAGGTTAGCCAATTATAAACTAACTGCCCTGAGCAAGATGACTCGCAGGCAGTGCTTTAAGACGGTGTCCTGCTCTCAGTCATTAGTTAGCAATTAAGGAATTTTACACTCATAGGCTCTGTATCGGCTCCGTCAGGGGACAGAGCTCTATCAGTGGTCATTACCTCATTAGTATACATTCAGACTTCTAAGAACAAGACCTTGTTCCAGAGTGTATGTTGAAGTTTAAAGTCATTATTCCACACTAAAAGGATAGGGAGGCCTGGAATATGATAAAATATGGGCACCACATAAGAGAAAGACACGACTGAGTGTGTCTTAATTTCACATATAAAATGGTAATATATATATTTAAAGTGTTCATAATTCTATGGCTATAATTTGCATGTCTGTATTTGTGTCTGCTCTTTTACATATTAAAGATTTGTTGGCAGGGGACAGCATTTCAGGCTCTGACCTGACCTCAGTCGCCAAGCTCCCCAGAGACCGAGCCTCATCTGATGGTTGATTAGATAGACACCCTCAGTTTGACAGGGATGACGCTGAACAGTCGCAGCCACCTCTGGGACCATGGGCCTTGTGTTTATCTTTGTTTGGGGTTGTTGAAATTTACCACTGACATTAGAGGCTGCAGATAAAGGACCAGGCAAACAAGCCAGAAGCCTGACCCCTTTCATGTGCGAGGAGAACAAGGAGTTAAAAGGACAAAGAGCAGGAAAATAATGCACAGATTAAAGTCATTACTCACATCAGGGCCTGTTGTAAATTATTCATGTAGGGCTTGCGTGAGTCTCCAGCATTAATGCAAACCTTGATTTTTAGATCGCTGGCAGGCTGGAGAACACAGTCTGTCAGCGTTTACTTAGGTGGATGGTTGTTATTTAGAAACATTGAAACCAGGCTGATGTTACACAGACAATACATCACTGAACAACATAGAGCTTTCAACTTCAGGACTCAGCTTCAGGTC
Source organism: Notolabrus celidotus (assembly GCF_009762535.1). Lineage (NCBI taxonomy): Eukaryota > Metazoa > Chordata > Actinopteri > Labriformes > Labridae > Notolabrus > Notolabrus celidotus. The sequence goes on along the minus strand of NC_048274.1, from coordinate 14,634,643 downwards.
AGAGGTAATGTGTTATGTGATGTTTCAGAGATATGTCACATTAGTTTAGTGTAATGGGGAGAGAGGGTGAACATCCTGCTTGTTCCAAATATTATCTCTCTATTGTCAGCTCAGGGAAGACTTTATTGTTGAGCTAAGTGGGCCTGAATGAATCATGATTTTGTCACATATGTTGTTGTGCTGTTTGAATTAAAAGTATGGAGTTTAATAACATGGATCAACTTTACCTCAAATAAATCCCACCATCTCTTGTACTTCTTCTCATCTCTCATATACACTCCTGCTGTTCAGTGCCACATGTATTCGACAATGTGAATCAATAAAATCTATTAGTGAGAGAAATAAAATGTAAACAAAGGGAGTTACTTCTTGGAGGAAAATAAATTAAAAAATTAAGTTTCAGGGTTTTGGCTTTTCCAGCTATTCCTGCTTTCTTAGGAAATTGACTCGGTCTGAGGCTTGATATTTACATTTATGCTGTATAGCAAGTCCGAACAGCTATTATTTTTAGTGTCTGTATAGCCCAGTTATTTATTAATGGACAACCTTTTTGCAACCTTAAAGTTTTGTTTTTTCTTGAAACAGAGGTTTATTTTTTATTTTTTCCCCCCACAAACAGAAGAGGGTTAAATCAAATCATAGATCTTGCCTTCAAACCACATTACACATTTAAAATAAAACATTAAGAGTGGATTATATAAAGAAATGTACATTAGAAAGAGAAGAGAAGGAAGAAAAAAAAGAATAAAATAGAATACATAAATAAATAAGCAGCCTTAAAGTTTGATTTAAAACAAATGAATAACAACATGAAATGTCAATACTGAAGAAAAATGAAATTTAGCAGACAAAACATAGTTACTGTAATACTGTGACATAGAAATAATCATTTATTTCCACTTTTGTCCATTCAGATTATTTTATCAGTTTATTTGAAAAAGAGTCTTTTAAGTTATTATGTTATTTCATTCCGTCTGTACATACAGTATGTGCTTTTGGAATGGTGTTTTTGAGATGATGAGCACACACAATTTCGAGGTGTATACTGAGGAGATGTTTGATGCAAAATGTCAATAAAATACATTTAAGTGAAATACTAAATTGGTGGATTGGCTTGACAAGGATAAACAATTAAAAAAATAGATATATTATTCTTACTTTTGATAATCACTTAGCCCACAATTTAGTTAAACATGTGATATCCAATAGGCTCTGCACCCCATAGAATAATTAAAGGTGGTAGTGTTTATAGAAAAATTAATCCATACAAGTTAAATCTTCTTTGAGATGCTTCTTATTCAGTTCTGTCGGAGTCATCTTACTTTACAAAACATTTGTTGGAGGTCGCTGAAGGAAACAGCTCATCCACAGAGCATTACTGAGAGCTACGGGTGTAACTGCTGAGAAACTTTGCCATAGTGCACAGAGAAAGAATAACAAGGAGAACAGTTTCTCTGAGTCTGGGAATGTGGTTTGTCTGTGCAGTCAGACACAAAAGAAAAGTAAAGGAAGTGAGTCTAATATTTCTACATGAACACACTCTCAACTACAATGTGAAGAACATCTCCATGTTGTGTATTTCACTCTGAGAGTTAACAATAAGAGAGATTTTTGATTTGAAGAGTTATGTTTAAACATTTGTGTGGCTTGCTGTGGGAAGTAATTTAAAACATTTCCATAACTGTAAAAAAAAAAAAGTGATTACATTTTACTCTTGGCATTAAGAAGCTCTTAAAACATCTTATATTGAAGTTGACGGACCCTGATGAAAGCTGGAATTATAATTGTCTTATAATCGGTTCACTCAGTCAGAGGTTTTGGAGGGTGGGGGTCTGAGTCCCCTGTGTATGCAACCCTCTCTAATTAGAACCAGAGCTCTTCACAGGAAACAATCTTCCTGTCTGATGACATCATCACTAAATCCATGCATGAGGCGGGGATGACCTCAGCCTGCAAGATTTGCCCCGTGTTTTTCAACACCCGAACAAATCCCAAGGAAAGCACCTTGTGAAGAGTTCAGCTCGGTCACAGTGGGCAGCATGGACAGTTGGGTGGGGCTGAGCCAGATCTTGTTTTTTTAAGCCTTGGGCCTACACACCCCACGTTGTACCCCGAGAGAATGTTGACGTTTTTTGTTTGTTTTTGTCAGAAAGTCCACAGGTGGTTATCGTGGGAGAACCACACATAATGTAATCATTTCAGCAATAACTACTGTATGCTGTTAAAACATTTTAAATATCACTAATGTCCAAGAAATGTTTTGATAGTGCGTCATTAATACAGTTAAAAGAGTTTCCTGCTATCATAATCTTCTTCTATACAGATTGGAAACTACAGGGGAAGCAAACAAAACATGTTAGGTCCATTGATGGTGTAAAATGTGCTGCAGGTTATAACTTGAGTCATGTGAAACTACCAGTCAAAGGTTTGGTAACGCCTTCTTATTCAATAGTTTTTATTTATTTTAAGTATTTGAAACACTGTAGATTAATACCAAAGACATCAAAACTATGAAAGAACATATATGGAATTATTTAATTGACAAAAAGTGTGAAACAAAGCAGAACATGTTTTGTATTTTAGATTCTGTAAAGTAGCCCCCTTTTTCCTTCATGACAGCTTTGCACACTTGGTATTATCTCAGTCTGCTTCATGAAGGGGTCTCCTGGAATGGTTTCTAATTAACATGAGCCTCGTCAAGAGTTCATTTGTAGAATGACTTGCCTTCTTAATGTGTTTGAGACCATCAGTTGTGTTGATCAGAGGTAGGGTTAGTACACAATGGATAGCCCTATTTGACTACTGTTGTAATCCAGATTATGGCAAAACCAGATTATTTCATAGTTTTGATGTCTTCAGTATTAATCTACAATGTTGAAAATAATTTAGATAAATAAAAACCATTGAATGAGTAGGTGTGTCCAAACTTTTGACTGGTAGTGTATTTGTTTACATTTTGGTAAATTGGCACCATTTAAAGCTCCTGTGAGAGACTTTTGGTGTGTGTGGATTTTGGCGCCCCCCTGTGCCAAAACAGTGACTCTTGTCTCTTTGCTGATCTTGACCAGTTGAAGTTTAAGTTGTGTTTTCTGACACATCCTGCTTTTCTTTAACATCCAAAGGTATGACTCACTGTGATCATTTGTTGTAAAATGTTAATCTCTTCATTTGACACCGACCTGGTGGCAGGGCTTATATGATTATAGTTCCATAGGAAAAAAAATCCTTCCTGTCTCTGTTGGTCCTGTCTGCTTTTATAGGTCATTGAGAGCCATCGGTATCCCTTATATTGTGTTTCGTGGTGTTTCATAATGTGTTTCATAAACCCCTCACAGGAGCTTTAAAGTGTGCTGGATTGAGTGTTGGTTGTTCTGTTAGCATGGCATCCATACAGGTACAGAAAACTATCATGGGTTAGGGTTACATACTGAGAAAGACTTGAAACATGATGGTTGTCAGGAAACTATTCCTCCTTTCTGTGATTTCTGAGCAGATTTGTGGAGAATTATTTCAGATGGACTTTATGTCACTGCCACTGCTTTAGTTCGGCGTTTGGAAACTAGCCAAATGTGTGGGCCACAATACAATAACTACCATCCAGTTGTTTTTACAGTTCCAGCATACACCTCTCCCTTTCACCCAAAACTATCTATACCTCATGCCTCCCCTTTCCCCAAGTTTGAAGTCATGTGTCTTAGTGCAGACTGATTCATGTAAAATCAGTCTTCCTCCTTAAGTGGTAGATTCTTTCAACTTTTAACGCACTGACATACTCAGCATGTGTCCTGCAGAGTCCGCATTGAAAGAAATGTGCAGACAGAGGACTGAATCAGTTAGCACTGTGAAGATGTGTTCATCATCTCTCTCTGCTTTCATGTGTTTTTTTTCTTGCAGTCCTGTGCGGTGTGTCTGGACTTGTTTTAGACCCCTTCAAACACTTCTATCATTACCATTTTTTCCTTAAAGCATCAACTTGAAACAGTGCCAGATTTAAATCAGTAACCGCATGTAGAGCCAGTGTTTTTGGCCCAGTTTGAAAGAGTCCTGGAGAAGAAAGGGGGATAAATAATAACAGCACTAAAAGGAGAAGCGTAATAAAGGCCTAGTTTTCTTAGAGAAGTGGAAGCTTTCATCTTTCTATAACAATAATGTCCTCAATGAGTCTGCAGGCCTGTGTTTAGTCCAGGAAGCTTGGAGTGGTGGACATGAAAGGGATCCAGTCAGACTGTACAGACCGGCCTCTCTCTGGAATATGCTATCTATCCTTTCCTCCTCTCCTTTCTTCTCCTCTCCTTTACACCCCCCCTCCTCCCCTCATGATAAAGGTAATGGGGAGCTGTGTGGCTCGCAGTGACCGTAAACCATGGCGAAATGACTGTCGTTGTTCGGTCCCCTCTTCCCTCCTTCATTTTTCCCCCCTGTCTGAGGCCCCCGGGGTTTAGGAAATGGAGCATTATTTTCATGTTCCTACGTCACGAGCCCTTGCAGCTGTTGCATGCTTTACAACTCTGTGTTTACAGCCACTTCTCAGCTAAAGGTCTGCCAACACTGAAACTCCTATATTTCATGATCTATAATACGCTTTATACCCCTCTCACTTCTTATGATTTGATGTATGGTTCAAACTTTTTCCCTCCTATATCATCAGCCTTCACTTTCTCTCCCTGATGACTCTTAATAGTTGAGCGAGCCATGTGTGGGAACAGGTGAAATGTGTTGCCAGATTGTTGAGGCTATATTTCACCTCCATGCATGCCTGTAGACTCATTTAATCATCACAAAAACAAAAAGATTAGACACTTGGGATTAAACGTGTAGAACACTTACTCATGCACTCATTTGCTCTCCTTTTAATTACTCATATTAATGTTTTAATCCTTCTCAGGGTGAAATTATTTTAGTTCCAGCTTGTTGGGGTTTCCCCCTCCAGAAAATCTGCATTTTTTTATGCTTTGAATTAATTTTATTTTCTCTCCTCTCTCTCTCTATTTCTAAATCCGCTCACACATTTGTTTTCTGTCCCGCCCACTTCCCTTTATCTTCTCCCTCCTCCTCCTCCTGATCTCCTCCCTTCCCCCTGTCCCTTTTCCCCTCTGCCTCAGCACTGGGAGGCTTAAGAGAGGGTCGTACCATATGAGCCACTCCCTTCTGACTCCCACCCCTCCTCCCTCAGCGTGCAATGGTACAATCCTGCTTTGCATAAGTTTCCTCTGAGTGGGTTGTGTGTGGAGGCCAGTACTGAGAATTATTAGTCCCTTTTGAGCGCTTTGGATGTATGTGTAGAGAAGGCTAGTGTGCTGCTGCTGTGTATCTTTATCACTTAAATAGTTCAAGCTAGAATGTATTGCGCATACCCTGTCCCTGGAATGGGCAGTAACTCTTTAATGTATTACTACAACGGGAAATCGGTGAGTACACTCTTTGGGAATGTGTGTATAAGATGGAGAAGAGCTGGAAGAAGTGCGTGTGTGTCCTCTGCCTGTCCATCTTACTGTCTTTATGTCAATAATTTAAGTTTTTCATTCCTGTCAAGATGAAAGCAGTGTGTTTGTTGTTTGTGGATGCATGTGCCTGGAGGCTTCTCTCCCTCTGATTTTCCAAGACATCAGTTCAAGCTGTGTGACTTTACAATCTAGTAACACAAAACAAGTGTCTTAACTTTTACACTTGTGCAACCTCTCACTCCAGCTGTGAACAAACTAGTAATTGTTCTAGCCTCCGTATATGGGAACTGTTCTGCCATATTCAAAACTTTCTCTCACACTCAGAACAAAACTGCGCTGTGGCAAGAAAAAGTTTTTTGCAGCCTTGAATTTATTTTTGCTGGCTGGGTGCTTGAGCTCCGAGACGGGGCTGAAATAATAACAAGTGGGAGTCTGGGAATGATTAAGGAAAAGAGGCTGCCTGTTGAGGTTAGACTTTCCTGTTTGCAGATGGAGCTCCAAGCACCAGTGTTGCTGTTATTCCATCTGTTTTTAATCACATCGGCATTCTTCACACCACAGGGAGCTTAATGTAATTTCTGAACTTCTCTGTAATGACCTCTTTGATTTCTGTTAGTCTGAAAATGTTGTCTGCCCAAGAACTTTTGTGTGTGTGTGTGTGTGTGTGTGTGTGTGTGTGTGTGTGTGTGTGTGTGTGTGTGTGTGTGTGTGTGTGTGTGTGATTGTGTGTGTGTGATTGTGTGTGTGTGTTGCACTTGGACTTGGTGAGGTTTTGCTAAGGTATTGATTAAAAGACAGGTTGTAGAAAGTTTTAGAAAGAAAATAATAAATCCTCCTCTTTTATAATACTGAATGTCATCATGATAAAAACCCTGTGGGTTTATGAATCTGTGTCAGGATGTAGTTTTGAAAAGGCTAAATGAGCTCTGTGGTGCATGTCAGTAATCCTGGAATAATGATCTTGTCATAAGCAAATTACACAGGCAGATTTCCACCTGCCCTTGCATGTGCTGCTTTTGCTATTACATAAAGGGCGCATGAAGGAAAAATAAAGCCTATTTTATGATGCTGTATTCAAAAGGTCAGGCTTTTCAAGCTTGTGTTTTAACTTTTGTTAAAACCCGGTTTCCTCTTTGTTCCCCCCGCTCAGAAAAAGGCTTTGATCTTTTTTTATATTAAGTATTAACAGGCTTGTGTTACAGTTGGTGATGGGGAGAAAATTGATCACATGTGGACAGAACGGGCAAACTTTATGATCAAAAGCACTTGTTAAACCAGCACCAACTTTCCCCCTTGTTTTCATGTTAAGAATAAAAACATTTGTTGCATCTATTCGATCCACATTAATTCGTTCTAATGCAGAGCTGCATAGCAGGCTCACCATCTGGAGCACTGGGAGAATTCACAGTGGGCCATTGGCTTGTGAGCTGGTGGCACAGAACCAATACAGATGGAGCAACTCACTGATCTTTCTTCCGTCTCCCATTAGTGAAAAAGGAGAAAATCAAGTGAAAGCCCTGCAGTGATTGTTCGCTCTATTTTTCCTTCTTGTTTTAATTTACAAAAAACATCCCCTCTGCAGGTTAGATGTCATAAAATAGATCAGAAAAATTTTCAAACTCAATAAAGAGACAACATGTTGTCAATAACATGCCTGTTGATGTTGTTGTTTTTTCTGCAACAGGTTATACCACACTTTGTAGGGGTCAGCACTCATCGCCAGAAGCTTATCCTTACATCCCCTAAATGTGCACATGTGCTGCACATGCACTGAAGCATGCATGCTGGTGCATCACAGAGTTAGAGTAGGGGGGAGTGTGGTTGCATGTGCGTTGAATATCATATACTGAATGTGTACGTTGCACATGTTGCGAGTACATAATGAGGTTACATTGATGCCAAAACCACATTTTTGTGGTATTAACGACTGGAATGTGTTATTCTGCTGTGTGGTGGATCTATTTTTAGAGAGTCTGGGTCCCAGTCGGCTGCTCTGTTGTCAGAATGTGCTCTGAGATGGAAGATGTTTCTGATTCTCTTTAGAAGTAGATAAAAACAAACATGCTGCGTCTTCAATCTATCGTTTTTGATGTGAGACAAACAAAGTCATGTTTCAAAGGTTTATTTATGTGCTTTGATTTTGTTTGGTTGAATATTGTAAGCTGGCAGATGTGATTGATGTCAGAGGCAGTATGATAGATTTTGATGTTATGACCTATTCTGTCTCTGCTCTGTTTTCCACCTCTGGTTGATGGTCTACTTGTTGTTTCAGTTATATGTGAATACATTGAACAGGTTTGAAATGAAATGTAATAATGTAATAGCACAAGCTCCATGTGGTAGTGTAAGTGTCATTGTTTCATTCATGTATCATTTTTATTTTTCAAAGTTAACAAAAAAGGTGAAATATTCCTTTTACACTTCCAGCATCTTTCTTACAGCTTCACCAACATGACACTTACTTCAACAAACAATCATTCAGTGACAGTTGGTCTCTTTAAAACACTAGACTGTATTTCTCGTCTTTTCATGATAATACTCATCTTTGTATTTTTCACCAAACATTGGCAAGTATCATGCACAAATGTTGATTAACACCCCTCCAGGCAGGCAGAGCGAGGCAGTAGTTTGAGGAGGCATTGTGCGTGTTGGCACGCTGAGTCCTGTAAGTGTGTAAAATTTGAACTTAGTTCAGAATTACACAGAGGGTGGTGTGATTTTCATTTATGACATTCAGCACAAAGAAAGGACACCAGATTGAGACTGTCTTCAGACTCTTTCTCTCTCTGCCTCAGATCTATATGCCTGATTTTTCCTTAGTTATATTTTTGATTTGCTTGTTACACTCTTGTTACATGTGAATCTACAGCTTGTGTTTTAACATGAAATTTAGATTGGTTTGCCATAATCTTTAAAGGCAGGTACCACACGTTTGCAGACATGCAGGCTGTATGAACTTCTCAGCTGAGGTAGCAGAACCAGTGACTCTTCACAGCATCTCTTCTCTATAATCGAGGAATTATTCCTTGAAGATCTAAACATGTTTCTCTCATCACTGACTGCTTTCATGTCTTCCTTGCTTATCGTTGCTGTCTCTCTTGGCCAGGTCACCCTTGTGGAAGAGGTCTTGATCTCAATGGGTCTTTTATCTGGTTAAATACAGGTTAAATAAAAATAGATCAAATAAAATCATTCACATCAGTAGGTTTTATTCCCCTGCCTCTGCATGTTCCTCAAAAAAGAGCAATCTGGATGCAACTCTCTTCTTTATTGTTAAAGATGATTTTTTTGGATTTTTACTATTTGACATTTTTTAGCTTGCTTCAGTTTAGTATATGTGAACCCAGGTGAAAGAAAAGGGAGTTTGCTTTAATAAAAGAAACTGGCTGATCCTCAAACAACTGGTATAGGTCTGTGTTGGTGTGCTGATCCATGTGAGTGAAGGCTTTTAATTAATGGCCTTGTAAAAGGAAACCCAGGCGGGCCCTCTCTTCCATGGGCTGGCGGAATGAGGCACCCAGTGTTTGGGATGGTTTATTAATGCTTTGACTGGTTAGCCCAGGGTAAAAAGGGACAATTAGCATTATCCGCTGCCATATGCTGCCCATTGAGGGCCTGACAGAGGCCAAAGACAAAAGCTGGAGCTAACCTGAGATCTCTATGGAACTACTATCAACCCCGGTCACATGTGTAAGCCAGAGGACCCATGAGAGCCCCACCCCTCTCGGAGACTTTAATTACACTCCCAGACAACAACACGCTGGAGTCCAGCTCACTCAGCAAAGCCCAACAGCTCAGGGACTCATTTTAGCTGCGTCTTTGATATTATGTTCACGTGTGTGTTGTGTGTGCGAGCAAGTTATTGGAATTTATTACGATATTTTTGTTGCACATTTTTCTTCAGCACTCTTCTATAAATCAACTAAAGCATATTAACAACCTTTGTGGTAATGAACACATCTGTAAGCATTAGAAAGAAGTCTTTGAGGAATATTACACCTGTGTTGTGAATCTTCATAATCAGGACACATGCTGCAAACGTGCAGGTGGATTGATGCCGGCAGGTCTGGCTCTGATTAGAGTTACATGACTGTGGGGTCATTCAGGCTGGTCTGTGGGAGGGAGAATTTGTTCAAACCTTCTCTCTCTTCTTCATCTGGAGTGGATGAAGTCAGAGACCACATCACTGGTGTTTGGCCTCCGGTCCCTTTGATCCTCCCGCCTAACTTGGCACACACACAGCTGTACAACAGCATGCCCATTGTGCCTCTGCTTTCACTGTGCCACCACCAGCCTGCAGGTAGAAAAATAAAGAAGGCGAAGCCGGCTGTTTTTGGTGCCACTTATTTGGTTCCTGCTTCGCTGGGAACGCTGTAATTTGCCAGGCATTTAGTCTGCGCATGTAAGCGGGTGTCATTATACTTCCATTAGAGGTTGGGTTGATCTGAAATGCAAATACCCCTGATAATCCACTCCTCCCTTCATGAGCTTGATTGCTCACTAGTCATTAAAGTGTGTGCATGCTTGCGGTTTTAGGGCCATATCCGTGCACGTAGGATCACATACTTTTATGTGCCCAAATTCTTAACAGTGATTGTACTATGCAACTGTGTTCAAAAATGATTACCTCACAAGAAAGCTGACAGTTTTTTTTATCTCATCTGGAACACTTGTGCTCTCCCTGCAGGTGTACGCACCATCTCCGAACACAGAAGACTTCAACAGAGATTCCCCCTCGTACTCCTCTCCTAAACCCTCCAGCAGTATGTTTGCAAGCACTTTCTTTGGTAAGTTCAAAAGCAGGTGTCAGAGTTAGCCTGATTTGCTGCTATCTTTCTTGTTTATGAACGTCAATGAAGAGTCTTTGATTTGGACTTCAAGCAGACATGAGAAGAAAGTGGAAGACACCACTCAGGTGTCCAGGAAACTGTTGTGTATTTTTCCTTTTATGTAACACTTTTAGAGAAAAGGATTCCTCACAGATTGAGAACACAATCAGTGTATTGATGATTAACCCTCCTGTTATGTTGCGGGTCAAACTGACCCTTTTTAAAGTCTATTTTAGGTAATATGTGCCTTCCAAACAAGCTAAATGCAGCATAGAAATCTGGGCAGCATGTGACAGAAGAAGAGTCATGTTAATTTATCAACATCATTTCATAAAAATTAAAAAATTAAAAAATTTAAAATACTTAAAATAACTTTCCTAACCATTAAAGGTGAAAATGCCCAAAAATATAACTTTATTTAAAGTGTAAATGAAATACCTGTGACCCATGTGCTTTATTATCACATCTTAAGTTAATAGTTGGACTGTAAATAGTGACAAGTGCACAGAAGAGTAAGTCTGAGTCTGTTATGAATTAAATATATCTGTTGGTTATGCTTGACCCCAAGAAATGTCAGCCCTCTCCTCGAGGCTCAATCTTGTTCATGTGATAACTTTCTAATTCATTAGTCTTACAACATTCATGGCAGGTTTTTACTGATGTTCCCTGACATATTTAATTTTGTGTATCTCTGTATTTATTTCTTTGACTGACTCCAAGAAGTTGGCAACTTTGCTGACTTGAGCTTTTGGCTTCCTCAGCTGTTTTCAGGACGAGGATCATGTTTCATTCCATAGAGCAAAAGTAAAAGAGCGCTCCTTGGATGACCTCAAGTTTTAAGCTCACTGTTGCTGCTCCTGTCTACTCCTCAGAGTTAATGCTATACACAACAACACGCTAAAATGATTTGTGTCTTGTCTTTAGATGGTACCCACAGTTCATCTGACCCCTGGAACTCGTCCAGTGGGATCAGCCAGCCCGGCTATGGGGGAATGCTCGCAGGATCTTCATCTCACATGTCACAGTCAGGAAACTACACCAGCCTGCACGCACACGACCGTTTGGTAAGCAGCTTGTAAATAACTCTGTTATGCATCACAAATACATCAGAGATCTCATTTGTATCGTAAAGCACATAGAGCATGTAAATTGTTTTTCCGTACTCGACCTACTCTGCATCGCTCCCTCAGTATGAGAGGGTGTGTGTGTTAAATTGTGGTCTGGTTATTATCAGTGGAGACCCTGCTGACCCTCTTTATGTCACTGTTTGATCTGCTCCGGCCTGCTTCAGCTGGCTGGGCATCACAGGGAGCCTGCAGATGCTGCCTGCCTTGTCTTTATTTCTGTCCCTCCCCCCTGTAACTTTTGCTTCTTCACAGCTCTGGAGGACACAGAATTCAGCGAATAAATCAACTCTTTCTTTTTCCTTCTCCCTCACACATTAGTGACTAAAAATAGAGCCTTTCTTTGTCTTATTTTCCAGAATTACCCCGCACATTCAGTCTCTCCAGATATCAATGCCAGTCTTCCTCCCATGTCCAGCTTCCACCGGAGCAATACCAACACTTCACCATTCGTCACCGCAGCGCACACTTCATCTGCCAACGCAGCCGATGGGGTCATGGGTACGTTGTTGTGTTAACAGTTCAGCTACCTGCTCAGAATGACTAATTCAATGGTCCTGATGTAATCATTGCTGTTTATCCATTCCGTAAAAGCATTAAGTCAGACGGTTTGACAGCAGCATTGTGCACAGTGATCGCTCTTAATGTGTCTGAAGTCGTCTCTATAAAACCTCCCTCTGTGTGTTTTCTTAGCTGCTGCAAATCGAGGGAACACAACTGGAAGCTCACAGACTGGAGACGCACTGGGCAAGGCTTTAGCCTCGGTGAGTTACACACCCATATTTCATGAGGATCATATTGCACTGTGAATCCCTGATGAAAAGATGTTATGCACTGTACTTCATGGTTAAGTCATAATAAAGAATCTTGGTTTGATGTTATTACTGATGCAGTGTTGACTCAGAACACAGTAATCATAAAAACTCATATTCCTGGTTTGCTATTGATCATCTATGTGGAGCTTTGTCTTGACTTCTCACCACCTAACTCACTTTGTTTTGCTTTATAAACCTTCATAAGTTACTAACCTCCCATACTATATATTGAAAACTGTAAAGCCATGCATCTGAAGTTCTAGGACAGAGGCTAATCTAGGGTTTGGTCTCAATGAGATGCTGTTTACACACACTGGGATTCTTCTAAATAGAATTATAACCAGGATGGTCGCACATACATAAACACACGCTAACAACTGAACAGAGATCCCAGCCTTGCCCTGAAGTCTGCTCTCCTGTCAGGATGTTAGACTTAGGTCTAACTTGGTGTGCGTTCAGACCCTGCAGTCATTTTGATCCCTCCACAGAATAAAATAATGGCTCGTTTTTTCCTCTAAAGAAGGTGACCTCTGTAATCATGCAGGGAATTAAGTGCTATACTGACTGCTGATTAAAAAAGCCCAGAGGACATGTTAGTAGTTGTTTTTGGCCTAAGCCTGGATAAATGTGGGCTTAAACTAAGAGTATTCAAGAAAGAGAATTGTACATTGAAAATAGTCCTAAAGCCTGTGGATTACACTTCACATCAGAGAAGCAGTGCAGATATCAGTGACGTCCTGTAATGTATCGTCAGTTTGCTGTTGCTCACAGAGGTTCATTATGAAAGGAAACATGCCTGTCTTGGTAAAACAGCCAGACTGTTTGACCTCAGTGAAATGTTCTGATGCTCTGGTGAATTAATAAGACATTAAAGGTGACATATTATGCAAAATAGACTTTTTAATGGTTCTCTACCTGAAATATGTGTCCCAGGCATGTCTACAAACCCCCGAGAATGAAAAAAATCCATTCTGCCCCTGTTCTGATTTCTCCACCTTTCTGTAAATGTGTGTGAAACGAGCCGTTTCAGACTTCCGTGTTTTTGTTACGTCACAACAATATCCGGTCTGTCACTGAGTCGGAGCTCAGAGCTTGTTCAGCCCATAGACTGTATAAAATGCAACTCAACTTCTCCTCCATTTTTCATTACCTGCACAAATGTGTTCTAATAAGGAGCTTAGGAGGGAGGCATGCTAGTTGTAGGCTGTCTTAATAAACACAAAGGTCGGTTTTACTCCCCACGTCTGCAGATTTGAAGATCTAGTGGATGATTTCATGGAAAAGTGCTAGTTAGCATAGCCACATAGCTACATGTTAGTAGCTTTGTACCAAGACACACGTCGACATACTGACAAATAAAACAACAAGAAACACAAAATCTGTGACCAATCGTTCAGAAAGGTCCTGCTGCCTTTCTGGCAGAGGTCGGTTTTACTCCCCACGTCTGCAGATTTGAAGATCTAGTGGATGATTTTTATTTATCATGGAAAAGTGCTAGCGCTAGTTAGCATAGCCACATAGCTACATGTTAGTAGCTTTGTACCAAGACACACGTCGACATACTGACAAATAAAACAACAAGAAACACAAAATCTGTGACCAATCGTTCAAAAAGGTCCTGCTGCAGGCGCCTCTCCATCAGGCTCAGATTCAGAGGGTTGAAGTAGCGCGGTCTGTGAGCAGCCTTGTATATTCAGCCAACATGTTAACATAAGATCAACGTGCTGGAGAGCCAGGCCACATCCACTTCCGGAGAGGGCGTTCTGAGGAGGTCTGAAGAAGAGTGTTTTTCAGGCATGCCAAAATCTGATTTCAAAGTGTTTTATTGAGCATAAACTTTAAAGACATGTTTTGGGGACCTCTTAGACCAATATATATTGATGAAAAAAACGTAATATGTCACCTAAAATAGAGAAACTAAATTTAAAACCATACCATAAAATGGTCCAAAGGATCACAAAGGGAAGAGACTGGTTTCAAAATATGAATGAGGGGTGCCGTTGGCCTAGCGGTCTAAGTGTGCCCCATATACAGAGGCCATAGCCCTCATTGCAGAGGTCGCAGGTTCGATTCCAACCTCAACCATTTGCTGCACATCTTCCCACACTCTCTCTTCCCCACATTTCAGAATCAGAATCAGAATCAGAATCAGCTTTATTCGCCAAGTATGCTTGAACACACAAGGAATTTGACTTTGGTAAACTGTGCTCTCTTTGTACAAGGCATAAGAATAGGAATAAGAATAAGAACTACAATAAAAAATAAAATGAAAATATAATAACAATAACCTTAGCTATAAATACAAAGAAACAACAAATAGCTTGACTAATATGTACAGGCTAAAATAATATGATAAAGTGCAGTGGTGAGTTGCAGAGGTAGTTTTACATTATAAAATAGAAGTTAAATAATAATAATAATAATAATATTTCCTGTCTCTCTCCAACTGTCCTGTCCATTAGAGGCGAAAATGTACAATATATATATATATATATATATATATATAAGACTGAAAAACAAAGCTTGGACACTCAGACTTCTGATTTAATCTAAGAGGGTGATCTTCACATGAAATGAAAATTTCATTTCATGGAAGAAGAAAAATATAATATTTCCTGTGGTATTTTATAATTACTTGTTTTACATTCTGCTTTATTATAAGCTGTTTTGAATCTGAAGTCTGGACTTAACAATTTTTCTAATTTCTCCTTAAAACACAGAATCATAGACTTAAGATGTACATCAGTCTATGCATGTTGGATTTTTGCAAGATGTTTATTTCACCCCAAACAGCTTCAAGTTCACATCCAGCAGGAATATATTTTCGCCAGTGTGAAGGGCAATATGAGAGTTAAGCGATGGTAATAACAAATTAAGCCCTTTATATTTGCAGACTCAGTTGTATTAGCATGACAAAGCTGGAGTGAAATGGACACGGCTGGACTGGGGTGGGGGTGGGTGGATGGAGCGGGGGGCACAGGGGAGTTTAACACGGCTGTGGCTCAACTCCACGGGCCGCCCTTTGTAGAGCTTTTGTTCTCCGCCCTTTTAAATTGGCCGTGCTTATTGGCCCCATGCCGCCTGCGGGAGCGTAACTGATGACGAGGCGGAGCTTCATTTATTCCAGTAAAATGAGCCGTGTTTCACTCTAAATACAGCATTATAAAGAAAGTCATATATTGTCGGGTCAGAAGTCACGCTTATGAACCTCTTTCTTTAGAGGAACAAGAAATATTTGGAGGATTGTTTGGAGTCTTATTAGGCGCAGAATATTAATCCTCCTTACTTTTTTGGACTGAATTGCATGTCTGAGAGTGAAAATGCTGAGCAGAGAGAAACACTGGGCTCCCAGATTGCAGAAAAAGCATGAATAATCATTCCTCCTTTTTCGACAACAGCCCATTCCTCCCCCTCCACACTGTGTGACACACTTCAGCAAAACCTCCATCCTGATACTCCAAGTTGATTGAAAAACTAAAGCCTGGAGATCAAGATTGAATAAGGAGATTATTAATAATGAGTGCATTCTATCATCCCTGCAGAAGTCAAACGCTTTCCTGCAAGCTCAATTTGGTCTTAACTTGGACAAGAAATCTCTGTGGATCTGCAGTGTTTTTTTCTCTGCTAATTAGTCAGCATCTACCAGTAATACCCGGACTTCTCTGAGACAAGTTCCATTATGGCACAATATCCTCGTATTACAGGGAAAAAACAGGGATGTGTATGTGCTTTAATCCAGCATTTGTTTAAACAAATGAAATCCCTGTGGAAGTTTTGAAGAGGTAATCTCTTCATTCCCTTGTGATTGACATGTCATCCCAAACTCAGTGACCTCAGTGTAACCTAGCAGAGGATGCAACATGCAAAAAAAAGCTTTCACTCCGCTTGTCCTCCTGAGAGAGTTTGGAAACGTTGAATATAAACAACAGTTGAACCCCACTAGATTTTGATTAATGGTTCACTGTGGAATATCTTCTGCAGGCTGATGTACAGAGCCCCAAATTTACTGTTTCACCTATCAGGGTTTCCAGGTCAGGTGTTAAAGCCTTAGAAGAGTTTACAGACACTCAAAACCTTTCCCTGATAACTGAAAGATCAAAGTATATATCTTTTTTATATCAGAACATGATCCAATTCACCCCATAAACGATGGAAAACCTGAATCTCAGACTGTAGCTACAGGCCATCTTCAGAGTTTTGAGTTGAGTCCATCCTGTTCAACTAAACCATTAGGTAATCTCTGTCAAATACAGATATTAACAATTCACTTTCTCCAACAAACTGTTGCTTAATTCTTGCTTTTTTCTAGAGCATTACATTTCAAACAAGATAGAAGTTACATAGACTCATATAAAGTTAATTGGTAACAAGTTTAAGGACTTTAAGGTGCCCCTCAGAAAACCACTCTCTGTCTCTTGGTGTTTTTCTTCACCCATATTTGACTGAATTAACGAAGTGGACACATACACAAACATCAAAGTGAATATTGTTTATGCTTCATTTAGTGAAGGCCGTGCTCCGAGCACAGATCACTCTTGCAGCTCATATGTATGCACCGAGCGTTTTAACGACATCCCCGGCAGTAAAACTCACATTGTGGATGATGCGTTGGAAGCTTGAAGATGGTAAAGCTGTATGAAATCCAAAGAAACAGCTGCTGATGGTGCAGTAATGCTGAATCTTATTTTCTGTCTCCAATCTCTTGCAGATTTACTCGCCTGACCACACTAGCAGTAGTTTTCCATCCAACCCGTCGACACCTGTGGGGTCTCCTTCACCTCTGACCGCCACTGCAGGGGCTGCCTCAGCGGGAGCCGTGGTGGCTGCGTCTAGTACCCCGTCTGGAAGGCCAGGTAGAGCACTAGTGTTTGATTTTATTCTCATGCACACCAGCACCAGATATTTACTGTAAAAAAGGGGACAGGCACTGCAGAGAGAGAGAGAGAGAGAGAGAGAGAGAGGGAGAGAGAGTTCTGCATACAGACGTTTTACTATCTGTGAGTGACACACATCAGATTGTATTAGAATTAGGCCTTGACCTGAAATAGCCAAGCTAATTAAAAGGCTTTTGTGAATATGACTTTAATGAATTTAATTACTTTCACTATGTAATGTATTAGTTGGATTAATTAAAGCCTGAGCAGAGTGATGCGAGAACTTTCCTTAAACTTAATTTAATATCCCTTTTAGTGGTGAAAGAGCTCTAATCATTCTCTGCTCGTTCTTCATGCTTTATCTTTGCCTGGCCAGTTAATGCCATTCCTGAATTAAACCATTCAAGGGAAGCTCGGTTCAGTCTTACAGGAAGCTGCACAGCCATGGAAATAACAATTACTATGAGTATTTGAGGTCTAATGAGAATGAACAGTAAGGGAAATAATATTTAGTGTATTTTCTGCTACCATCGACCTCAAGCAAAGAAAAAAGATGATTTGTACCAGAATTTGCAGCTTAGTGTGGTTAACACTTTTGAGTACGAAGTAGTGTCACTCAAAGCATGGAATCAGTGTAGCAAGTTTATAAACTTACACCTGCACCTTGAAACACCTGACTTGCTCTTAAAGTGACCACAACACAGGCTTTAATCTGGAGTCAAAGAGAGCTGCTCCTCACACACTCACTCAGTCTTGGCTCTTGTTTTTTTTCCAGACGCTCTCCGTTCATGCTCATAAATTTAGATCTAGTTGACAGGTGCATTAGCAATGACATTCAGATTTTGACTTCATTTTTAAGTAATGGAAATGAAGTTATAATGATCTGAAGTTCTGGAATAACAGAGCAAAAAAAAAAAAAAAAAGGGCTGTGGCTTTTAGGGCACATAAAGGATTTAAAAAATCTTGTCATGAAAATGTTTGAAGTGGGTTTTGAATTACATTTGCAAAGCTTTTCATGCACATATATTTATATATATATTGAAGAACTGTTATCCAAGTTTTTATTGCTTGGGACAGGGGCTCATGGAATCTGCCCTGCTTTGTAATAAGAAGCAATTTTAGGAAGTAGATTTAGTATTGTATAATCTTTTTTTTCATGTCAGTGAGATTTTGAGGATGAACAAACAGGATAGCCTCTGCATTGTTTTATGTTGTGCAACTGATATAAAGAAGAAAAACCCATCAACAACAAGAGATTCCTGTCTGTTATATACTGGGTTATTAAGAACAGTAAAGAGAGACATGTAGAAGATGAATTCAGACAGTCAGACACGTGACAGAGAAGAGTGAGGGATGGAAAACGAGTGGGTGTGGGGGGCAATCAGGGAAAGCCCACTGTGCTGTTATGGCAGGCAGTTGTGTCATGTGTAGTAATGGAGTGGCGACAGCTGTCTTTACGTGTGCCCCCCTCATCCTCAGCTGTTGCCCTGCCCCATGGACAGCTGTTCCCCCCCTAACACACACACACACACACACACACACACACACACACACACACACACACACACACACACACTCACACACAGTTACACAGAGCGGGCAGCAAAAGGCCTCGTTTATCTGCCAGTGGGTGAAGCAGGGTGGCAGTGACTCAGCTGATGAGGAGTGTTCACTGTCTCACACAGGTAGATCTGCTCTCCTGACCTATTTACACTTCAGCATGTCTCACCTGGATGCATAACAATGTCTTCTATATTTTAGCGTGTTCAGAAGTTCAACATTGATGTATTATATGTTGGTACTCAGTTTTCCTTCATGTTTAATAAGTTGTTGTGCAAAATCTAATGAAGTTTATATTTTGTGTATTTAGTTAACATATATATAAACAGAAACACTCTGCTATGAGTCCACATGGGACTTTATCATGTTGATATCATTGTAGTTATTATTAGATCTTTAAATAGGCTTCAAGAGTTGGAAAAAAAACACAGTTTGAAATTTGCAGAAAATTTGGCTGGCCGTTGAAAATCCATTCATCATCAGGATTACACCAACATACAGCACATTACTCAAGACTAGTTTGTTCAATTAGCCCTCCCTGCTGCTCGAGGGAACCAGAGCCCCCGGCTAATTTTCATAGCGGCAGCCAGCAGAGGCTGTGCAGACTTCCTGTCTCACTCACCTGGAGAGAGATGTAAGCTTTTTCATTTCCTCTTCCAAAGTCACTTTTAATCGTCTCTTAATTAGAGTCTGAATTTTCAAGGCTGTGAGTGTAAAGACACTGCAATGCACAGTGGACTGTTAGACAGTCTGTAGAAATAAACCAATGGAAGACTTAGTTCACAGGTTTAACAGGTGTTCTCCTCAATGACTATTAACAAACGCTAAATGCATTTGGAGCACTGGTCATTTGTTTGGTTTTAAGGACAGTTGGAGAACCCAACTCATTTTCTTCTTGCTCCCATGAAATATTCTTAGTTCTAGTCTGGAGGGATATTTCAGCTCCTGCTTAATCTCAAAACCTTTAATAATTAAGCATTCAGTGACTGGTGGAGGTTTAAGTGTATAATGATTGGATAAAAACCTATGAGCCAATGCAGCGTCTGCAGATTTTTGTATCTCACATTGTTAATATCAAACTCCAGCTCACTTTGCTTGAGCGTTGCCATCGGTGGTGTTACTGGACATGGGCTGTAGCTATCAGGGAGCTCTGCAGTGGACAATTTCTCTCAAGTTTCCCCAGGGCGGTTTCAAAACCCTTCAAGTCTCCATCAGTGGTTGTGCTGCAGTGGACTCCATGCACTACAGTGTAGGCTGGGTTTGGCATCTGTCCATCAGAATAGACACCAAAGGAGCCCTGAGAGCCCTGGACCCAAAAGGCCCACGGTCACCCTATCCTACACAGAACCTGGAAAAGGTTCATTATTGTCAAAGTCTATTAAGGTTGTTTGATTGTGTAATGCGTTGCCTCTTGTTGCCCATGGCAGGCGAGTTTCTTGGAGCGCTGTGCTCCAGTAAAAGTGAAAGAAAGAGATGTTGAACTGAAACTGGAAATGTGATGAGCAGATGTGGATTCCTTTTCCTTCGGCTTTAATTTACAACAGATCGAATCAGCTTGATTTGCTTTCCTGTACTGGTCTGTAGATTAACTTCTTGGCCCAAATAAAAGCACAAAAGCACAACTCTGAGCTCCTTCCATCCAAAGGTAAATAGTGATCGACTCTTCAGAGAGTCTTACGTTTCTTTTTATTTAGACTGCATGATTAAACTGATTGTTTATTTGGAATGAGAAGGAGAAAAGGGATGTGGTTGATTTGACTTTATGGGACAAATTAGAAGAAATAAAACAATGGTACTCAGATGTTTTCAGATGTGAACGGTGTTTAATGGAAGGGGACAGACTTACTTTACTCACTGTAATTAAAAATGTGTTTGAATCTCCAACAACTGCAGATACAGAGATAGTAAACTAAGCACAACAAGCAACCGTAATGCAAGAGTCTGAACTTGATGAAAGCCAGATGTTTGGCGTGTTTTCTTCATCAAACACCCTGATGAGGCCATTTGAAGCATTTCTAGAGACTGAAACGTTTCCAGGAGAAAGGAAGTGTGGAGAAAAGCTAGCACTTGCAATCAGATCGGTCAGTGCACATATTGTTCTCCAGCCTCTTCTAACAATGCTTATTTATGTGCAGATGTTTGGGGTGGAAGTGGGCATTAGATGAAGCTTCCGCCGGCTCATGAGGCAGGATGCAGTCCAGTCATCAGGAAGTGATGCAGTTGAGCCCCTAAAAGATAAAAATAACCTGTATAAACCAACATGAAGCATTAAAATCAGGATGTCAGTGTGTTATGACTGCGTGTATTGTGTTTGTCAGCTAACTTTGAAGCTTTCTGCAGACAGTACGAGCAGGAAAACGCTGTCAGACATGTTGAAACTGAATTAAAGGATTGGCGTTTAGTGACCTCTTCTCTCTCATCAGGTACCAACCAGTGGCCCCGCAACAGTGGACAGAGCCCCTCCTCTCCAACTTATGAGAACTCGCTTCACTCACTGGTAAGTTCCTGGCATGCCTTCACCCTCCAGTGAGCGCAGAGTATGATGTATGCTCACTTTAACACTCAGCTACCATTACAGGGGATTCCTGTCTGACAAATGTTTAGTCGAGGAAGGTGGGGGGGCGGAGGAATAACCAAACTGAACAATACCTGTCCCCTCGGGGCTCGCCATCTGTCCTCTACTTCCGCGGGCCAGATGGGGATGACAGTTGGAGGGGGGGGGTTTAGGTCGCAGAGTTAAAGGGGGCCGCCGATGTGGGCATGGCAGCTGTTTGCTGAACCGCTACTCTAGGATTCCTTCGCTGCCATGAGACCACCGTACAGATCAGCTTCCTCCAGGACACAGCCTGATGCATGTGTTTTACATTTTGTTCTGGGAAGTCCTTTCATTTGATATCAATTAGAAGAAAATAATAACAAGAAGTGCTTGTGTAGAAATGTCAAAATATCAACTTACAGACCGTGGTTTAAGAATAAAGAAGGTTTGTTTCTGTCAGAGGTTTGACACTGACATTGATACATATTTAATCTGTGAATTATACATGAGTTGATCACAGTAAACAGCTACTGTCTCCACAGGTTGCAGCTGGTTTGTCAAATATTTTAAGTGAAACAGACTTTTAAAAATGTATCGAGAGTTTCAGAAACACAATCGCTGCTGATCCACATTTGTTATTTTAAAAAAGCTTTAAAAAACACAGCTTCATTAGGCCACAACCATTGGCAGTCACAATCTTATCAAATGGTTCTGTTCAATCTGGCAACTACATGTTAGATCACCACTTGGCCTTAGTATTTGTCTCCTCTGGCCCCCAAAGATAGAGAGAGAGAGAGGCCACAAGAGGAGCTAACGTTAAGAGGGAATATCAGAAAACCACCAAAATTCAGCTGCTGATTTAACAACATTTAATCCTGTATTTACATGACTTATACATGAACACAGCACTACAGCACATCTGCACATCAGCACATGGCACATCAGCACATCACTGTCATCTATGATATATAGGTTTGAGTGTTCTCTTATCATTACAGCTGAGACTGCAGGAGAGTATGAGACTATAGTAGTTTTTAATGGTGGTAAACAGGTAGACTGAACATTTTCTGAAGTGTGAGGGGAAAAAAAACTGAGCCACTTGTAAAAAGTCATCATCTTTATTTGTTGTGATTTCATTGGATTTTTAAACTATTCTCACGATCCAAAAAACACAAACAGTTGATGATAATAATATTGTGCTAATTTACAATATATATTTTTTACCATCTGTCACACCAAAGCAACCCCTGAGCTTTACTGTAGCGGCAAGGTCGCTTTATTTTCTTTTGGAAACTTCAGTGAGTCTTAGTTTTTGATGCTCGAGAAACATTTTTTAGGTTGTTGGTGAAAAAAAAAAATCACTTTGACATTCATTTCTCACAACATATTCCTGTCAGCTAAGCTGTAAAAAACAGAAAACACTGAGCCCTGAGACTTTTCCAAGGGCTCTGTATTTCTTTCCATTACAGTGTAGATGAACAAATCATTCCTCCAGTGAAGCAGAGTTCAAATGATGACATTTTCTCAGGAAATGTTCAAATGTTTTAATATTACGTTTTCTGTGGTTGAATCAAAAACTTCTCAGGACTTTGGAAAACCCCGTTCATCCTAGAAAAGAGCGATGAGTAACTGTCTCAACCTGAGAACTGAGGATTAGATTACAGTCAAATGACTTATCCTGTTGGTTCATATAATTAGTGAGACACTGATAGAAGTTTACTTTGGCTGTGGAGTCATTTGACTATAAATCTGTAAAGTGGGTGTTTTTAATAACCCACAAGGCATTCCTGTAAAAAAGGCCTTTTACTTCAAATCACTTTGATGTGTTTAAAGGCACATCTTGAAGTTATATTATGGGTGGTTTTATTATACCTTGAAGATTATATTGGACAAAGCAAAATGCAACTTGCACCATCCATGACATTTATCACGACAGGAAAATAGAGACTCAGGAAACTCAGGATCCAGTGTTGTAAAAACGTGTGTGCGTTATGTTTGAAATGACCTCCTGCCTGTGAACATTGTGCCAGACCTCATACAAACTCAAACACGAGGAGAAAAGACCAAGACTGTTTTAATGTGCAAACAAACACTTTCATCCTCAAAAAGTGAATGGTCAGCAGCTTTGTGCTTCTGTCTAAATCCTGCGCTTCTTTTCTCTGTGTGTCTTTACCAAACCAATCTCTATCCTCAGAGTGTTTTTTTCCTGTATTTAAAGATACTGATCTCTTCTCATAATCCTGTCTTATTCTTATTTGAATTTACCAGAAAAACAGAGTTCATCAGCAGTTACATGAGCATCTCCAGGATGCCATGTCTTTCTTAAAGGATGTCTGCGAGGTACTCTTCAGATAGAGCCTTTATTCTTCACATGCTCCATACATCCTTCCTTATTTGATTTTCTCACATGTTCTGCTTGCAGTCCACATTTCTCACAGTGAAATACTTTCATTTTATTGCCCTTTGCCTTTGTTGTCATACAGTCATGTTATGTTGTCTTATAGGCCATTCCAGCTTGCAGTATGAAGTCTAAATTAATAGTTTGGACACTCCATAGATCATTGATTTAAACAGAAATGAAGACATTTGTTGAATTTGACGACTCAAGCTGAAATGGCTCCATTGATCTTGCATTTGAATTGCCTTCTTTATCTTCTGTTTCAGATGAGTTTTGTTTCTTTTTTAAGTCCACTTCATACAATCAGTGTTTTCATTTTTGGTCTTAATGTGCTTATACTAAGCTGCTCTGTCCTTCTCTCCCTCTCTTCTCCCTCTCTCCCTCTAACCCTCCACTCTTCACTCCCTCTGGTCTTCCCAGTCTCGAATGGAGGATCGTCTGGACAGACTGGATGATGCAATCCTTGTTCTGAGGAACCATGCCGTGGGCTCCACCGCCAGTCTGCCCAGCGACTTACACAGTCTGCTGGGTCAGGCGCAAAATGGGCCAATCGCAGCCATTGGAGCAAACTTCCCTGCCTCTGCATTGGTTCCAAGTCGGACAGCAGCGATGGTATGACAACTTTACTTAAATATTAAGAAAAAGTATTGTGGTATTCAGATGAAAACATGTGTTTGGTGTGCTCCTTTATGTTGTTTATAAAACTTCTTAGGCCTCCACCTGTTAAAAACAGGTTCGCTATCATGTATCAAAGTGAGACATTTTCCACACTCGAGGAGTTGGATTTATCCTGACATATTTTCCATAAGTGTAATGGCTGGCCTCAGGCTCACCTCCTCCTGAGAGTTTCTTTATACACAGGGGTTAAAGGGAAATGAGAAAAACAGGCATAATGGAGTAAAGTCGTGCTGCAGTATAGGATGTGTTTGTGTTTTGCTATCCTTTAAGGAATTTAGTTCTCACTATAAATCATGTGTTCGCCCATCCTCCATCTGAGGTATTTCATTCTCAAGAGCCAAGAGATTTGGACACATCTGCAGTGGAAATTAAATGGGCCGACTCGTCCAATTGTAATCCGGGAGTGTTTGGAAACCCTTGTGGGAGTCATAGACCATTAAAAATGAAGACATTTCATATTTCTTTATGATTGATGTTTTTTTCATTTCATTCATTCAGAGTCATCTGAAGACTGGTGATAGACATTTCATCAGGTATTACCTTCTGGAGCTCTGGATGGATTACAAATTAAAAATCCAAAGACATTCAACACACTATCAAATATGATTTAAAAGAAAGGAAGCAGATCAAGGAAGTAGAGAATATTTGACTCAAATTTTTCAACATTATTTTGTAATATATCTGATCAAGAACTAATCCATCAATCGACTGTTTGATTTGACTGATTTTTCTGCCCCAAAATGATTTCACTTATCTCTTTTTGCCATCATCATGTCCCTCTCTGACCTGGCCTCTCAAACCTCTTTATGTGAGGGACAGTTAAAGTTTCTTGTTTGTTGTGAGGCTCTGTGTGTTTCCTGTCATTCAGTGTTTTCACTCTGCTGCTGAGGCTCTTGGATCTTAGCGGGTTTTGTCCCCTAACAAGACCGTCTCTGTGGTTGTCGGAGGAGCTCAGTTTGATGTATTTGTTACAGAGAGCTGAGTTGTGGCAGTGATGTTGACCGACTGCAACTGTGAGATAGAACATACTGTGTCTGCGCTAACACAGCACTTCCTGTGTGGGAAGAGGTCCCCTCAGACAGAGCTCACCAGACTCAGTACAGGCCTTTTTACTCCGGCTGAAACCCTGCCCGCCCCCCCTTCTTCCACCCCTTTTCATCACTCCTTTTTAACAACCCAGGAAATCTGAATCGTTGGAAACGTGTGTCTGAACCCGCGGCCTCCACCCAAATAAGAGCTCCTCAGCTGTATGGTAATCAGGCCCAGCCATGAAAATGGCGGCGTTCTTTTCTCGCCAAAGCCCGGGCCTCCCTCCTCCCCTCCCAGACAAAGAGTTGTTTGGACACCTGTTGAGAGCACAGCAAAGATTAGCGTAGTGATGAGGAAGGGGAGGGTCTCATGGTGATGGGGTTAACAGAGGCCAACAGTGACTCGGGATCACATTCCTTAAGAAAAAGGGGGGAATAACCTCCACCCTTGCTGACGATCCCCCAGCCTCTCCCTGGTTCTCTGAGGGGAATAAAAATGCTCAAGAGCATTTGGGGAGACCTCATGAAGGAGGGACTTTGTGGTGCAACACAGTGGGAGGTGACCAGTTTTTTTAGTTATGACTTTGGACAAAAAACAAGGAAACGTTCAGACTGTGAAGTGGCTTCAGCTCCACATCTTTTGAAACCGAACACAGAGGGATTTGTCTTCTTTTAGACATGAAAAACAGACGTGGTCTTAGTTGTGGATACAGAGAGCTTAGCACGAGAATGCAAAAGAGTAAGCAGTAAATCATCATGTTACATAAACAGGGTTAGATAAAGAAGTTTTCTGAATGTGTCATAAACAGAAGTTTCTTTTGGAAAGTATTTTTACAAAGTTGGCTTGAATCTGCTTTTATTTGGAGTTTTTCTCTCTAGGTGATGCATTCTGCCAGGAATCATTGTAAAACAAATCACCAAATGCATTTGAATACTCTTCTCTGGCTCAAAGGCATACTGTCATGAGCTGTCTTCAGAGAATGTAAGCGTCTTCTCCTGACCTCTCTGACCTTCCTGTGTGTTGCAGCAGGGTGGCGCCCATGCTGACGATGCTGTCAGCCTGAACAACAGCCACGGAGGTCTGCCCAGCGCCGGCTCCACATCCAGCACAGAACTCAGCCGCCAAGTGGAAATATTCAGAGGTCCGAGGCAGTGTTATCACCCCATTACATGGCTGAGGGATGACGATGTGGGCACAGCTTAGCTAACGTTCAATGTCTTACTTCCTGCAGGTCTCACTTCAGCCCTGGCTGGCCATGTGCCTACCACCCTGGAGCTGAAGCTGGAGAAGCAGGACAAGGATGATATGCAGGATGACCTCTCTGGGGATGAGAAGTCTGATGATGACAGTGACAGAAGAGATATGAGGACACCCAGAGCAGGCACACGCACAAGGTAAGGACACACAAACACAAACAATCTAGTCATGAACAAACTGAGTGTTTTCCAGAAGTAGAATAATCAGGCTTTCATCTGATGTTAGAGAAAAATTATCATTTGATACTTTTTGTTCAAACTGAGCTACATTTTGATGATAGATCCTTTAGTTTTAGATTTATTTTAATATTTTCCAAAGATGGCAGCTACAGCGAGCATAAAGAGATGGTAAGTTTTGGGCTATAGCTTAGACCTTGACATTCATATGTGCAGAATGTGCATAAAATGATAATGAACAAAGTTTCCCTTCATGAGCCTTGAACCTTTTTTGACACAATTGCAACAAAAGTTTCTTGTCCAGATGCCTGATTTGCTCTCAGCATGGAGGAAAAGATGAGAACACTTCTGAGTTGTCTCCAGGTCTCATTACTAATCTTAAAGCAATAAGACTGCCAGCATACATTATGATGAATCACATGCAGGATCATGTTGTGAAATAAATCGCGATATGATAAGACATCTGTAATATTTTTTGTGATTGAGTGTACAGAGTGATGCAGTAAATGTTGTTTTACAGGGTGTCGGATTGTAGGAGTTAATAATATAGTAGTCCACTTGGTTGTTAGACGTAATTGTTCACAGTATTAATTATCAGATGTTGATTATCTGTTTACTTTTTATTTCTTCAGCCAAGGCCCCTGGTGGTCTGTGTGTTAAAGGCGACAAAAATTTGTCATGGCATCTGCAACTTCATTCTGACCACAGACCTTCTCCCTTCCCCGTTATCTCTCTGCTTTTACCCAGTGTTTGTCCCTTACTTGATAACAGCTCTGACTCCAGCTGTCTGTCTTCTCCCACAGTATAACTGAAGATGAGGATCTGAATCCAGAGCAGAAAGCTGAGCGTGAGCGCGAGAGGAGGATGGCTAACAACGCCCGTGAACGCTTAAGGGTGCGAGACATCAATGAGGCCTTTAAGGAGCTGGGTCGGATGTGCCAGTTGCACCTGAAGAGCGAGAAGCCCCAGACCAAACTACTCATCCTCCACCAGGCTGTGGCCGTCATACTTAACTTGGAGCAGCAAGTCAGAGGTCAGTGTCATCGATACGTGGCATTAAAGTAGTCAAGATTCTTAAAGATGCTTCAGTTTATTACCGGCATTCATTTCATCCAAAGAAGAGACTTTAAATATGATGTTAAACTTACAAAAAGGAGGACAGCAGTAAACAGAGCTGCATGCTGGTTTATTCAAAGTAAACAGTTTAAGTCAACAGTGATAATACATCTGTGTTTGCTGCGGTACTTATTAAGAGATAAAGACGACAGAGATTTGTTGAAGTCAAAGACAGTCGAAAGCTTTATTACCTCATTATGGCTCAAAGTTTTTGTTTCCATTAAGTTTGTACTAACTGCACTAAAAGTTTGATGATGTCTTCTGAACCCACAGAGCGGAATCTGAACCCCAAAGCAGCCTGCCTTAAGAGGAGGGAGGAGGAGAAAGCGTCTGGGGGTTCTGGTGACACTCACCAAGCTCACACAGGGGTCCACCCAGGCCTGACTGACACATCCAACCCCATGGGCCACCTCTGAGTAGCAGACAGGTACATGCAGCTGTGCTTTGATATTGATAAGTCTCAGTGTAATGGAGCTATTTGTTTATTTTTGTATTTAGTTGTTTATTTAGTTTAGAATTAATAAGTAGTATTAGTTGTTAGATTTATCTAAAAAAAAATATTTTTTACAACTTATTTAAGTTAGATTTTGGGGTTATTTTTTGCTAGTCATTTGTTTAGTACATGTAGAATTTTTTGTAATTTTGTATTTCTTTTGTTTGTTTGGTAATTAGGGACTGTGGGCACCTGAGGTTATTTAGGTAGGTAGGAGGCAGAAGGCCAGCATGCACCTGGGTGGGCCTATGGTTTTTTACTTTATGTAGTGGACAGTTGTCATAAAAAACTCAAAGAAAAATCAAAATATCAAACTTTCGCTAAACATAATCAAAGGGTCACTGATGCACCGTGGGGATGTGATGTAAGCAGGCAAAAGAAGTCCAATGTTCATGCAACAGATCAGCAGTTTCCAATGTTTTTTTATCAGCGCAATAGAGGCAGCAGAAGCCATGATTTTCTTTGTTCCTTTTGTTTGCTTGTTTGCCATCAAAATAAACCATCGGAAACCACTGAACTCTTGCATGGACATTGGACTGCTTTTGACTGCATACATCATCCCCACGGTGCATCAGTGACCCTTTGATTATGTTTGGTTAAAGTTTGAGTTTAATATTTTTTATTTTTCTTTGAGTTTTTTATGACAAATGGCCACTACACTCAGTATCAGGGTCTAATTACTATTTATTTGAACCTGGAATGTGCTGTAGTTCTCTCCCTTCTTTATACGTATGTGATGATATGAAAGCATTTTCTGTAATGTTTAACCTTGAATATAAAATAACCCATTTGTTGTTTTGTTCCAGATCAAAGAGATCCAGATCATTTCTGTCCCGTTTGAGTCGGCGTTCTTGCTTCCCAGTGACAAACTTGACTCTCAATTTACAACACCAATTGGAGGAAACAGACCACTTGAGGGAAATACTACGATACTCAATCAACCCAACCCTACTGTTGAAGAAGAAGAAACCCAGCGTCCAGCTCCCTGTGACCAGTTTCCATCTGCAAATTTCTCCTCACTAAGAAACCCCTTCAGCACATATCACTGTCTGCAAGAGAGGTGTTGCTTCTGAACAATCAGAGACTTCGCAATCTCCTCCAACCGTACGTGGAAATTGCCTTGTGCCTAAACTGAATTGACGAATGCATTGTAACAGCAATTGTTTTTTTGTTTGTCTGTTTCTTTTTTTTTCTATTTATTATGTTATTGAGCTAAGTGTATGTCTAAAGGGAAAGTTAAGCAAATTCAAAGAGAAGTATGCAGCTTTTCAGTTTATCTATTGTTTGCAAGTGTCACTGTTTAAAACTGAGCACTCCACCCCGATAAGTCTTTGGCGAGTCTGGAGATGAGGGGGAAATATTTGGGCACTGAGAAGATTAATTTATTGGCCAGCTGAGAGTGATATTTATACCCGACAGAAATGACCATTAGCTGTTAGGAGAGAAGACGTAAAAGCGCCCCATGTTTTAAAAAAAGATGACATATTATTATATTTATATTTAGCAATTTTGCCACTGGCCACTTGCAAAACCAAAACTACCTATGTTTGTTTCTGTGTAGGTTAGATCAGTTGTCTGTGCTACTGACAAGCCAACCATGTTAGTATCAAAGATATAGTCTGCAAAGGTGACCAGCAAACTCTAGGTTTACTGAAAGCTCAGATTTAGTTATTTTCCTCCTTGTTAGTGAGCAGTGAAAACACAGAGAGCAAACCTTAGCATTCCCTGCATATTTAGTGTCTTAACTAAAGGAAGAAGGGAAAGTTGTTGCCCTCCTTTGCCATATAGTGTTAAACGTAAGCAGTGACTTTTTTATTTTATTTGGCAGATTCTTGTCTTTGATTAGCATCCTGACAGTTACTCGCTCCGCTTAATGCAGCACAGAAGTGGCTTGCTTTTTTTGTTTTTGTATCTTTCCTGCCACCAGCTAATCAGAGACTGCTTGATGAAGTTGTAGTAAAATAAACAAACGACGACCACACTTTCTCCTGGCCTGATGAACACATAACTTAATTTTCTTTCTGTTCATATCTGAAGACATTTAATGTCAGACGCAGTTATTCTTGAGTTGTGCTTATTTGTATTGAGTCATTTCTTTACGCACTGTCAGCATCATAACGCCCAGTTTCAGTCGGAGAAAATGTTCTAAGTTATTTTTCAGTGATATTCAAATCAAGCCTTGATACACGCAGTTAAAAAACAGACTAGATATTTCTCAGACTTTGTTGGATGCCATAGAACTGTAGCACAATAATGAACAAAACTAGGTAAGAGGATTTTCTTTGATGCTTCGTAATCATGGCTTTATTTTGTTCTCCCTATCAGTGTGCATGCTTTACGTTCTCCTATTAAGTCTTTGGTCTTAAGACTTGCTTTATATTCCATTAATTTCTGTGTATATTGTTGTCTATCATAATCTACACCTCAAACAAGGCTGTCACATTCAGAAGGACTCTCCTCTTCAATAAAGGGACTTAAATTAGCATAAATATGCCACACTAAGAGTTTACATCAAACATGTATATCATTTGACCACTAAAGCCCTTAATGGTTTTTATGTATGCTCTGTCTGAATGTGGCCTTGTTCTCCATTTCAGTATTTATGGGCTTGTATTCCTCTCAGCAGACTTTGATTGAGGATATTTTACGCCACTTCCTGCTCTTTCCTTCCTTTTTTAAATTTCCTGTTCTTCCTACAATTCTTTGCTCCTCTGTTTGCCAAGTTAGACTTCGCTATATTCCCAGATGCTTTCCCTTGTATAATATATGAAGAAAAACAAAAATCAAAAGGAAAAAAAACATTTGGCTTATTTTTCACTGTAGTTAGTCTTTTATACGATAATACTGTAAGAATATTTCTTGAATTCTAAATATTACTCTTTCTAGATTTTGGAAGCAAAAGTTTTGAGTAAAAAGTTTCTTACTTTATTTTACTATATTAGATAGTAAAACGTACGGTTATTTACAGTAACCTGTCCATTATTACAGGAAATTTAATAAAAGCATCTGAAGGACATGGCTGAAATGTCGCTCGTGGTTTAGTTCTTCAAAAGGCTTCACTCGAGCTCCAGATTCCTAAAAGTGAGACCTCCATCTTATTCTTCGTCTCGTTGTTGATTGGTGAAACATTTGCTCTTGGGTCAAATACAGAAGTAATGTCGATGCATACATCACAAAACTGCAACAACGGGAATTTGAATTTTCTGTCTTTTTCAGCAAAAACAATGTATATAACATTTATGTTGCAATAAATGTGCCATCTTTTTTTAAACTCGACTGTATGTGCATTTATTCTCTCACTGAGCTCACATGTTTGTTTCTTTCTCATCTCTATGTTCACATTCTCTCCTCTCCATGACTTTTTATTTTGTTAAAATGGCACAGGAAGGATGAGGTAGGATGAGCTCAGACACATATGTGGGGTTAAAGACTTCTTTAATGTCTTGTTTTTGTTTTTTTAAGACATTTCTAGTGGATTTAGGCCAAATGAGTGTTTTATAGTGTGTAACTCAGTTTTGAAAATACTACCAGTGGACCATTTTAGTCTGTATGGAAAGTGCTATGAATATATGTTTCTATTTTTAATAAAGTGTGATAGCAGCGTACTGTATATGTGCTGTGCGCCTACTCTGTTTCTTACATGAAAAGTTTACATTTGGCTGTGAAAAAAATGAATCATCATCATCAGGGTGTAACTCTTAGAATGGGTACATTTTAAATTGTAAGTAGCAAAAAAACAACACATTGGTGGAATGAAAAGCAAGAAAAAGGCAATCACTGCCAGGCAGCTTTGTGGTGTTGTGGATATGACTGCTGCCTTACAGTCTGATGGTTCAGGGTTCAAGTCCAGTGTAGGGAATATAAAAGGTTGAGGTAGGGTCAGCACAAGGTTGAGGCAGGGAGTGTAGAAGGGACGAAGGAAGGATGAGGCAGGGAGGAGCTGGACAAAAGCCATGAAGTCCAGGAAAATCACCACACAAAGGTGAAAAAGCAGATAAGAAAAGTGCAGGAGGAAAAATAGACCCCTGGTGTAAGGTGGTGCTTTTATACAACTAAAACAAATTGGTGAAATAAAAAGAAAGAAAAAATGAGGGTTTCCTCACAAATTGGTCAAACTATGCAAGGGACAAAACGTAAAAAATCATTTATGAGCAGAATGCAGAAAAGAAACTGATGCACACGTTTTGAAAGAACAAACCTGGCCTGATGTTTTTGGCGGAAGCAGCTTTCTTTTGGCTGTGACTGAAGTTAATGAATCCCAATAGTGTTTTTGTGAGGACTGATGTGCTGTAAATCTCTCACATCTGCACAGAATTATACTCAAGCATGAGAGCACTCCTTGCATCCTGAGCTGTCTGATCCCAGTTCAGTTTTCTGACAGAGGTGACACTCAGTAAAGAAACACAAAAACAAAAATCCTGCTGACTGCTCTGCTGTCTGTGATGCAACATAAATCACATCTGTCATCTTTGGATTCTTCTCTGCAGAGACAAACAGAATGTGTGAGTGTGTTGTGAGGGTGCTGCTGCTGGTGGAGATGGAGATGGAGGTGGTGGGTGTGCATGTGTTCTGTAGGAGTGGGACCACCGGGTCTGAAGGCAGATTTCCTGTCATGGCTGCTGGGCCAGCAGACAGAAAGTCCTTGGCTTGTATCCTTGAAGCTCGCCCAGAGAGCCTGCTGCTCCTCCTGCTCTGAACACTGAGATCATCCTCCTCTCTGCTGCTCCCACTAAACATGTTTCTTAGGCAGGGCTTCTTGATCAAGTATTTCCTTCATTTAAAAAAGAAAAAGAAAAATCTGGACGTGCTCTTCAAAACTGTTTGAAAATATCAGTCATTTTCAACCTGCAAGGCATGCTGGGTCTAATTTCAGGAAAACACAAACTGCATCTAATGCCTCCTTTGATAGCCCCCTATAACATTAAGTTCACTCTTCTGTTGTATTAAATTACAGTGTTTAAACTTTTAATTGTGCTAAACTAAGCTAATCGGCTGCTCAAGTAGCTGCAGAACAGACAAAACATATAAAAGTGACATCTATCTTATATAATAATAATAATAAAGTTTATTTATAAAGCACTTATCATATCAGACGTTACAAAGTGCTTTACATCTTAAAAAAAACCCACAATAAAGATAACAAAGCATGGGGGGGATATATGGGCTGACAAGACACTTTAAGAGGAAGGGCTGAAAAAAAGAGTAAACTACTAAAATCAATTAAAACAATAAAACAAATAAAATCAGTAAAACAAATAAAACAATGAGTGAATAAAAGGAAAACAATGAATAAAAGTAGATTAAAAATAAATGTAACATCGTGGATAAAACAATATCACAGGAAGGCCTGGCGATATAAATATGTTTTCAGCTGTGATTTAAAAGAAGATACTGCAAAATGTATCCATGCAAAATGTTGAACTATTCCTATAATTTCAATTATTATACACTGTTGTTGGACCTAGCACTAATATTTCCAGATTGTTTGATTGGAGGAAGTAATTGAGATGTTTTGTAAGGTGAAAGGAATAAATGTTAAGAGTTTATGGTGTACATTTTGTTAGTGATGTTTTATCAAACCAAAGGTGAAGAAGCACTCAATGAAACGTGATAAAATTGCATCATATACAATGAAAAAGTCAATACTGAGCAGTCTTCAGTTGTACTACACTACAGTTGTAGTTTTCACTACCCACTATACAAAAAGAGAAAACATCTGAATGAGTAGTTCTCCACCTGTCGGGTTTCCTGACCTTACTAACTACAGATAAATTGCTGCTGTGGCTCTTGCAGAGGTGCACCTTCACTTGTTTTGGAAACACAACATGAAGTGGTTGGCTGCTCATCAGTTCACCAGAAAGGAAAGCTCATCTTATAAAGCAGATTTTTCTGGATAGAGAGATACTATAACCTTCAAACATCCATAATGTAAAAAGTGAAGTGCCTCTGACATCTCTGTTGCCTGTCAGTTTGGTTGAGCTGCCCCTGGAAGGCTTGCAGTACCTCTCATATTCAGACTGAGCTGTGTACTGAGCATGCCCAGAGGTCCCAGCTGTGGCACCTCAGCAGAGAACAGAGCATTCATTGTGTGTTGCTGTAACCCAACACAGAGGCACAGAGCTCAGATTAAAGGCTGTGGAGCTGTGCGGTCTCCGTACGGACACAAACATAAACAGTGAGACTCTACAAAGACACAGGGGCAGCTGGGCCTCAGGTTAATGTACTTTGTGCTGTACTGATGAGGTCTCTTAAAACAACTCAGAGGTTATTATTTGGAATCTTCGGCATGAGTCAGTGTGTGCATTCCATTTTCCTCCTCATCATATTCAGCTCAAGAAGTAACCAAGTGCACCCCCTTTATTTCTGCACACATACAGCATGTACATTTTTCATCTAAAATGTGTGATATAGATTCAAGCTGTTAAAATGTGTCCTATCAAAACAAAGATACAATAGTAACATGTTCATACTTACATGTAATCAGTCATAAAGATAACATAACATAACATAACTAACATAAACATAACTAACATAACATAACATAACATAACATAACATAACATAACATAGCATAACATAATACACAACATAACATAAAATAATTAATATAAAATATAATATAAAAATATAATTAATATAATATACCATAAAAACATAATATAATAATATTAGGACACATTGTCAACATTGATGAAAATATTTACAATATGGATTACAGGACTGATATAATGTCATGATATTGATCTGTGTTTGACATTCACAGCACTTTTTTGGATTGTGACATTAAAACATGATATCAGATTATAATTGTTCATACACCTGTTTGTTTCAAGATGTATTTGATAAAAAAGAAGTTTCCATCCAATTTATGGCAGAAATGCTGTCCTATGAATACAGTAACATCTAATATGATCATGTATCTTTACCATTGTTCTATCAGATATTGGTATGTATGCTTTATATAGGCTTGGCCTAGACTTCTGCTCCTCCCTACTTTAAACCATTCTGGATATTATTTATCACCGCTCAGACTGCAGTGACTGCACTTCCTTTTAAAGTACATATGCACCACAGAAACTTTATTACTGAAATAACACACACTCTCCTGAACATTTTTCAACATGTCCCATCCCACTCAGCATTGTACCTTTTCTTAATGTCAGGATGTTACCTCATTACACTGCACTCCTACACTTATGTGCGACTCTCTTTATGCGCATACTGGCTAGTCTTTACATATTGTGATGCATTTGTTGTCCTGACTGTGAGAGCACAGGCACCAGCGGGAACCACAGGGTCTCATTAAGTGTCCGTATTCAGGTCAGCTGACTATCCACTAGATGACGCTCTCGGTTTTTAAAGACATGCAGCTGCAAATTGCATTCATGCATTGTGTAATTAATAACGCTCGCAACCAGTCTGAGTTCATATGTGTGGCTTTATGTCCTAACTTATTTGAATCTCACAATATTTAGACAGTTATTTTTTTTCAGAAGGGTGTTTTTGACTAAATTGTGAAACATTACTCCCAACAACATTACTTACAGGGTCCACCCATTGACTTCTTTACCTCATAGCAGAGTATGGACACCAAACTTCACATTTTGACGCATAACTCATATTTGATTCATATAAATACCTACGAATTGGTTTAGTTATTTCACAATACACGTTCTAAACTTTAAATACATTGTCAATTGAGCTAAATAATCCTAAAAAGGGACATTAATTCGTTTCCTTTCTGAAGAGCTAGTATGAAGGACAAATTATGCGCATAGTGCGCGTCTTATGTGTATCTTGGTTTTAGGACTCTTAGGACCCTGCTGAGCTGAACAGAGCCAAGCTGGGTCGGTCTAAACGAAGAAGAACCTGTAGGAATGAGTCCTGGTAAACTTCAGTGTAGGATGTTGTATGTTGAGAAATCTGTTCCTGGACCAGCAGAGTGTTTTTGGGTGGGTGGGCGGGATTGTGCGCTTGATTCAGGAGGCGGAGCGGCCCGGAGGGTCGGACGTCCTTCTCAAGCTGCCCTACTCTGTCCTCAGAAAACAACACTGGATTTATTAAGGTAGTTAGCAGTGGTGTGGATACTTTGCATAGCTGTTTAACTTTTAAACAAAGTTTCTTAAAAAGCGTGAATAAACTCCGATAAGTGACCCAGAGAGAGAAACGACGCCGGTGAGTAACTTTAACGAGCTAACAAAGTTTATGGTCGGCTTCTGTTGAGCGTCAATATCCGCTGAACTAAACAAGACGCAAAGAAACTAAACATTTGACAACAACATGAGAATTAAACCCTCTCTGAAACAGACCTAACTTGGTCTTAATGTAATGTATGAGAGGAAAAAATGAAGCAGAAGTTTGACAGTAAATCTCAGGCTTGTGGTGTTTCTGCCACCTGTTGCAGAGCAGCGATGAGAAATGTCCAGATACTGCGTCAACCCAAACAGCAGTTTTTTCCCTATAAATAACTTCAAAATCCCAATCTTATGCTGTGTTTGCCATTTTATTGACTTAGTAATAAAGTGAAATGATTTAATTGTGTTTACAGTAGCAGTCGTATGCTCACGTTGCATTTACCTGACCGCTCCAGATTAGTGAACTCCCATTTATGTTGCGTAACTCTTTAATATTTTCCCAGTGTGAATTCTCGCTGTTTTCAGTGGCTTCTTGTGGGATTCGCATTCTCTCACGTACTGCTGCTCTAAACTGATTTATTTTCCTCTTGTAGTCATGAGAGTCTCTGCAGCTGTGTCAGGACTCCATGTGACACAGAACATTAATCAGTTCTCATGAAGAGATAAAAATCTGCTTTGTTAAATCTTTACAGTCCACCCCTCCACACAGATCAAAGCCAGGGCCTTGACATCCAACCTGTGCTCGGTGCTGACCTCTCTGCTCTGCAGCACAGGGGTCAGTGAAGGCAGCATGGCCACTAGAAAGGGCAGTGGGGCATCTCAGTGTGGGTTTCCTCCTTTTGAGGGAAAGGAACAAACAAAAATCATGGACTGGAAAAAGTTTACGCACTTGTTGGATCACTTTTGTTTTGGATACATGTGACACTAAGGATGAAAGAGTCCATTGTGTTGCCTTCAGCTTAAATCTGATCTGGACAGCACTTTTCCTGCTGGACTGTCTTCATCCTTCCTGCTCTGTCTACAAAGGGTTAGGCTGATTCCACTCACCAACAACAATATTCAATAACTTATTAACACCAAACTGAGGTCAGTTATTCTCACACAGAGCTGTGGGCGGCCTACATTTGTAAAATATACAATACTTTGTGTTTGCAGGGTTTTGTGAAAGAGACAGCACATTTCAAAATAAAACTATACTAGTACCTGCCTATAACATATACAATTAGATTAATAGTTATATCAGAAACATGTAAGCTTTGGAGGAGAACATTTATTTTATATGCAGGAAACACCAAAAATGTATAAGAATAAATAAGGAATGCAGTGTCTTACCATTTGCACTTAACTTTTTTTGGGGACAAATTCTTAAATCTTATATCAGTACATGTAGTTTTACATTACGCCCTCTTCTGCAAAATTATACAGACTGAATCAGATTTGAAAAAATCCGACAGTGATGTTAATCTAGAAAACTGAATGCATGAAATATCAAAATACTGATGCAAAAATAACAATATTAGATATTTAATAATGCCTCTTAGCTATTACCTCATTGATTTAAATCTCTAAGTTTATCGATGAAGGCAAACTTCAATAAGCAGTGTGGCCACGTCTGTGTCAGTTAACAAACATACAGTTGTGCTCATACGTTTACATACCCTGGCAGAATTTGTGGGTTTTTTTTGCCATTTTTCAGAGAATATGAATGATAAGAGAAAAACTTTTTTTCACTCATTTTTCACAACAGTATTTACTCTTTTTATATCATAATGACAACAGAAACTACTCAAGAAATCCAATTCTGCCAGGGTATGTAAACTTATGAGCACAACTGTATATCTTGTCAACGTACTCACTGTTTTTTTTTCCAAATCCTACAAGGCGCTTTAATTTCTCTACATTACATTTTTGATCAGCTGTCCATACAGCTACATTGACTCATTTAATGTTAATGTGCTACATCCTGCTTTTTCCTTTGTTGTCAGTCTTATCAATGCCTTTCTTGCAGACACATCACAGTCCTTCTTGTTTTACAGCATCAGGTAGAATAGGATGTTATCAGTAAGGCAAACAGGAACCTGCTAAAAGCCCATTGTGCAGTGAAACATGTTAGCTGCTGATGGCTTTGTCTCCAGCAGCTTCCCGGGCATAAACAATGTCTAAGGAACATTTAGGGGCTTTCTTTAATATCTTAATATTTATTGCCGCCTGTGTTTTCATGATAACGATGCAAATCAACTTCAGATAACCCTGCAATTATTATTTATGCTACAAAGCTGAGTAACGTTTTGTTGCTCTTTGCATTTCTCATGAGCATGGGCTCCAAATGGCTCTATCATTTACAACAATGTTCAGTATGTACACACACACACACACACACACACACACACCCACACACACCCCCACACACACACACACACACACACACACACACACACACACACACACACACACACACACACACACACACACACACACACAGAGTCTCACATCCACTTTACACCTGACCCCCCAAGGCTGAGCAGAGATGACAGAGGTCTGACATTGTTCTCAAGTCTGACTGACTCATGTTGAAGTATTATCTTTCAATCCCTTCCTCTTAACCTGTTTAACCTATATTCTTTGTCATGCACGGTGACCTGTCATTAAGTTATACCTTACCTGTTAGTCACGCACCTCTAAGACCTTTCTAAACAGTACTTAGTGATTGTAGCTGTTAGAAAGAATGTTGCTGATGTTGATGCATATTTTCAGAGGTACTGTGGGTTCTTCTTAGATATCATTGGAAACACAGGAAGCTTATTGGCTCATTCCTCATTTAGTCAGCACTCATTAGCTGAGCAGTTATACAGATACCATCTCTGTGGAGAGAAAAAACAACATTAAGAAGCAAAAAAAGACAGAAAATGAGAGCGTACAGCATAATGAAATGCAGCAGAGGCTTTAATGTTTCATTAGAGGCTGAATGTGGATCCGGGAAACATTTGTTGATATTACTAAATTATGTAGCGTCTCATCTCTGAATAATGCAGCCTGTCTTAATGTTTGCTTGCAGAGGTGGGCCACCTGATCCAGGGAGAGGGATTTGTTTTCCTTCTGCATTCCTGATGGAGTCGTACAGAGTGACTGGCATTCCTCACAGTGGACCACAGCGGGGGCAAACTCAGCCATCGCGCCCCTCCAGGCCCAACAGTAATGGAGCTGGTTCTTACGGCCTCAGCATCCGTGTCCAGGGTATCGATGGACACCCATATGTAGTCCTCAACAACCAAGACAAGGGCCCTCACTCCTACGTAGACCCCAACAGCAATGGCTACGTGGACTCAGAGGGCTCTTTTATTGAGAACTACGACGAGTATGATTTCCGGGGAGGGAAAGAGGCCAGTTCCAGCAGTCCCTTCACGGAGTACAGATCTCAGAAGATGATGCATTACACTGGTCCTCAAAATGGGGTTGCAGATTCACAAGGAAAGAGACCATCCACCCTTCTGAACTTTCAGAAGCATCCTGAGTTACTTCAGCCATATGATCCAGCAACCAACTCCCTGAACCTTGATAGTTTACACAGCTTGCCTTTAAGGTCTCCACCTCTGGCTGAGACTGGAAACCAACAGCAGAGTTCCTCATCTAAATATTCTCTACCTGCAGCATCCCAAACCGTCCCAAAGTCATCAAGCCTGGATCGGGACAAAGCTTCCACTCAGCGAGACAAAAGGCCACTTCCATCCAAGAGTGTAAGTGATGCAGTTGTCCCTCCAACAAAGTCACAGTCTTTGCCTTCAGTCCAACATGCTCAGCCTAAGAGCAGGCCTCAATCACAAGTGGCTCAGCCGCAGTCCAAATCTCATCTCACCAACCAGAGTCCACCTGTGTCCAAGCCAGGCTCGAAATCTCAACCTCCACCCCAGGTGTCTCCCTCCTCTGTGTCCAGTCCTCAGAGTGAACAGAGCAAGTCCTCAGGCAGAACCCCCAGCTACATGAGCAGCGCCAACTCCAGTCTGGAGCGCACCCACCGTGAGCCTGACGTCCTTCCCCTACGCAGGACGGACTCCAGTGGGCCAGTTCTACAGTCTTCTTCCCGCTCCCGCCACTCCTCGTCATCCTCCACCTCAAAGACCCTGTTGGACGAACAGATGGAGGCCCTGTACGCTGACTCTATTAATCGTCATGAAAACCGCAGATACATCCCTTTCCTTGCTGGTTCAGGCAGAGACATCGACACAGGCTCTATTCCTGGTGTGGACGAGCTTATTGACAAGTTTGATGGCAAAGATGGCAGCCAGCAGCGCAGAGGTAGAGCAGGGCGCAGGAACAGGATCAACCCGGAGGACAGGAAGCGCTCACGTAGCGTGGACAGCGCCTTTACCCAGCGAGACGACTCCAGCTTTGAGTTCAGTTCCCGTCGGGGTACATCCATGGAGCATGTCCTGCGACCCTCAG
Source organism: Notolabrus celidotus (assembly GCF_009762535.1). Lineage (NCBI taxonomy): Eukaryota > Metazoa > Chordata > Actinopteri > Labriformes > Labridae > Notolabrus > Notolabrus celidotus. Next base: position 14,593,739 of record NC_048274.1, on the reverse strand, counting down.
CTCCGGCTGCAGAAAACAGCTGGTAGTCAGGACTCCTGGATCTCCAATGTAGATGGTAGGACTGACTCCAGAGCTTCGTCTCGGGCCACCAGTGCGCCCGGCTCACCTCAGAGCACCATCCCTAAAGGTGTGGGCCTCATACAGGGTTACAAAAAGCCACAGACCAGCACCTCTTCAGTACCATTCAAGAGTAAAGGCAGTGAGGACAGCACTTCTTCAGCTGTAAAGGCTTCATCGTCATCATCACTGTCCACATCTCTATCAAAGCGTTCTTCCACGGCAGACAAGAAGCCCAGCGCAGAGGCAGATGTTCAGGTACAAAGCCAGAGTTCAGTGGTTTTACCTTTTAGACTGCTTTTCAGCTTTTTTAATATCTCTCTTATTCCATTTAATCTTTCTCTCATTTCAGGCGACACCTGATCTCCTCAAAGGTCAACAGGAGCTTTCACAACAAACAAATGAAGAGACAGCAAAGCAAATTTTATTCAGTTATCTCAAAGATGGGTGAGTAAACTTTTCTGTTCTTTTTAAAATGTACCGTTAAGGTTTTATCTTCATTCATCACCCTTGTTTGTTGAATCATACATTTCAAATATTTTTCCCACCAAAGCCAAAAAGTTTCACAATCTCACAGTGCATCACAAAGGAGGAGGCTTTTCTGTGGGGGCATATAAATGGTTTTTATCAGAGTTGGACTGTTTGCGATAAAAGGGAAAGAATGTGCTCTTCTTACCCTCCCATGCAAGCTGTGAGTAATCCAGCTGTCTGGAGTTTGTTTTCTTGCAGAATCCCACTTTTCTCTCTGCTTTCTCTTTGCTGCAGTGTGAAATGTGAGGAAGACTTGATGTTTGCTTGTGTAATCAGACACCTCCAGCCTGTCAGGGAAAGGCATGTGGGCCCTAAAGGTTAAATGAAGTTGAGATTCTAAAGCCAGATATGATGATTTATGGCGGTCTTTACAGTCTCTTGGTTAAGTTGGAAAATCATTGTTGGGGATCAGTTTTTTGAGACCGTCTATATCAACAACAAATACAAGTTAAATTGTTGCATTCCGAATTCAAACCAGGTTGTGTTGATTTATAGTTCGATTCATTTTGCAGGTTTTCTATCATTCCTCTGCAGGCTTGTTGTAGTGTAGTGAGTGAACAGGAAACTGCCTGGGTGTGTCGAGCCACAGGTCAGGAGTCACAGGACAAAGGAAAGGAAACACAGATGGAAGTGCTGGGGCTGAAACCGAGCCACATTCCCAAAGCCCAGAAGACAAACATTCACCACCAGGGGTTATAAAGGTTTAATGGAAATCATCTGTATGAACAGAGGAGATATTTGGGGGAGGAGGAGGGGGTTGGCTTTTCGTTTTCTGAGCTGCGAAATTTATTGAAATAATATCACTGCTGTCATGTGAAAGTGGTGTAACTCCAGTTTTATAGAATCTGATGTTTTCACTTTAGCTGAGGGATTAAAGATTTTTCTGTGGGTTGAGAAAATCCTCCCATCTGGGGTGCTTTCAAACTCCTGACATGCTCAGTGTTAACGCTGAAAACAAAGTCGTCTTTTTTAACTCTAGGAAAGTTGATGTTTCAGAATGTTACGTTTTCACTGAGCTGAACGTACTTTAATCGTTTCTTTTCAGTTTGAAATACAGAACATGAACAATGATATCATTAGAATTTTCATTGCATCTGCGGGTGTGGCTGGTTTGTGACCATTTGCTATGAATCCAGAGCTCAAAATAATGTCGTCCTTATTTCAGTGATCACAAACGTCTGCTTTATTTTACACTTTTACTCTAACTCTCAGCACTTTTCCAACTAAATGACCAAGTGATGAAATGAGACTCTGCAGCAATCCTATTACGCTGCCCATACGTTTGATTCTTCCGCTCATGTGCTTCATGGTTTAGTGGACGGGTGTAATGAAGCTGTTTGTGCCAGGCGGGTGACACACTCACAGCAGCATGATCCTCTCTGCCCTTTCTAAGTAGGGGTGAATTACTGTGTTCCCCAGAGACGTCTGGAATAAAGCCCTGATCCCACAAACACCAAAGGAAGTTATTTTTTTCAACCTTTATTTATTATAATGTGTTAACATATTCTATGTGGTATGTGTGTGTGTGTGTGTGTTTGTGTGTGTGTGTTGTGTGTGTGTGTGTGTGTGGTAGTGTGTGTGCGTGTGTGTGTGTGTGTGTGTGTGTTTGTGTCTCGACAGAAGTAACGACAGCGATGAAACCACAAAGAGAAAGGTCAACCTTGTCTTTGAGAAGATACAGACCTTGAAGTCTCGGGCCACAAGCGAGCGGTCAAGGCGACAGCAAAGTAAGAAAAGTTGTGTCCTGCTATCACTCAGGAAGAGACAGATAAAAATACAATGAAGTGAATATATCTTTGATTCTGTTTTGAAATGCTCATTCCCTTGTCAAAAGGCTGATTTGATATTGCAGTCAGATTTGGGGTTTCTAAAAGTGCTGTTCTGCCCTCATACTTCAGCTCAAATGGAAGTTTAACATATAAATGTTAGTTGACCTCTCATTCTGCCTGATCATACTGTTCAGTTGATTTGTAAAGCAACTGTATGGAAACTTTTCAAAGCACTGTATATTATCTGAAGCTCTAAGGCTTAAGTTCTCCAGCTGTTTACTCTGTCTAGCAGATACTGTCAACAATTGAATATTTACCTTTCATTGAGTGCTTCTGCCAGAGTTCAGATATTCAGTGTAAACCTTTCAAGATATAACTGACTCTAAAACTTGTTCTCTTGTCAGTCTTTGGACGTTTCTGCTCAAACTAAAGCACTGCAGGAGCAAAAGGCTGAACTGGAGAAAGAAATGGCAGAAGTGAAGAGACAACTCGAGGTAATAAAAGTCTAACCATGACTGAACCTTAGAGACCAACACATGTATGCTGTCATATCAGTCCTGGGCTGTTGGTTTGTTGCTGGACTTGTTGTCTTTTGAGAATATCCTTTGATAAAGGGTTTGGTTGGATTGGGTTTAAGCCAGGGATTACCAAAGAGACATTACTAATTAGATGTAGAATTAGCTCATCTTAACCACAGACTGTAAAAAATATGGACGTAGTATCCGTGACATCACCCATCTGTTTCTGAAATGCTGTTTTGAGGCCAATCGTCAGCGGGACCCATATTGCTGCTGTCGAGCAATTGTGACATAAAGAGGCGGGCTTTGAGCCTCCTAGCCAACAGCTACAGTGTTCCCACCTGCCAATCTAGTCAGCTGTGCCTCTCATTGGAAGACTCGTAATCTCAATATGTTCAAAATTGCTGCGTTAGAAAAAATTCCCCCCCCCCCCCCCTACAATGTTAGCCGATAGAGAAACGATCTATCCAGACTACACTCGCCTTTTGTACCAGGCTGTAAACATGTTTATTTCTGCTGGAAAGATCGTCTTTTTTGAATTGGTGTGTATGTGACATCCTGTACTCCCGGAGCCAGCCTCAAGTAGATTCTTGCTGAACTGCAGTTTTTAGCACTTCCACATTGAACTCATATTTTCAGACTGGAGGTTGCCGCTTGATCTTAACACATGGGTTATAGAGTTAAATAGCTTTTTAAACCCTGTATTTACCATTTATTAAGTCACTTCAGTGTTTTAAAAAAAAAAATAAATGCAGTTTTGTGGTAAAATGAGGTTAAAATAAAAGTGGGTACAGCAATGGGGAACCCTTTAAACTTCAACATTTACATTTCATAAACATGTATAGCTTTTCACATATTGGGATCCATCTTTTTTACATTCAAAACCTTACATAGAGGCTAAAAGAACACATCTTCATACTTAAATGAAGCAATGAGTGTGCCTTGCCAACTTAATCTTAATACCAGTAGCTTTTTAATGTCTACACTGAATCTTTGATATTAACATTTGTGTTTTTCCCCCTCAGAAGAATACGGTTGACAGGAGGACAGCAGTGAGTTTAAGGAGACTGCAGCAGGAGCTGAGAGCGGAGTTTTAGAGGATTGGTAAGCGTTGAAGAGACAAAACTAGGCCAAAAACAGGAGCTGAGCTCCAGACACCACGGGTGGAAGAGTAAGTGCAGAGTGACGTTCTTCTAGGAAAAATTGTGTGTTGATAAATAATATAGACTCTTTTTTTATTTAGTTTTGTACTGTTTTTCTAACAACTGCAGTATTATTTGAACTCTGTGTGTCGTAGAGTAATGTAAGCTTGTTATAATCAGCTGGATGTGTTATCATCTGCTGCTAATTTCTGTACACTGTCACTCTGAAACCAGAGCAGTATGTTCGTTTCTATGAAGTTCCTCGTGCCTCCCCTGGTTTGTTGAACAGACAGCTCTCATATTTAAGTGTGCAGAGAGGATGATTACTATTGACTTTGACAGCACTTACTGCCTGTACACCTGCTCTGTTAACATATGCAGTGTCTGACTCCTTTAGTGTTGAGCCCTTGTTGACTTTATGGTTTCTCATGCTTCCAATCAAGAATTTTTGTTTCTCAGCTGATTGCTGTCTGGGTTTTTAGCTCTACTGTGTTTAGTTTTTGGAAATATTTGCCCAACACAAATAGACTTGGCTACTTAAACTCTATACTTTCTCTACTTTATCTGAAATCAGTGGTTTTGTTTTATGTGCATTTATTGTTATTTTATTTATTCGTTAACAACGAATCAAACAAAAAGGATATGGCTACATGTCTGTCATCTTTAAGTCTATTATAACAAGGTTATAGGTTTTTCAGCTCCAGTCTACATCACTGTGAGGTCATTTGTTTGAGGTGCCTCACATCACTTATCACCCTCCCCCTCTGTGTTGTCATGCAGCGACAGCTTAGACATTATTGGTTTGCCAGGTTTAGGTTTTTCATTTTAACCTCTGTGCTCGTACGCCTCACGTTCAGACCCAGCACAGGTGCTGCCTTTTCTATGTGTGAATTACAGTGCAGGTGCGCAGGCGTGTTGTGCAAATCTACTGTATGTAGAGTGTGTGCGATGTGTTGTGACATGATGTGTGGTTTGTCAGACTGTTCCAGGTGAAGATGGAGAGGGAGCAATACCAGACAGAGATCAGAGACCTGCAGGATCAGCTGTCAGAGATGCATGACGAGCTGGACACGGCCAAGAAATCCGCCTCAGATGGAGAGAAAGACGTCATTATGGCGGTAATTCACAGTGCTCATTGTTCCAAAGGAGACAGATGTAGTGGTTTCTGGTTATACTTGCTGAACACATGGCCAGTGCTAATTCAAACCACCTTGAAATGTTTTCATGCTGCGTTTTAAATACTAAAACTTTGTATGTCAAACTATGAGCTGAAACTATATGATGATACCAAGAGCACAAAGATTAGACTCTGATTGATTTGTTGCATACTATCCTCAACCAAAGCTTGATCCGTAAGGCAACTGAACTGGTAGAAAGTTGCCTTACGGATCAAGCTTTGGATTACCATGACCTGGATGACTGAGAACCTTCACAGACATCCTATATTAAAGTAGAGTAAATGTAAATATTGGTTTTAACTTCTTAATAAAAAAAACACAGAATACATTTAGTTTACCCAAAATATGGGATAAACTGTATCATGTCACGAATGGTTTTTTTAGTTATATTTTTGGCATTTTTGCCTTTATTTTATAGGACAGCTGAAGAGAGACAGGAAATATGGGGAGTAGAGAGTGGGGGAAGACATGCAGGAAATGGTTGACCGGCCGTGAATCGAACCGGCGAAACCTGCGACGAGGACTGTAGCCTCTGTACGTGGGGCGCTTAGACCGCTAGGCCACCAGCGCCCCTTTATTTATCATTTTAAACATTTTAAACACAAAGGCCAGTTTAAAGTGCTAATAGGCAGATAACTGGCAAAACAAGCCTGGCATTAAAAAATGATTGATTTAAAAACTACAAAGTAAATGTAAGCTTTAAATAAAACATCACACAATAAAATATGTTAACATAAAGTTAAAATAATGGTTAAAAATAAGATGAAATAAGTATGTAAAGTAGACTACACTACAGTGATAAGTTTCATGAGTTATAAATAGAACAAACTTCAGTTAAAAGGACACATTCACTCAAGTCAGACATTCTGTGCTCATTTCTTCACAGGACATGATGCAGCTCAAAGTGGAGATGCAGGAGGTTCTCCTGGCCAAGGAGGAGCAGGAGGACTTACTTCGGCGCGAGAGAGGGAGCTGACTGCTCTGAAAGGGGCTCTGAAGGAGGAAGTGGCCGCTCATGATCAGGATGTGGACAAAATGAAAGAGCAGTACGAGAAGGAAATAAGCCGTCTGCAGACCTCTTTAGAGGAGGCGAAGCAGGTAATCAGCCTCCTGTATGCTTCTCCTCCATATCTCTCTCTCTTCTCATTCAGTGTGTCCCCCTCCTCCTCATTCCCCTCACTCCCTCATTCTAGAAACACACCCTGTCACTGAGGAGTGTGGAGATAAGCATCACATCAGGGGGGCTGTGTGTTTTGCAGTTAAAGTTGTGCCATGTGTTTTTCATCAAGGAATTGAACTCTGCTCTGAAGTGACATAATTTACACCTTTTCACTTTTACGCATCTGTGGCACCTGAGTATCAAAATACTGAGACTCTGGTTCTAAAACCTGCAGGATGAACCGTTTCCAGAATCAGCTTAGCACTTACAATCAGAAACAATTCATCCCTCTGAAAAAGATTTTCAATCAAAAAGGGAGAGAAGCCTTTTTTTCTTTGCATTTTTCAAAAAACTGTTGAATTGAAGATGTCAACATATGATTTACTCAACCAGAGAGAGATCAGAGTGCAAAGGAGGTGTGGAGTGACACAAGAATTTTTACGATTTGAAAACAAGAATTTAAAAGATTATCACCCAACAACTTGCAATAAACATCCTACTCTTAAGTCTCCTTCAGAATAAAAGAACATGTGGTGTCTGAGTACTGCCACTGTGGCCACTTATGTTCTGCTGTAAGACGAGCGAGTTTTGACGATTCAGTTTTTATAGTTTTTTATAATATTTCATCTAACTCCTTCAAATATCCACTTGTCCATTCAGATTTTAATATTTAAAATATAGATGTTTTGTGCATGTCTGCAGTGTTGGTCAGTATTTCCATGGTTTGTTTTTTTGCCAGACCTTCAGAGAAAATCTCACAACAAGCTTTAAAACCCCAGTTTTTGTTTTGATCTGTGTTAAAATATTAGTTTCATTCACCGACCAGGGAAGGGCGGGAAAGTTTTCCTCAGGTGAAATCAGCTCTGTTAAATTTCACACACTTGTGCGGGCTTAAAGACCAAACTGATAAAAATGAAAGGAAACACTGTGTAACAGTTAAAAGTAGCTCGTCAATCATTTTCCATGGGAAGTCTGTCAAAGCAGTCAAGTGTGGAGGTGTTTCCTTATCTCAGCTTGCTCCTCCAGGGAGGAACGTTTACAGGAAGAGGGATGTTGATGATACATTTAGAGACATTTATCAGTGTACCAGACTGTGAGGAGCTGCCTTACTGGCAGGTCACTATTGTAGCAACTTTCAGTTAAAGGTTTCTCGGAACAGTTTTTTGCTGCGTTAAAAAAACCTGAAGTGGGCCTTCCTTTTATAAATCACTGTTGTTCTGCACTATCATGAGAGTAATACAAGCGATGAACCTCCTGTGTGGTAAAAGTAGAGCTGGGCGATATTGAAAAAGATGTTATCATGATAACATTTTTATATCAGTCGATATCAATAATGTTCATAATAAATATTAGATCATTCTTCCATATAATTTTAAAGGCAGATTTTTTTCTCCTGAGTGAAAGTTGAAGAAACCAGACGGTTTGTTAGCTTGTATCTGGATTTAGTAAGTCTAGTAAATAGCCAAAATATCTAACTATGAAGTTTAGTGGACTCTCTTGTAGAGTATCTTTCACTCTGCTTCAGCTTTTGGTTTTGCATTTTCTTCAGTGTCGCTGTCGCTCATTTCAGCTGTGTTTACATTACCTCTTACCCATAGACCCATGTATAAAATATGGACGTAGTATCCGTGATGTCACCCATCTGTTTCTGAAGAGCTGTTTTGAGGCCAAATCGGTGGGAGCAGCCATATTGCTGCTGTGGAGCCCGTGTGACATAAAGAGGCAGAGTTTGAGTCTCCTAGCCAACAGCTACAGTGTTCCCGCAGGTCAGCTGTGCCTCTCATTGGAAGACGCGTAATATCGATATCTTTGAAATTGCAGTGTTAGAAAAAAATTCCCCACCCCCGTGCAGTGTGTGCCGATCGAGAAATGAGCTATCCAGACTACACTCCTCTTTTGTACCAGGCTGTAAACATGTTTATTTCTGCTGTAAAGATCGTCTTTTTCCCCTTCATGTGTATGTGATTTCTGGTACTTCCGGAGCCAGCCTCAAGCGGATTCTCTATGAACTGCAGCTTTTAGCACTTTCGCATTGGACTCGTGTGTTTAGACCGGAGGTTGCCGCTTGCTCTTATCCTTCGAGTTAGCATCCAACATTAAACAGAAGAAGTGGGCTTTTCCATGCCAACTTCTTCTTAAACTAGCGTTAAGACACACTAGTGCCCCCTTCCTTTCCAGTGGTTGGGGGGTGTAATTACAGGTTTAAATATATCAACATTTTATTGTACATTTGTTACATTTATATTGAGAAAAATAACATCACGATAATTATCGTTATCGTTTTATCACTCAGGCCTATGTAAAAGTAAAGAATTTAAGAAAATGTTCCTTGATTCACTAACTGTGGCTTCAAAATAGAGGAAGTTGAGTTAAGATGAAGACGCACTGGACTGAAGACGCATTTGTTTTCAGCAGGTTGCTGTGTAACTCATGTGTGTCCTGTTTGTCTCAGAGACTGGAAGTTGTCCTTGTTCTGGGCTTCCTGCAGGCTGGTGGGGTCTATATACAGCAGCGCTCTGCCTGCAAGAGTCCATGAGAACATTTCCTTTTGTCAAAGAGAGGTACTGGTCCCCTCAGGGAGCATGTTGTCGGGGGTTTACCCACAGTGCTTTGTAAAACACTTGGAGAGATGAGGTCATTGTTTGTTCCTCTCCGTAGATCTAACAGATTTCTCCTGTTGGGACGTTTGTTTATGTTGTTGAATTGATGTTCTCTCCTCAGAATTAACTTCATCAGATATTTTAAGGCAAGAGGACTATCAGTCATTATGCAAATTAAAGCAAATTCATGTAAGCAGTTGCAGCATTTATACTTTATAAATGTCTGTGTCAGGACAGTGTGGCAGCAGCAGAGATTATCTGATAAGTCACCATTTGAAAAAACTGATTAATTAAATCATTTTGTCGTCCTGGCTGCGTAATAAGCATTTTGAAAGCATAACAGTAATACATTCTTCTGCTTATTAAGACTCACTGTGTGATTAAAATACACAGTGTGATTGGCACAAACACCAAAGCAACAAAACAAGAAGTCTAAATTAAACCCAAAGCCTTTTGAAGTCCAAAATGTTCTCAGCATGTGGGCAGTAGGCTGAGCAACTGGCTGTGAGAAAGTCCAACATTAAAAAGGAAAACTGCTGATTATCTCATGTACTCATCTATTTGTGTGAGGGTGTCAGAACAGGAGAAGAGGGCCAAAGTGGACAGTGCATCCTTCCCCCACCTCCATCCAAAGTGCTGCGTCCCCTCTTTTGTGGCCCTGACATCTGCAGTGACCAGAGCAGCCCATGTGGAGAAGAATGCAGTAAACTGGAGCACTGAACTGCTCCGTATGCTAGTTAATTGCAGTGGCAAGCCATCACTAATCTAATGAGCTGCCGCTCCTGAGTTGCGTCGTGCCCCCTCTTCTTTCGGTGCCCTTAGAGAGTGGGGGTAATTGTGGACCTCAGTTGATAATGAATGATGAGTTTGTTTCACACAATAATAGCAGCGGGGGTTGGGACATGCTGAATAGTGGGTCAGTGTGCTGAAGAAAAGGGGATGCGTGGCTGACCCCTTGAAAGGAATGGGGGGCCTGTTTTGTGTTTTAAATTGAAAGCTGCATTGTTTTTTCAGTCAGCTGAAATGTGTGGAATTTCAAAGTTGAAAAACGTTCATCATACTTTCTCGAGAAGATATGAATCTGCTTATTTTGAGTTCTTAATGTTCTGGAACAAAAGACGTCTGCACAGTTGGAAGTGGACTTGATGTTTGGTGTCAGCATGTGCTGGTATGCGGAGCATTTGGAAAGATGAGGTGCGGTGAGAAAAGGGAAGGTTTGATTCCAGGAATGTGGGGGTCAAAGTGGAGAATGTGCTCCCTGCAGACCTCCCTCTTCACTCAACTCCAGCTCTGTTACAGTGCACCCGCTCCGGCCTGCTGGAGAGGCTCAGATCTTTTCATTTCTGCCTCTTCAGGGTGCTACAGCGGCATCTCCATCTCCACAGAGCTCCAGATTCTCAGAGTTAGGGGCTTAAATGGGTCTCAGCCGTGCTTGCTGTAAAGACAGAGCCTTGTGCTTATCACACCGTTTCCAGCTCTTGTTATGTTTCACCTACAGCCCGAAGCCTCAGTGTGTAACACAGCCACATTGTTATCAAGCTCTCATCTGTAACCTCAATCCTAAATGCTGTATTTTTCATTTCTGAGCTCCACAGTCTCCACACAAGACTCTGCAGTGATTCCCCACTCAGCTAAATGCAGTTCATTTCTGGCCTGTGTCACTCCCCTCCGTATCTCGCTCTGCCTCTTGAGTAATCTCTGCCAGCGTGTGAACTGAAGTCTCACTGTCTGATCATCAAACTTCCGTAGCCCAGAGAAGAGTTCCCCCTCAGGCTTGTTTTGAAAGTAAAGGCTCCTGCATGAGTCTGCGTGTTTGATGATAGCAGTATATTTCCCAGCGTAGCTGTAGGAGCTGATTTAGCTGGCGGCTGAAAAAGAAGAAGACGTAGGGCAACAAGTGAGGAGGAAAATGATGGGGAGAGTTTCTGGAGTCTTACAAAGACACGAAGGAATGGGTCGTTTAACCAGGTTGAATTATTACATTTTCAAATAGATGAAGTGATAGCACCCTGGACTTATTGATGAGAAACAAACCCAGCAGCTCAGTTAGGAAAGATTCAGTTCTAAAATGTTGTTCAGGTATGAGCGGCACAGCCATTCAAAACCAGGCAGTTTCCTAAATGTTTGTTTGTTTTCTTTGTCTCTGCTTTTTAGCCCTTATGTGTTTGGATTCAAATCTGCAACGGCAATTTGCTTTGCTTGTTAGGTTGTGGGTAGTTTCTCATTTTTCACATATCTTTCTATGAAACATTTGAAAGTTTGGCATTCCTTTCCAGATAACCATGATTCATTATCTGACTATTAACATTTTTCAGAGTCACAACAGTTTAGATCCTACGTTTGTAACAATGGCAGCTCAAATGTTACGGACATACAGAACATTTGGACTTCATTGTGTATAATGTTGAGTGAGGATCTCCTTACTTGAGTTTTAAGTCTTGATCTGTAGTCTGGGTTGTGGATTTGGGGCGTTCTCTTCTTCTTGCTGGCGTTACTGAGTGACTGATTAAGGTTTGGCACTCTGACACCTGGGAGTCAAACTCGGAGTCAAACACAACAAATAGTCTTAATGTTTTGATAAATGCTTTGTGGTGAGTGTGATTATTTACATGATCTTAGTATTCACGTTGCATGTTCCACTTTACACTGAGAAATGATGGGATTATAAATCTGTGGTGAGTGTAGCTTCAACAAAAATAAAAAGGGTTTGGATTAAATAATCCTAAAGTTTTTGATTCCAGGAAACCTTTAACAAAGAGACCAGAGAACATGAGACCAGATACCTTAATCACATTTGATCCCAAGAAACCGACAAGAATAAATGATTACTTTTAAATATAATCTATAAATGAGCGAAGCATGTGTCTCTACTTTCTTTGTTGGCACACTGATAAAATATTCATCAGTACAAACTGTGTTTAAAAACAGGTGTGTTATTCTACGTAGGCAGTCGTGCTGCCTGATTCCCAGATTGTTTGTCTGACTTGGCTGTTTTTATTAATCCTGCTTGCCAGGTGCACTCTGATGAAGTCACACTTAAACATCCTCATGTCTTAAAACAATGTTTTTTTATCTGATGATCAAAGTTTGTTGGCGTAGTTGTCAGCATTTACTATTTATGGTGTCAACAACCAAATCCCAGAGAGTCAAACCGACATATCAGGATGGACTTACAGCAATAACAACATCTGACTTTCTATGAAGTCATTTTCTTAAAAAGTTTCTTTCTTTATCAAAAGCATCAGCGTCTCTTTGACCATCTGCAATTTCTCAAGTACAATAGTCTGTAATTTCCTGTTATATACAACCCTCCATGCACACGTGTGCTTTACTTTTGCACACAGACTCTTTGAAAGATGAGATTCTGTTTCATTTCTCTAAGGACAAGACAAGATTTGATTACAGCTCTCCTTTGACCAAAGACAAGCCAACGCTTCTCAGCTGTCACGTTTTAATTTCTCCTTCAATCCTTCCTTTCAGTTCATGACAGGTTTTTTGTTCCAGCTAACCTCAGGTCTTAGTTTCTTCTTTTTTTAATGACGAAAGCTGTTGTATTTGTAACACACACTCAGTGCTGGCAAAACAAGTCAACGCTGTTCAACTGCCAGCAAAGTCCTTTTCTAGTTTATCCTCATATAAGGGTTAAGGCCATATAATGTGATACCATACAGGAAATTACTTGTACTCTGGATGAATGGGGAGTTTATATGCGATTATTCCAAAGTTAGATACATGCAGAAAGAAAGAGTAGAAGTCTACAGCACCTCACAGTCCTGGTTTGTGTGTTTGTGTGTTTTATCAGACTTAATAAGAATTAAAAAGGATTATTGTGGCCTACCATGCATATTTGAGCATCTTTGCACGCTCTAATCGCTTTGTTTAGTCTGAAGTTGTGAGGGCAGGACTTATTTACTTGTGTTTCAATGAGAAGTCAAATAGCAACAACAAAAAACCAACATCTTGGGGATTACAGCAGTCCACTCCTTAAAAAGAAACATGAATATAAAATATCTTCTCAGCCTGCAGATCCATCGATGTTGGAGGAGGTATAGGTATTGGCATGTGTGGATGTTTAGCGTAGAGAGAGACAACAGGTTGGTAATGAGTCTTCCTATGTTGAGTCATCCAGTCTTATAGAAGTGATGGTGACCTGGAGGTAAGTCTCAGCTTGTCTCAAGTAGGGTCTCATACTGTGGTTTGTTGGAAATATATCTAAATAAATAGAGATCCATGATAAATTACATTTATGGTACAGGAAAGAGGAAATGACTGAGAGGCTGGAAACATGAGAGTGAAGACTGACAACAGGAAGTGAGGGACTCCTCCAGATGTCAAAAGGTGGAAGAGGGTATGTAAGAGAAAATGTCATCCCTCTGGAACTTTTGCAGAGGCTTCATTTACTGTCAGCCAAACAATTTGTCAGTGCTGTTGGCTTTGTTCAGGTTTTGTGAGTGAACCCACAGTGAGCATGTTTTTGCAGCTGCTGCAGCAGGAAGTCATGTGTTTCAATGCATCCTGGTTTGAGGTACCTGGATCTGAGAGCACCACTGAAATAAGAACATGGCTTGTCAGTAGTAATTTTATATCATAACACATGGAGCAGGGATACATCTGACTTCATGTGACAGCACTATGTATATGATAATAGTGACAAGAGACAGCACTGGGATGTTGCATCTTTCACATCAATAACTTGTAATCACATCCAGGTGACACGTGAGTTATTTAGGAAAAATAAACCTTCATCAGAAGTACTTGTAACTTTTCACAGCTATGTGCTTGCCACTCTATTGGATTTTGTCAATCAAATGTTCCAAGGTTTTGCCAGACGGTGGACCCGGAATAACATATGCAGAATTACCTCCAACATGTTTGCCATCAAAAAAGAAAAGCAGAACATCCAGAGTAACAGGAGGAACATGTGAGGGAGAGGAATCACATGTGAGCTGTTTGCTTTTCGAAAAATGTCATTATTTGAAGAACTACTCGTCTGACTACAGTTTCTCTTGATTTATCTTTACCTTCCCATGATGGGTCTCATAGTTGCATATGACAACTTGTTGCCTGGAGAAAAAATGCTTTTTTTTTTTGACTTAAGTTTTATTGGATTTTAAATTTTCAACAGCACATATCCACAACATACAGGACCAAGTAGTGCCAAGCCGAAGAAAAAAAAAAAAAAAAAAAAAAAAATTTCACAAATAATGAGAATAAGCATTCAGTTCAGAGGCCCAACAACCACACCGCAAAGAAAATGTCTCTATATGTTTACAAATACAAACAACTTGTTACAATGTATACAATATATAGTCTGGCATTCAACAAAAACAGTCAGCTGGTGCCCAGAGGGGCAAAAATGCTTTTTGAAAGTGACTGAACATTGTTCGGAGTAGGAGTGTGCAATATTGACAAATTAAGTTGATATCAATAATTGACAATTTTGCATCCCTCTAGCTCACTCTTCTCAATAGTATATACAATGTTAATGATATCAACAAACTTTATGATCCTACAACATTTGACTCTTATACCCAATTAAAGGATCAGTCTCACTTACATTAAAAACCGATCTCAGGAATATGGAAAAATAAAATTGGTTCAGGAAATTGATCTAAAACGCTGCTTTGTCGTGGATTTCTGTCGCAGGTTTCTTGCAGCTCTGTTTATTTTTAGACAATCAGCCCTTATGTTATGCTGGAAGCTGATTTAGTAGGAATAACTGAGAGAGCCAGGATTTCACCACAGCACACGAGTCGACCTGCACATACTTTACTTTCAGCGTTCGTACCAAGCTTCAAAGACTGCTCAAAGTTAGTTAATGTGCAACTTAGGACAAACAGTCTGAGTACACACAAGGATCCAAGTCAAACTTTGACTTAGGGTTAAGGGGGAAAAATACCAGCTGTATGATATGACTACATATTTCTCTGTTATATTTCTACTAATATATCAAAGTCGGCTTGTGTTGTGAGGCTTCTTCTTTCATTTGTGTTTAAGCAGATGATAAAGATTTATATGTAGACATAGATTAATCTTTAGTTATGCATTGGATCAATTATTCACATTTTATATTCATGTATAAGAAAAGAAGAAATGAAGTGTTACTTTATTAAAACAAAACTAGATATGCAGTGTATAAGAAGCTAGTCCCAGAAGGTCTTATAAATGCTTCATGTACAAGTAACGCTAAACTAAAAGTGTGCTTAATAAGTAAAGTTAATCTATCTATGAGCGGTTTTAACACTTCACTTCACTTCACCGACATCTCTATCCTAACTGCTTCCTGTCCCTCTTCCTCTCTCAGACAGCAGCAGGGTCTCCCTCTCTCTGGGTGGCTCTGCTTGTGTTTTTAACTCATAAGGCCCACTGTGGGAAGTGGGACAGGCAGGGAAATGTGACGGCTGAACTTGTTGTAAATGGCGCTGAAATGTAACACAACTCTGACACATTCTATGAATGCTTTATTATTGTAGTGAAAGCTGTGTTTTGCCCCACATGCTGCTCAACCTCTTTTTTTCATTAATGAGCTTCCACCCTAAACACAATAGCAGTATGACCAATATAACCACATGAGTTACTGAATGTGTTATGTGGGAGAAATTGGAGGTCATTTGAGTTTGAAGGAATAAGCAGTGTTTGTGACCTATTTAAGAGATTTTGAGACCAACACGTTAACATGTGAGACTTCAAAGTGACATAAAGGAGCTGCTGCAACACAACACAAAGAAATGTCAGTGACCAGAGCCCATATAAGGATGCACCAGTCAGAAAACTGGGTGCATGTAGAGACTGTAGCAGGTTGTGCAGAGAAACTGTACTTCTTTGTACTATAAGATGAGTTTGTATCATTTGATGCCGCCTTATATAACTCTTACATAACATCTGCTTTAATTATGCTTTTGTCTTTGCAAAGACCTATTTATCTACTTGTTCTCTTACATCCTTGTTTATGTTGCTAATCCTGCGACCTAAGCAGTGTAATTACAGTGGATTTGGTGGTATTGATTGTCTTCTTGCTCCTTAAACCAAACAAGCGACCCGGTGAAGCAGAGATGAGGGCGGCTCAGTGGTGACCGGGGGAACAGGTCTGACTGGCCTGTCAGTGCTGAGGCAGGGAGGCACCATTTCTAGTACAGGATGTGCCTGTATTCAAGCACGCTGACAACAAGTTCAACCAACCAAAGAGTGCCTTTCACATTTGTCACCAAGGAAATTACTATGAGAGTGGTAGAGTCTGGATTCCAGCTAACTAAAATATGCATTTATAAATAAGTTGCTACCTTCAAAACGTAAAAGATAAACTGCTGCACTGAACCAGAACAACTATTACAATTATTTTACCCTCCTGCTAATGTGATGTGATGAAGTAAGAAAGTGTATCCTGGGTTGATGCATTTCTCTGCAACACATTTCTTAAGATCGTCACCAACTCAGCTTTTTGCTTGTTTTTGTTCAGTAGTGCATCTGTAAAAGGTTTCCCCTTCTTCTGTATTTGTGTGTCCACAGAAGCTGTCATAACTGAGAGAAACTTGAAATTGTCAAACCGGTTTCCTAACATTCCTCTTCTGTTTCAAAAAATCTTCTTTCCAAACAAACTTGTGCGTGTCTGTTCTGTGGTCTACCGACACCGTAATTCGCTGGAAGGGTGTCATCATAACTGAAACCTGTCATCTGTCTTACTGATAAAGTCACGTTGTTGTCAGTTTTCTTTCTCTCTGTTTCCTTCTCTCCTGTAGAAATGTGTTTCTATATGTCTGTCCCCAGTTCTTTCTCTTCTGCACAGTATTCAGCCCTGAAATGTCAGAGCTGCAGCTCACTATTCATTCACAAATTGGGCACGGGAAGAGCTCCTTGTTAACTCTAGTGCTGCTACTTTGCTGCAACAAGTGCAACACTGTATAAACCTTGATTTATAAGGAGAGGTAGTGGTTCCAAGATGCTTCTAAAAGCCATCTCACAGTAGTTCATCAGGCTTAAACTCTTTTAATCCAGTGACAGAAGAGTTGGCTCGCAGACATTGTGTTCTTCAATCAGCAGAGGCTAATGAAAGCTCAAATTTAATGGCCTGCTTACGTGCTTTATTGTGTACACTGAGAGTACCAAAGGGGGACAATGTTATTCTGTTTCTCCACAGCAACAAAACCCCAGTGACAAACTGAACACTTTTTGTCTCCAGTGCTCCATCACGCACTGTTGTTCCACTTTTTTGTTGAGTGTCACAGACTCCTGCTTCCTTTGTACTGAACACCTCATCTCGTTCTGCAGGGCAGCGCAGCAGTGGTCCGTGAGAAAGCTGAGGTGGAGGCAGCCAAGGGTGCAGCGGAGGGTCAAGCGGGACGGCTGACCCAAGAGACCGAGCGGCTGCGCAGGCGGGCACAGGAGCTGGAAAATGAGGTGGCCAAACTCAACCGCATCATCGACGAGGCCAAGCTGCAGGAGAGCAGGCTAGGGGACAAAGTTGGGCGACACGAGGTGAGGGGTCAAGATGTATACCGGAAGTTTAATTTAGAACAGCAAGTTATGCTTGTTCCATTATAAGTCTGGTTTAATTCCACACCACCTGTTAAGCAAGAAAGTGTTGTGTTTTCTCTTAACAGAAGGACAAGAAACATTTGGAGGAGTCTTTGGCTGAAATTAAAGAGCAGGAAGAGGAGGTGTCCCGTGCCAATCGAGCACTGACCATTCGATTGGAGGATGTACAGGTGAGATAAGCAACACCTCTCCACACTGCATGCAAAGCAATGTAGACTGCTATCACAAGCACAGCCTTGAATCTTTAATTCTGTGCTCCGTTCTATAGAGGAACTTCACCAAACTGAGCAGTGAACACAAGGAGCTGGAGGAGAGGTTACTTGAGGAGAGGGCTCAGAAGGAGCAGTTCAAGAACATGAAGAATGACATCGAGGACGAGAGGAGACTGCTGGACCGTACAGTGGAGAAACTCCAGAGGGAGGTGGGTGTGTCTGAGTCTGTAGCACACACACAATACGAAAAGCAGACACCACATAGGCCTAATACAGATGTCTGGTTTCATTTTAGTAAAATGCATTCAGTCGTCAACATCCAGTCTTAGTTATTAACTGTTTTTTAATAGAAAAGATGGCATGCTTTTTTAAATAAAGAATTATTTAAACACTGTACCAATGCAGGTTTACATGCAATAAGTCCAGAAGACCCCATTGGCTCATGAAGATGAAAGAAAAATTACTAATAAAAGAAAAAATTATCTCTGCATGATCAAACAGAGCTATGTTTGTTGAGTATTTACCTTTTTTATGAGGGTTACGCTCATTTCTTCCTTTTTTCTTTCTCTCCATCTCACTGTGACTGCAGATGAATGATATTGTGGATGCGTCCCAGTCGTCCACTCGAGAGCTGCAGGAGCAGATTGATATTTACAAAGAGAAGAACCGTAGGGAGCTGACAGAACTGCAGAGGCTCCTGAAGGAGCGAGGACAAGAGCTGGAGAAGTACCTGCTGGTCACCAAAAGCATACAAGAAGAGGTACAGTCAGCCATGTCAGCCTGATTTTAACGGTCACAGATTTGAGCGCTGAAAATACTTTCATGGTGAGAGTGTTGAGAGTGAGCCATCATCAGGCAGCCTGACTGAGCCATCCAAGGCAGAGCAGCAGATGATGAGCCATTGTTCTGACTCAGTTTGACCCCTCCCTAAAAATATCATCCTCAGCTTTCAGGGAGCGATGTCACCACTTAGGTATTTCTGCTCCTCAGCTCAAACACAAAACCCAGTGATAACGGGGAGTAGCTGAGAAGAGTAAAGCGAAGTAAAGCCGCTGTTCTTTCTTAAAAGTGATATTCGATTGTCAGAGTTACACTAAAAGAGAAATATCAAGAATTCAAAGACCCACAGTGAAACCAGGGATCACTCTGCATTGCTTACAGTCACACAGTTAAATTAAAGCATGCTTGTTGGTACTTTGGAATGTCAGAATGTTTTTTGTTTGAATAAGCACTGAATACATTATGTCTGAAAGATGGCGACTAATGTGGTTTTATGTTTCCATCAAACATTTATTTAACAAGGTGGAGCTGTTGAGATTGTATGAACAGTGACCACACAAAAACATTTTTATACTCCAGTGAAAACACAAGTGCTCCATGATATGCCCCGTCTCAATTCACATACTTCCATGTGGTCAGTGTGTGCACTAGGAACAAAGTTGCAGAGAGCATGAATTTTAACCCGATAGTGTTTCCTCGAATCGGACAAAGCTGTTGAGTACTTACTTGAAATGACAGTTATAGCCTTTGATGCTTCATCCTCCTCTTCTTTGTGAGTTAAAAAGAGCATTATCCTTTTCACTTGACTAGGATTGTCTTCTGCAAATGTCAGCTGTTTTTTTTGCATATTTGACTCAATTAATTAGATTTAAAAAGGCATTTAAAAAACAAAATCAAGACAATTAATGCTGCGAGCAGTGATGAATCGGCCCTCACAGCTGCGACTTGTACAATTGGAAGCAGATCGGACTTTGTATGTATAAGTTAGTACTGTGTATTCCCACAGGATAGCACTATGACTGTTGTAGAAAAGTTAATGTTGTATGGAGGAGTCACAATAAGTTCATAGGGAGACATCAAAGTTTGGCACCCTACCAGGGACACACCCTCCAATGAAAACTGATTTATGCTTCATTAAGGTTTGAAGGCTTTGATTACTACATTTAAAGTGCTAATAGAGAGAGTGAGGTACATCACAGAGCAAAACATGTCATTTCATCATCATCATCATCATCATCGTCATCATCATTTCATCAAAAATGTACCCTGTAAGTGGCATGGATGTTTGTGGACCTACTGTCAGGATTTTACCATGATGATATGAGACTTTTCCAAGGTCTTGACATGATTAGTGATTTTCATGCAAGCAGGTGGAACCAAGCCAAGGGCCTGAATTTTTGAATACTTCTCGGGGACACAATGGGGCCATTTTTCAAAGAAAGACAGAGAGAAAGAAAGAAAGAGAGAAGAAAGAAAGAAAGAAAGAAAGAAAGAAAGAAAGAAAGAAAAAAGAAAGAAAGAAAAACAAACAAACAAACAAACAAACAAACAAACAAACAAACACAACATTTCCTTGGACTCCAATAGGATCCTCACAGCACCGTGTTGGGTGCTCAGGCCCTAACAAATCAGATTTTACATTTTAAGAACAAGCTGGCGAGTCTTTTATAAGAATGTAAACACATTCAGCATGTTTTTAGTCCTTCAGGATATAAACACTGTACTGAAAGTCTAACCCTGTAAACAGCAGTGTGCCTGTTTATAATGAAAACTCCACTGGGTGCCTTTTTAACTGAGCTTTGACATGCCATGCCCTGATTTATACTCAGGAGGCTTCCTAGCAGAAACAGACATGTTCTGCTTTCAAACGTTCTACGTTACACCTTTATTTGATGAACAAAATATTCTGCCAATCATTATGTCGCTGATTTGTTTTTCAGCACAGCTTGTGCCTGTGAGTAAAAGGCATATGTAAGGACGATGCCAGCATCTTTTTTTTTCTTCTCTCCATCCATGCTGATGTATCTCAGTCCAGCTGGTGCACAGGAGGTGGAGGATGTCAGAGTTGTGATATCATTGTTGTTAAAGCTGTGCAGACAGGATGCACATCCTCCACTTCCTGCACCTCTGAGAGGAGCTGAGCGCTCTGATCTGGGCCTTAGTAAGTCCACTTTTCCAGCTGCTCTTAAATGCGTCTCCACCCATTAAGCTTGGCAACCTATGACTAAAAGCACAATGTAGACTACATATTTTCTTTGCAACAGACACCTGGCTGAGAGGGACGCATAATAATTGCATGGTCCATCCTGAAATCTTCTTTATTAATATATACAGTCATTTTTTATTTATCACCTAATGTTCCCATAGCTGTTTACGGTCCGAGAGAAGATGTGTGATTATCCCATTACACCTATTACTGAGTCTTTGTTTGCTAAGCTGCTGCTCCATGACTTAAATTAGGTCTTACTTAAGTGTTTACATGATGAAATATGGAACTATCCTGCACTAATGGCCAAATATTTGTTCTGGGTGAGAAATAAGTGCAGGTGATGATTTTTCATTGTCTTTTATAAAGCAGGGGGGGGCAGTTTTCCAGCTGTGGGGCCACTGCTGCTGAATGCACACAGGGGAAAAGACTAGCTGCACTGAAATCATTTTTCACTCTGGGGAGCTATCTTATATTTTCCCTATAGAGAAACCAAACAGTTGATTATCACTCCCACAGTAATACTCCATTAAAGGGGAGACGTTATATTGAATAAGGAGGTAAACCAAGATCAGAAGTGCAGGGTTTAATATGAGCTAACTGTATTTATAAGTTACAAGCTGAGGGACCTTTGATGAGACCCTGAGCCTATAAAATACTAGTTTCATATATAGGTACTTTTTTAGGTGTTAATGTGTATGTTTTTGTTCTAGTTGTCACATCGGGAGGAGGACCTGCGGCAATGTGAGAGGGAGCGAGACGAGGCTGTGCTCAAGGAGAAGACGCTCGAGAGAAAGGTTCAAGACCTGGAGTTGGAGGCTGAGACTAAGTCCAGTGCTAAAGAGGAAAAGTCTCGACAGCTAAAACTCATGGAGGTACAAAAAAAATGTCAAAGTCTGATAAATGTAAAGACAGATCTGTTCAAAAGGCCTCAAGTCAATCATTCAGAATACCCTAACGTCTGGATGTACCTCAGTGGTCGATGATTAATCTGAGAACAGATTCAGAGAGCTGCTTTAACTCTCAATGTAACTTCTT
Organism: Notolabrus celidotus; assembly: GCF_009762535.1. Taxonomy (NCBI): domain Eukaryota; kingdom Metazoa; phylum Chordata; class Actinopteri; order Labriformes; family Labridae; genus Notolabrus; species Notolabrus celidotus. Next base: position 14,572,017 of record NC_048274.1, on the reverse strand, counting down.
GATCATGCAGGACAGGATTAATCAGCTGGAGGTGGACCTGGATGAAGAGCGTCAGAGTGGAGACCAGTTTATGGACAGGATAGACCGAGGAAGAGAGCAGGTACATTACACACACACATGCACACACATAAACTCATCACATTCTCATTATCAGTGCTCACCTGTGTCAGTAACCTGCTGTCCATGTTCACTTTAGTTCACACAGATGTGTCTCTTGTTCCATCTCAACCTGTAAATGATATTCAGCTCTCCTGTGGCTCTGTCCTCACCTTTAACATCATGACCGCAGTCACTCATCAATGAATGAAACAAACATGTGATCCCTAAAAACAGTCTCAGGTTTGAAATGTAGTCCTAAAGCAGTCGCCCCCCTCATTCAGAGTATTGATGGTGTGGATAAAGTGGACAGGTTATTGCTTTGTAAGATTATCTTGCATTATCTTTCATTTTGGCGGGCGGCCAGCGTGGTCTGAGAGCATCTATCCAATTTTCATGCAGCAGCCACAAAAGACCTTTCTTAATGCAGCAACTCAGCCAAAATATGCGAGCTGCCAAATGTCTCAAGTTTTCAGGGTGTGGAGTTCACTTGGAAATGACTCTCAGTAACTTCATCTTGAGAACAAATCCAGTTCTTGTGCTTGAAGTAAGTTTTTATATCCTTGCAAGTAAATGCTCCAGTTTTCCTCCCTCCCTGATAAGGCTGCTGACGGAGGCACTGTGGAGCAAGATTTAGATAGAGTGCGTTTACTTTAAGGTTTGTTGTTTGTTCATGGGAAAGTGCTTACTAATCAGAGAGAGGATGTTGATTCTGGTGTTTCTGAAATAATACTGCTGTATTGCAAACCCCACAGATTTTATGCTAATGTTTCTGTCTTACAACTCTTTTCTATTGAATGAGAAAGGATGAGATCCTGTCAGGCTTGGCCTGGTTACAGGTCTCTCTTAGTCTGAGACTGACACAGATACAAAGGTTGTGACTGAAATTTGAAATAAATGTGCATAGCGACATCAAGAGAGGCTTAGTGTGGTTGAGTAGAGTATTTAAATCTCCTTAAATGGTTTCCCTTTTAAAAAATTCCTGGCAGCGAGGAAAGAGTGGCATTGTGACAAAGTGGCATTGGTTCAGCATGAGGCTGAGGTCGGTCGTCAAGGCAACACTCGAGCTTTGTGCAGTCAGAGTAGGTTGAGTGTTAGTGGTGTGTGTGCTCTAATGTCTGTGGGGAGGAGGAGGAGGTTGAGGGAGGGTGGGGGGTGCATGGCTATGGGGTGGAGGGGTGGTGGGGTTGCAGCAGAGGCAGCAGGAAGAACACCTGCGTCTCTCCTGGCACCAGGTGCTCCTCTCCTGTCTAAATGAGAGTAATCTCTCCTCCTCTCTCCCGCCGTCTCTCACAAAGCAGATTAGTTTCGCTGTATGTTCCAGTCTGCTGATTCAGCTCCCTGAAGCACTGTGCCGGGTGCACCAGTTATAGAGGCCATCGTTCATCAGAGCAGCCCACTGTCACACGCTAATTGGCATAAAATATCACCAATTCTGAGCTCCTTTCACAAAGAAAGAACCATCACCGCTGTATCGATCAGTTTTCATCCTTCTCTTTGAACTTGGCTCTCCCTGAACACTCCTGTTGGTGCAGTGGGGCTTCACTGAGCTTCACTGAGAAGATAAAGTATGACCAAATATGAATACTGTTGGAACAGTTTGGGATGTTAGAGTTTTCATTTTATAATAGAGAGGTAGGATTGAAGATCCATCACAACGTTACTTTAGATGTAAAGCTAGCAGCCAGCTTTCACGGTTGAGGACAGTCTGAGCAACTGCAAAGATCACTAAATTCAATTGAGTTTGTTTTTTTTGAACATTCTTTTTATTGATTTTCACATTGGAAACAATAGCTAAGGACAGCTTAACATAATTTTTGCATAGTTGGTCTTATATTCACATCCAGCATTCATCAGTCCAGCATAGTACAGTTGTAATAGGCAGTTGTATTGTACATTAGTAGAAAAATCCTTAAGCCCTTAAGTATCTTCATTATAAATTGCACTTAATATTTAGAAGATTCAGAGGTTTCTCCCATTTTCTTTTAAAAAGATGAGCTCTTCCTCCAATACAGTATCTCAACTTCTCTAAAGTGACAACATCAGATATCAGAGATTTCCACAATATAATAGATGGAGATTCATCTCCCACCCACTTTGCCATTATAGCCTTCCTTGCCAACATTAAAAGAAATTTTGTGTCCTTAAAGAGTCTGGTACACTTCCAAGTAGGCACAAAAGTGGTCTAGGAGGCAGATTTTGCCCTATCACCATACTTATTTCTCCACATACTGCCTTCCAGAATAAATTAATCTTTTCACACTCCCAGAGACAGTGTATTCTAGTTCCAGTATTTGTTTTGCACATGGGACAGTCAATTGAGTTTAATCCTCGACTTTTTTTTTTTTATTGAGTTTGTGTACAAAGACAATCTATCAAGTTAATTTATGAGCTTTTGAGGTGCTGCCAGGTTGACTTTACTCCTTTAGCACGTAACCAAGTTAAATTATTGCCATTGCTTCCAGGTTTTTATGCTAAGCTACGCTATCCAGCTGCTTTTGCAAGCTTTGTAATTTTCCAACATATATGAGAGTGATGTGAATCTGAAATCAAATGCACACAAAAACCAAAACAAAATGTGAAATAATTTAGTTAATGTTGTACAATCACAAAAATCCAACACAAAGGTTATTAAGTTAAAAAATGAATAGTTGTATAAAACGCTGCCATTTCTTCATCCATTGATTTCTACAACCTGTTGTCACTGAGGTCTGACATTCACCAGTGGAATGCAGCCGGACCAGGTAAACCAGCTCACCAATTAACCGCGGCCCTCTTAACTACTCTATTGTTCAGCTTTTTGACTCACTGACGCTGCGGAGGTTTCTGCGGTGTGTGAGATTCAGACAGTGTCTGATAATAATTGTCATCAGACTGTATAGCGATGACAGTGTCTGGACTCGGTTTGACAGGTGGAGCAGATGAGGAATGAACTCCTGCAGGAGAGGGCTAGCAGACAGGACCTGGAGTGTGACAAGATGGCTCTGGAGAGACAGGTACACACTCACCTGTCTGCAGTAAAACAACTACACACTGTCGCTCTACAAACTCAGAGCAAAGCATCATTCCATTCATGTCTTTTCATCTTTTCATTAGATCATATCCATTCCCATACCAATTTGTAGTGTCATTTATGCACGATGATGATGTATGGTTATTGCATATACATTTTATACGCCCAGTTAAACGCCTCAATGCTTTCCTGTTTGTGAACGCAACAGAACAAAGACCTGAAGAGCAGAGTGGCTCATCTTGAGAGCTCCCACAAGTCCAACAAGGAGGGCCAGGTGGCTCAGCTGGAGGATCGCATTCAGGAGCTGGAGGAGAGGCTGGAGGTGGAGGAGAGGTGAGATGGAGGCTCTGACTGGGAATAGGGATGAGGTGTTCTGTGTTTAAATTGATGGAAGGATGAAGGTTTAAGGGGGAAGTTAGATTTCAAACTTACTCACTGCTGGATTTAGATGCAATGTTTGAACTTATTTCACAAAAACAGATATGATAAGATCTCATCCAGCTGGCTGTTATTACAGTTAATCTTTGTGTTAGTATCGGTCTTTTTAAGTGACTTCAGATTGATCCTTGCTCAGTAGAGTCTTCTGAATTTTTAGTTTTTCAGCCTTTTAATCCAAGGGTGCAAAGATTTATGCAAGTTTGAATAACGTGCTACACCACATGTATGAAGATGCATTTTGCTGCATGTGTTTCAGAGAGCGTGCAAACCTGCAGCTGGTGAACCGCAGGCTGGAGAGGAAGGTGAAAGAGATGGTGATGCAAACTGAAGAAGAGCATAACACAATACAAGACCAAAAGGACCAAGTGCGTGACACACCCTCTCATAATAGTCATTTACTTACAGACCTTGTGTTATATGAAGATTTGATATCAAACAGCTATAGATATCTTTTTGAATTATTGCATTTTTCTCTTTTGAAGTTGAACCTGCGTCTGAAGGCCTTGAAGCGGCAGATGGATGAGGCTGAGGAGGAGATCGACCGACTGGAGCACAGCAAGAAGAAGCTGCAGAGAGACCTGGACGACCAACAGGAGGCCAACGAGCAGCTCCAGAGCCAGCTCAAAGCTCTGCGCAATGAGATCAGGTACACAACAATCTCCATTACTCCACTCTGTCATCTGTTACAGACAAAACACTGATTTGAATAAGAAAAGGATGAGAAATCATGCACAAGCACTCTCAGTGGTGAATCTTTTTTTTTTTTCATGTAGGAGAAAGAGTAACTCGGCTCCTCTGCTTAACAATCTGCACAATGACGATGATGATGATGATGATGACATCAGCACTGACGGGGAAACGTATTTCAGCTCATCTTCGGGCTACAAGCGCTCCTCAAGCCAGGACATGTTGTCAACTCTCACTTTGTAAAATGAACCCTGAGGCCGAGGATAAAGCTGCTGACACAAATCACTGTGGGACCAAACGACTGGGATCCCACGCAAAGTGCTCTCACACAAACCTGTGGATATTTTACTGAAACAAGAACTTTACAAAAAATCCACGCTTCCACAGAGTTCACAAAACTCTCTGGGGTATTAATCCAGGGGCCATCTTTATGATCTTAAATTCCCTCAGTATTAATTGAGCAGCTCTGAGATTTACAGATGAAGTCATTGATATTTGATTCTTTTAGCTTGCCCGGAAAAAATGAGATGTAAATACTGTGTAATTTATAATAATGTTACATTCCCACATCAAGTCTTATCCATGAAAGCATCACTTATGTTCAGTTTGGATTTTCCTTTCACACACACTCTTTAGTGTTTTAGTTACTAGATTAGGATTTGTAAACTTGAATACCCGCTCTTTATTGCACTGCACAAAAACGCATCCATTCCTACATTTGTGAACAAAATGAAGTTTTAACCTGACTTTTTTATGCCTATCAAATCTACTAATTATACATACAGTTTATGAATATATTTTTTTTGTATCTTTCATTCATATGAAAAATATATTTACTTTTTAAAAATGAATGAAGATCAAAACGGAATATATGAAGTGAGGAGTGCCAGGATGTCTTTTATTTATTCATGGTTGAAAAAACAAAATCCTGGCTCAGTGAGTGTTTAGGGAACAGTGAATGAGGGACTTTGTACACATCCTTTTTATACAGTTTTTTATGCATTGATGGCAAATAATATAAACATTGCAATGTTATCAACTGGCATTGTTTGTAACTTGATCTCAAATAATGGTCAAATCACAGTATTGCTTTTATACAACATGTACTGGAAGAGGCTTCCCCATGCATTCATTAACACACATCAGTGATTACCCACTCTTTTACAGTTACAGCACTGAACAAAGCCACACATGACAAAACCATTTCATCTCTGAATACAGTCAAACACTTATAAGACCTTTATCTCCAGTGATCTCTCCTCAGTGGGGCAGTGATTTGTCTTTAATCTGATTCATAAGCTTTGTTTCATGATGTACATTCAGCCTTTCAGTGTCTGTTAAAGAAAACATTTGGGCCTCTGCTAACTTTCCTTGAAGTGAATGAGGGATCTTCTACACATGAGACGTGCTGGCAAACTGGCGACTGTGCTACACTGTGATGATTTGCACTCTCCTCTGTTTTCTCTGCGTTGAATATTCCTGTTCTGACGCCTGTGGAGGGAGAGTGGGTCGAGACAGATTCTTCCACTACCTCTCTGTACAAATTTGTATGTTTATAAATCCTGCTGACACTCAAATAAAGTGACTTCCAGCTAATCTCACATACTTCTCCTTGTTGAATAATAACTTTTAGATGTACATCATATACATATTTAAAAAACCTGTAGATTACAGCAGCTTCTTTACACTTTTAAATACTCAGTATGCAAACATTTGCCAGTTATGACATTCACGTATAGTTGGTTTTGATCAGTTGTGGAGGAAAACTATATTTCAATGGTAGAGTGGACATAAGCAAGTCCCTTATCAAGGTTATCGCTCTTGCATCAAACTGTAAATTTTGCTGTTTGCAGAATATGTCAATTAAGCCTACAAAATAGTGCATTTTTTTTAAAGGTTGTCTTGAGAAACTGTTCTACTGTTGTATTTTAGATATAGAAGAGAGATTTAGGCCTACAAAGGTAGAGTTATTTGAAGCTTTGGATGGGGAAACTGCTCTGAAGGTGTTTCATGGGACCCAAAGCATCTAAATGGACCATCTTCAAGTGTTTTAAGCTTAATGTTTTCAAATGGGTTGCTGGTAGCCTCGCGGTCTAAGTGCGCCCCATGTACAGAAGCTAATAGTCTTCGTTGCATAGATTGCAGGTTGACTCTGGCTGCATGACTTCCCCCGCTCTTTGCTCTCCACGTGTCCTGTCTCTCTTCAGCTGTCCTGTCAAATAAAGGTGAAAGAGACCAAAAATCTAACTTTAAAAATGTATTCAAACAATCAACGTTGAAAGTCCTCAACATGCAGAGTGGTCCATTTCACAGTGTTTTGATGCAACTTGTGTATTTAAATCAGCTTTTATCCACAAGTTGTTAACAGTTTAAGGATCTTGAAAAACGATAGAAAAGGGGATCATAATTCAAAATCAAGAAAAACGCCACCTTATTTAAGAAAAATATGAAACATAAAGCATGAAACATTGCAATGACAGATCTTTTACTTGCTTCAAAAGACTGTTATGGGGCACAAATGCTTCACAGTACAAAGAATGTTGTTTGCTCTACAAAGTGAATCAATCTATCAGATTTATGTAGTGGAGTAAAATGCTAAAAATGCCTTTCATGTTGTAGAATAGAAATAATAATGGGTGACAGAAACTAATGCAAGAGTCAGAGATGATCTGATCCATATTGTGTCTAATGATCCTTGACTACACTCCTGATAAAATCTGTGTGGGGTCACTGCAGCTGCGTCAACAGCAGCTCTTTATCTTTCATTTTGTTCTCTGCGGGGTCGCAATTTTTCCTGCTGGAGCAAATGAAGCATATGAGACCCCGTGTTTGAGCCTCTTCACCTTCTAATGCACACCTTTGACCCTCTTCAGTCTCTGAGGGGAACACAAAGATTGATCCCTGGTGGAGAGCTCAGGCACACCCCCAGAAGTGTATAAGTCACATATGGAAGTCTTTTTTTACTGTAATTTTTAAGTATTTTAAGTTGATCACATTGAATCAACTTCAAACTTTAACAGACTCATACTTATGTAGTGCTTCACGTTCACCTATTAACTAAACTTTCATACAATGATGGCAGAGGCTGCTATAGTAGGAGACCATCAGTATTAACTAATCCCATTTGTACACCTTCACACACTAGTGAGTACGAAAAAAAATCCTGGGGGCTAAGTCGTCTTAATCTGCAAACTTTCTTAGCTGACTTTCTTGGCTGGAGGAACAAGGAGGTGAATAGACCAGTCTTTTTACCCTCTCTGTCTGATGGTCCATTGTTGGAGGGTCATGACCTTCATTTGTTGCTACCCTGTGTGCAACAAACAAATCAACTCTTGGAGTGCCACAGTGTCATCTCCCTCTCTCCGATGTCAAACCAAGCAGTAAACTAATCAGCTGCAGGCTTGACGACACAGAAGAAACTTCAGTTCGCTTAACAAGGTGATCATTCCTCAGATTCCTTCATGTGCTTGAGTGACTTCAGCCAGAGAGGCTGCTGGGAATAAAGAGGTAGACAGCTGAGAGGGAGCTGTCTGGGAATGGAGGCCGGTTGCTGGTGTGAAGGGGCAGATTTGGAGTTTGAAGCTTATCCTGTTCACACAGAGATCTCTATTTCACAGATCTAAACAGGAAAACATACAAGTTTAACAAGTCTTACAGGGATCCACAAACTGCACTCTGGTGGTTTTAAGTAGGTGGAAAAACAAAAAATGAGAACAATTTATGATTGTTAGGAGATCATGTTGCAGTGCCATGCTGCCCCCTAGCTGTCGTAATGGTACATGGTTTCGTGTAGTGGGTTACAGATTTCAAGATCAGAAAGATTGGAGAAGGGTCACAAATAATGAACATTAATACAAATGGAGATCACCTTAATGCTGTCAGTTAAGTAATGGACATTTGTAGTTTGGTGAATTTCAAATAAGCTTTTTTTTTAATTCTATTTTTTTTTTTTATTATTTTTTTTTTTAAAGTGTTTTATCATGATTCTTTTATTTCTTTCTATTTAATTTTCTGACAGCGTTTTATGTTCTGTGTTTTTTTTTGTATTATATATTTTTTTTGGGGGGGGGGCTTTTTGCCTTTATTTTATAGGACAGCTGAAGAGAGACAGGAAATATGGGGAGTAGAGAGCGGGGAAGACATGCAGGAAATGGTCGCAGCCGGGAATCGGCCCCTGCAACTAGGACTGTAGCCTCTGTATGTAGGGTGCTTAGACCGCTAGGCCACCAGCGCCCCGTTTTCTGTTTTAACTTATTTTACCTCACTGTGCAGCACTTTGCTAAACTTGATTGTTTTTTTAAAATGTGCTATATAAATAAAGTGGATTGGATTGGATAAAAGGTGATCACAGTCAGGGTGGTGGTAGTCTGTGTTTGTTACTGCCTGCAGGTATTAGCATTGATAATGAAGTGGTAAACAGTTAAATGGTTTGTACCTGGGACTGAGGTCTGGTTTCTATCACTAAGCTGAGCTGTTAGACCTCTGCAGACCCCTGCAGGGGGGGGGGAGACGACACCTCCCTTCTAATCAGCTCATGTAACTCCACACTCCTTCTATACCAGTGATTAAAGTTGGGTTCAGCTGGTTTAATGAATTAACATGTTTGTGCTTCAATCAGAATTTATTTGTCATTTTCTCAAATCATATTTATAGATCACCACCCACAGTGTTTTGTTGTTTTGATCGATACTCGCAGCATTACTCAGGTTCAGTACATTAACACAGAAATATGCGAGTGACGCCTCAGGCAGTGAATACCTAAGAGCATCAGGACAAACCTGCTTTCAGGGCATGCCTGTTTGGAGTCAGAGTCGGTCATGTGTTTCACGTCTGTTTTGATTAGCATCTAGTTTTAATGTTTCACTCGCGTACATTTGACACAGCTGTGTCAATTACTTAAAAACAACAAAGAGTCATGTGTTCAGAAATATTATGTCAAAGACAACTATTGCTCCAGATGAAATAACTCAAGCGAATAACCAGGTTAACTTTTACGACTGTTATTATTTCATCATGACAATGACCTGGTCGACATTATTGCTCTATCAGATATCTGAGGCCTGAGCTATAGATGAGGTAAAAGATAGTGTATCAATTAAGATCCATAAAGTTACTCTCATTTTATTTACTTGAGATTTTGTTAGAAGACGCAAATTTCTGTTCTTTTTGTGCAATTTTCTCTTTAAAAACTTTGCATTTTGTAAACAAATGTTTAGTCAAAGACGACAAGGCTTCAGCAGTGATACAAAATCATTTTGGAATCTCTTGAAAATTCTGTTGTAGTGCGTAATTCCCTCCTTTTGTTACAGTCCTTAAACTGTTCAGCAAGAAAAACAGTAAGCAGACATTAAAGAGGAGGTTCATTTGTTTGTCTAAGTCCTAAAGCTTCATATAAGCATCAGCAGAACTTTAGGAGTCATTTTTGCACATGACTGATGACTGTCAACTGTGTTTACTGTAAAGATTCTTCTAATCTGTCAGAGTGTAAGACAGGAACAGTGACGTCTAAAACTTTGAACGCACTTTTGGTATTTTGAGCTTAGACTAGAAAAATAAGGCATCCAGAAGTTTTACTTCTTCACATGCTCTCTCCGGTTGCCCCACACGTCTGGAACAGAGCTGCAGTGTGGAGCTGTGTCATTTCATCACCAGCAGCCCATCAGTCTGTCAGCAGCTGTGATGGTTCTCTTCTGTCAAACACTGACTAAGACACAAGTCAAGCTGAAGTCTTCAGCTGCAGGGAGACTGAACAGACAACAGCTATTGTTGTTGGTTTCAACAGCAAAATACTCCACAAGCAACTGCTGTCATACAGGAAATAGATGAAACACCTGTGCTGCAACCTGCATACAGTGACAAACAATAACACAGACGTGTAAGATGAGGAACACAGTAAAGCAGCACATTTACAGATCTGGTTCTATACTGTATGGCTCAATTTCTTATATTGTATTACATTTTGTAAATGCTTCATATTTTTATTTTTTAGATGTTTATCTGAAAATTAGCTGTTATACTGTAGCGGTCAAATAACTGTATTGCTGTAAAAGTATAATTATTCCTTCAAATTGTGGTTAAAAATAAATAAATAAATAAATAGCACCACTTTGTAACATAGACTGCACTTTGATAAGCATTGTGTATCTGTTGTCTATGTGTAACTTTTTTTTAGTAACATATACTCGATGTAAATCTAGTCATCCTTTTTTACACAGGCTCCTTGGGACAAATCCAGCCCTGAATCAGTATCGAATCTGATCACCGAACAGTTTTGGGTACAATCACTGCAGGAAGATAATCTGTCGTGTTTATGGGAGAGGATTTCCACGTGAATTAAAACACGACATTTTGAATGGATGCCTGGCTGAATAACCGCCTCACTGATTGCAGCAGTAAAGAAACACAGTTTGTTTGATATCTGGTTAATAATTAACTCCTCAGTGCTTTGGAAATGCCTCTTACACAATACTGAGAATTTTTGCCTTTATATTATTGTGTCCACTCATTTTGACATTAGCTTATAGCAGATCTTTGTTGAACTCTCTCTCTCTCTCTTCTTCTGCTTGGCAGCTTCGGCCTTTAAACACCTCTGTGAGTGTGTCTCTAGTTTCTATTAAAAGGGAGTGACTGCAGGCCATTCATAAGAGGAATGTGATCCTGCTGTCAGGATGACTGCCTGTCTCTTCTTTTCAGATATTTGACAGGATAAGGACACATAAAGTGAATAAGAGTAGGTTTATGTGAATGTAAACAAAGATGGATCACCACATTAACTCGTTATCGTGAGTTACAGGGTAACAATCACATTAAAAAATAATGATTGCTGTGTTTCCTTCCTTCACATCACTATCATCTATCAACTGTATCAATAATTGATCAGTTAAAGCACAGCCTGTTCTCCTACACACCTCATGCACCTTCAGTACTAAACAGGTAATGTGAAGTGACAGCAGCAGGACTGGAGGAGGCACTCAAAACATTTTCTTAAGTCAAAGTTAAAGAAAAAGTACTCAAGAATAAATACAATTAGACATCCTGCATTTAATTTTTTCCCCAGTAAAAATAATGTCTTACATGGACAACAGTGTCTGTGCATCAACTTAATGAAGATATTTAATAGGATGCACCTCTGTAGTATTTTCTGGGGTACTAAATTTAAGTCAAACAATTCCACCTCCAAACACCCAAAGGTCAAAGTTCAGGCTATGTCATCACACATGTTTCCTTCTTGTGCTCTTGTGGGAAAATGGATGTGAAGTCATGGAAATAGGCCTGCAGGAGATGCAGGTGATTTGCTTTAAGAGGCACATGTTACTGACTTTAGCTTCAGTTTTATATAATCATTTAATTGTATATAATTTTTGTGTATTTATATGCAGGCAGATCTTCAACTGGCCATCTTGGATTTCATCTGAGCAGTTAAATAATGTTTTGTGTAGTTTTATTAGTATAAGTTATAGGTTATGTTTTAGAAGTTTATCTTTTGTGTGTTATATCACAATATGTAATAAAACAATAGACTGCATTTCAGAGAAAAGTGTAATATTTTACTCTGAAATCTAACAGAGTGGAAGCTACAGAAGTTCACTACAGAAATATTTCAGGATTTATGTTGTGTTTGAAGAATATATTCTACATTATCTAAAGTATTACCACAAACGATCAGACCTTTGCATGTGTATTAAGAAGATATTAGTAATCAAATTGGTAAACTGTGAAGCGTACAGCAAGTCCAGCTCCTCCTATTAGCCACTCCTGTTGATAAACAGCTCCACCTGTCCCAGCCAGGGGAGGAGGACCCACCCTGTGAAAGTGCAGCTCTCAGAGCAGGAGGCACCAGCAGGGAGGAGGCTGAAATGCGGCCGAACTGGTCTGATGGGAACTCAAAGACGCACAGAGAGAGCCAGGGTGAGACAAGCCTGTCAGTCAGGTGGATTTCGAAGCAGTCTGGTTGGAATTAAGAGAATGACATATCTGTGTTTGTGTTGCTGAGCGTGAGACTGGATTGTACCTGACTGAGAGGGGCCCTGTGGACTCCCAGCACCACCATTAACACCAACACAATAACACCAGCAGCAGACTTGACAGAGTGGAATTTCCCTCCTCTCTTCTGGCTGGAGTTGGGGGCAGATGGTCGCTCTGAGAGTTTGAGCAGATCTCAGGAAGGAGAGTGAGAGGAAGGGTGGGAGGAGGTCCAGAAAGGGAGAGGAAGACAGGCGAGGAGTGGACAGAAGAAGAAACATGCTTCGCTACGGCTCAGGACGAAACGTTTCCACCACCACCACCACCACAGAGGACTCTCCAGAGTCTTCAAGTGAGGTAAGAAGTCCCAGAGACATCATGACGCTCCAACTCTACCCTTTTCTCGCTCTCTTCTCTTCATTGTTTCACAAACAGTCCATTGTTTTTAACTCCCCTTTTCTGTTTGTCCCTTGCAACTCTGTAACCTCTTGTTTCATGTCTGTATGCAGAGAGCTTGAGTTTTTGTTGAGTCCCTGCTTACATTTTCTGTCCCCTGATCATGAGAAAGTTCATGTTTGTCAGAGGATGTGTTCACTCACAAGAGCATGTAATTGGAGCTGATTGTGCGGGAGGCAGGGCTGTCATGTTTATTTGAACAGCTCTCTGATAAAACAGGCCTTTGTACTGAAGCTTTAAACTTATTCCCATTGTATTCTACTGAAGAAAGAACATAGTATGATAAAACAAACTGGGTTTGATTGGAGTTCCTTTCTACAGGATGTTTTGTAATCATGTCTTGAACTTAAACATTTTAAAAAACCAAACAGTACAAATTATTCTTACTTACAACCAAACAAACAAAGCAGTCACTGTTGTATAAACAGCATGATGGATGCCTGCCTATAGCACAGTTTCACAGCATTTACATATACTTTGTTTGTAGTCCTGTTGTCTATAAATAGACCCATGTTGGTGGTGGTCTGTAGAGGTCTGTGACATGTGTTCACTCCTCTTTCCTCGATTCAGTTTCAGTGATGTTTCATGACAGCTTTTCCATTGCTCATGGTGACATAATGCATTCAATCATTTGCGTGCTGCAGAACATAATTTATTTGCCTTTTGTCTGTTTGTCTTTCTCAGAGGAGGATCAGGCGCCTCAGGTTAACTCTGCACGCCGTTGATAATGGAAACAAGGAGGCAACCAATACAAACTCAGACACAGTAAGTCCTATAACTCTCTCACTGATATTCAAACTATTGACTGTACCTCATCCTTCCTATAGGTCTTATTTGACAGCCTAATTTAGATAGGTGATGGTTTAATGAATAGAGTTTAATTAAGGCTTTGGACTTAAGAAAACAACTAAATACACTAAATGTAAGCTGCACACAGAAAAACACTAAGTAACACTAAGCATTGAATGTACTTTTTTCATCCACCCTATCACACACATGCCGTTGAAAGATGGTGGAGCCACTGAGATTTGTGGTTTTTTATCATCTGGACCAGTTACACAAGCATGACAGGAGGGTGTGTATGTGTGTGATAATGCACGAACAGCTGTTTTACGTTTACTTCAAAGCTCAACTCTGACTGAACGCTAAATCTGCTCCATATAATAGAATAATATTTAAAATGCCTTCACTGCACAGGCAGTATATTTGATACCTGAGACACCTGACAGCTGAAACAGTACTGACTCCAACACGGATTAAAACAAAGCAAAGAATGGAATTGTATTTGCCTATTGAAGGGCACAATTACACTTTGTTGTAACAATATCTGTTGTGTGACTGTGGGTAGAGTAAATGCTGCAGGCGGTGTGGGTGTTTACTGTAGGTGGCTCATTATTTGTGTTCAGGATATCTGGTCCACAGTCTGAATGTGAAGAACTGAGTGGAACTTATTGTTGGCACTGAGATGGTTTTTGGTCCCTTTTCATGGAAAATAAAGTATAAAATCCTTACAGAAACATAGTGGTTTGTTTTACATGAACCTTGGCCAAGCAGTGAGGTGTATCTCCATTAACACACCTCCACACACTCCTGTAATCTCTGAATGTCTTTCACGTTGGAAGGGTGTGACCATGACTATTGGCACTGATGATAGTCAGGTCAAGAGTGAACACAAAGAGCAGAGAAACTCACATGGGTTTGATGATTAATTGTACTTTGGTGTGTTTAGTACAGACGTAAATACTGCATCCCTGCAACAGTTAAGTTCTTTTACAACTGTATACAGACATTAGCATCTCTAACAGCAACTGTCTCTGTTGGTATTATATGATATATGAAGGTAGCAGCCAGTTAGCTTAGTTGGAACAAAGACTGGACACGGGCTACTCTGTCTCTATAGGTGCATTTCGACCAAGAGTTCCGGGGTCTTTTAGCCCCCAGAACTACTTTCCCTGTTCCTGTGCCCCCATTGTTGTCTGCGTATCGACCACGGGCTGAAGACCTGGGTAGATTGTACAAATCAGGCCAGTGACGTATGGAGAAAAAAATTATATTAAATAATATTTTGAAATCTTAATAAATAACTAAACTAGTATGCATTCACAGGAACTCCCTCTGTGTTTCAACAACTGTGTAAACTCCACAAACACCGTTACGTTCAACTGAAAGTACCAGGACCTTTGAAAAGCACTACCCCGCAAGCAGGGGCTTTTCAGGGGGGAGATTATCTACCCCTGAACTAAATTTAGACCCTGGCTCCTCTGGTTGAAACGCACGTAGTTCAAGGGTAAAGTCCTTAGTTCAGGGGTAAAGTTCCTGCCGTCGAAAAAAGGCCTTATCGAAATATAAACAGCCTCAAAATTAATGTTGAGTCATGAAAGGGGTTACACTGTCATTGATAGCTTTAGGGATGTTAGTAGGTACAAATGTTTAGCTTTGTAGAGAACTGGACTGGTTGTTTCTTGTTTAAGATGTCAGTGCTAAGATAATGATCATTATTCTCGTATGAAAATGAAATTGTATTAACCCTCTTATTCAACTCTGCAAGAAGGTTTTTTTTTTTGCAACACATGTTGAGGTTTTAAGCTGCTTTAAGATATAAATGTTTCCAAAGATGGATAGTATGTCAGGCTAAGTCCTGCGAAGCTTTTGGGAAAAGTGATGTGAATAACAGTAGTGTTGGTTGGTCCTTATTTTGAGTGCTGTGATATATCCTTGAAAATGGTCTTATTCTTAGGTCATGCCAACTAAACACAATAGAGTGTACAATTTAAAAAGTAACGTAAAATTAGGAAAAACAACTTTGAGGCGACTCTAAGAAATGTCAGGGTGATGTCAGGGTTCAAAAAGGTAAAAGCATACCTCTCTGTTTCCTTGTCACCTGCTCATGATGCTTTCAGCACTGAGATCACATCTCTGTACAGGTGTTATTGTAAGTGGAAACATAGTTGCTACAAAATATTCGGTTCAAATAGCAGTGAAGTGTTCAGCAGTGACAGCATTGTGCAAGGATGATGTAACAGACCAGTTTTTTATTGCATTACTTGAAGCACCCTTTTCTTTAAAGGGCCAACAGATCATAATTGAATTTCAATGAAGATTTATTCATTTTGACCTTGGATGTAGTCTACAGGCGGATCAAATGTGGTTTGGGGTTTTTTTTTTTTCCAACTTGTGTTTTTGTAACTGAAGTGAAAGCTTCATGGCAAAAGGGTTGACTTGAAGTTAATCAAAAGGGAAGGAAATGACAGAAACATCCTTCGACAGAGATACTCTTTTTTTTTTTTTTTTTTTTTTTGAAGGAATACTGGTTCAAGTGGTTATTCACCATAAAATTAGAAAGGGTGTATCCTGCAACCTGATATATCATGGACACAATCCAACCAGTCACACTGGCCTAGATGACACATACAAAGGACTTTGACACACATATGGACATTAATACACCTCTGTCATTGGATTTCATCTCCACAATGGCTGACAGTCTTTCAAAGTGAACAGGATTCAGCCCAATGAGCGACATGAGAGGACCTTTGTGTCCAGCTTTCGGGGACAACTTTCATGTTTGTGTTGGTGATAAGGAGCTAATCCAATCGGTCCAGTCCTCCACAATGCAGTCATGTGATATGACAGTCATGTATATGCAACAGGGACAATCACATTTTTGCAAATTGACTTCTTTCAGCTGTTTAAAAATGTTTACACATTGTCTGAGAAGAGGTCATTTTTATTATCTTCTTCCTCCTCCAAAATGACAGTTTCAGTTACAAAAATAAGGTAACCATTGACCACCAGTGTGCTCAAACATTGTAAAATTCAAAGCAGCTCATGCAGCATTGTTATTGTGAGCCTATTAGAGGAGGAGGCTGCTGTGTTGTTTAAACATAATGATGGCTGTTCTTCCCTCCCATCTGCTGGAATTCACATCCGCCTATCAGCAGCGGGCCTTCACTGTTTCTCAACAGCCCGTCTTCTGTAGATGAAGTGGTGAAGAAATGTGAGGCTGAGCGCCATCCATGAGACAACACAGACGTCTTTGTTCATGTTCCTCTGCGCTCTTATCTCTGTGAGGGGACGAAACTGACGCCTCTTTCTCTGTGTAATATGTACTGAGTGCATGTTTAGTATCTATCTATCTATCTATCTATCTATCTATCTATCTATCTATCTATCTATCTATCTATCTATCTATCTATCTATCTATCTATCTATCTATCTATCTATCTATCTATCTATCTATCTATCTATCTATCTATCTATCTATCTATCTATCTATCTATCTATCTATATCTGAGTCTTGCCAAATAGCTCCTCTTCTAAGTGCAACCAGAAACAATGACAGACTGAAGAGCATTGTTGCGTCAGACTCTTTGTTAATTAGAAGGTTCCCATGTTGTGAAATGTTTACACAAATTGATAACTCTGATTTCAAACATGCTTGGACTCTCCAAGCTCAACCACCAATTGGAATGACGTTAATCCTCCAAAACAGCAATCTTGACTATGTGTTGTTGTTTTGTGTTTTCCTGTAGGCTGGGAAAGAGAAGGATGTCAGTGCGACCTGGAAGAAGAAAAATGGGATGATACAAAGAGAGAGGCCAGCAGGCAGGGAGTCACCTCAGCAGGTAATCGGCACATCCATAACATGAGTGATAGGCATGACACGACAGCTATGCATAAACAGCCACTGCTTCAGAGTGTAGGTCACTGACACTGAAAATTGCTCTTTCTGTTCATGCACCATCAGACTGGTTTATGATGTATTCATGGTGATTCATCAAGAACAGTTTCAGATAGAGGGGAGCAACAACTTGTCCCTAAAATAAATTCTTTGCAATAACCGAACTAAACATTTGCCTCTCGTGCTGCAGCACTGAAATATTTATTGAAATCGAATCTCCAAGCTATGGTTCTGTAATTCATCTGCACCCATGACTGTTATTGTCATTTGTTATTTAGCCAATGCATTGTTTTAAGTGCTGCCCTTCTCTGCTGCTGTGCGTCTCTTTTCACTGGGTGCCCGTCTGCTGGTGATACAAAAGACAGAAACGGCAGAAGCTCATGTACTGGGTTGCAGAAACATGACACCTTCAATACACCCTGCACTTTTTTTAGCCATTTGTTCCCTGCCTCCTGTTTCCAGTGCTAAGCAGCGGCAGAAACATTGCAGTAAATGCCTGATAAAGTGTACATTATCAGGCATTTGCATCCACACACACAAACACATGTGATGCGCCTGAGAGTGTGAAAAAAGCCAGGCCACAGAGATAAACACAGAGGTAGTGTAAGTCAGCCTGAGTGCAGGGTAGCCACAGTAACCTGACCAGGGTTGATCCTGTCTCCCTCAGCACCTCGGGGACATGACCAATGGGGCGCCAGAGACCTCGCTGCAGCATCATGGACCCAAAGTGTATGGCATCGTGCAGAGGACGGGCTCAGACAGTCGGCAGGAGGTGATGGCACGGGAGTGGACGGTCAATCACCTTCAGGATGAGATGAAGTACATCCGGGAGGTGAGTGCAAACACAGCAAGTAGACAGGCCTTCAGGTCAGCATGTTATTGTTTTTGGTAAGACTGTGTTGGATATTTTGAAGATGAAATGCTCTGTATGCAGGTGAGAGATTCTTTGGAGAAGGTGAGAGAGAGGATGTACGGACAGTTTGGAGGAATGCAGCAATCAATGCAGAAGCTTTCACAGGAAATCAGGGTAATGAATTATGCAACTCCACATGATCTCCTTCATCAAACTGTTTGGCTGTGAAGAAATCTGAACATGCAATATGTCTCTATATGTGTCTTCAGACTGCCAATTCCCATCGAAGGAGTCTGGAGTCAGAGGTGAAGGTCCGGACGCAGGCCATGGAGAGTTTTGATCAGATGAACAGCTCGCTCATATCTGCAAACATTGGCCTGCAGGTAAAAAATCAATGTCACTGAACCTGTAAAGCCCTGATCCATGACAGGTGCATGCTATCACAAGCTTGATAAGTAAAAGAAGCTCCCTTTGCAGAAATCTCTACTGGAAAACTGTCAGAACAGAGTGGACAAGAGGGACGAGATGAAACATTTGCGGAGCACCTATGAGAAAGCACAAGAGAAACTCAGAGACAAGGAGAACGAGCTGGCTGCTGCACAGGCCGAGAACGAGACTTTAAGACTGCAGGTAACCATACACAAAATCTTCCTTAGTACTCATTTACACAGACTTTATGCATTCACAACTTAGAGCTTCTGCTGCTGGTCTTACTAAATGGCCTGATGCAGTTTGTATCCTGCTGAAAAAAATAGTCTCAGCAGTCCAGAGCAGTCATTGTACTATCACATCAGCTGCATCTGCATCCTCTTATCTGGTGTCAATATGGATTAATCAGCCCAGCAAAGGTTTAATTTCTGCTGTGTTGTGAATCGCCCAGGTGGAGTCCTCACAGGAAGCCAGCACTCAGGCCCTGCGGGAGCTCTCAGCAAAGCTACAGCGTGAATACGAGGAAAAACTGCAGGAGGAACAACGGAAACACAGGGAGGAAATTGAAAACCTACAGGTCTGCATTCTTTGCTCCTTATTCATGAAGTCTCACCATTGTATAATAAACTGTTTCAAAGCCTGTAAAAATGGGACCTTTGTTTCAGAAGTGAAGGATTAATGTGGCGAAGGATGCTTCAAATGTTTGGATTTCTGATGCATTTTCTGCAGCATCAAGATGCAGTGTGATTCGTGCAATCAGACAAAATCGTAACAAGGAGATGAATTCTGACCCTAATGATGGCTTGATGAGCCCCTTCAAAGGGAGTTAAGTATCTAAATCTAGTGCATGTTTAACCTCACAGGCACAACTCGATGAATACATCAGGAGACTAGAGGAGGCAGAGAGGAACATCAAGATAGCAGAAGAGAAGATTGCTGATAGAGACCAGAGGATCATTGAACTGGACCGTCTGCTCGACTGTATGGGAAAGGTAGGCAACAGTTTATCAAAAACAGGTACCAAGTTAGCTTCAATTCCAGCAGATATCATAAATGATATAAAATCATTTTCACAGGAAAAGTCACAACTCAACCAGAAGCTGCGAGACTGTGAGCAGCGTATTCGCTTGTTGGAGCTGACAGACACGACAGATTCTACTGTTGTCAAAAGGTACAAAATGAGGGTTCATATTTGCAGCTTCTATACCACACAGTCTTTATTATCAGAGTTCAGTAATGTAGGTTGTAAAGGAGTTTTACCCTTGATGTTTAAGTTTTTTGTCAGCTGATCAAGTAGAAAGCTTTACCATAGAAAGCATTTGTCTTGATTGAAGACTAGAACAGATTAAAGTAACTTTGACATTTTCATGCCATTAAGTCAGAGTATCTTTTGATTGATTGATATCTGAAAATCCATCAGTGTGTTGCAGCCTTTTTCCCTCTTAAGTCTGTTATCCTGATCAAACAGTATCTGACCTGGCTGCTCATATTTGGATAACACCAGCAGATAGATATATATGTGGGGTTAACTTCCTACTGATCCTTTTTAGGTCCAAAGAGCTTCAATCTGAAAGTTTAGAACTCCGTGAGAGAATCAAACATCTGAACGACATGGTGTTCTGCCAACAGAGGAAAGTCAAAGGAATGATCGAGGAGGTGAGTTTATTTATCTGTTCTCCTACAAACAGGGCGTGGATGGGATGCATACTTGTTTACCATCCGGAGTATAGAGGAGTTCTGTGCACACAAGGTCCATAAAACTTAGTATGATGCAGTGTGAATACAGGGTGTGGTGTTGTCATAGCTTAGTGGATAAGATTCATACACACAATCTAGAGATTAGAGGTTTAGGGATTAAAGAGCATCAGTGGAGCCTTAATTTGCACCTCAAATTTTCCCACAATGAGAGTTTTTTATATTCTCCCATCATAACTAGCAGGGTGATTCTCAAGGTGTTGCATTAACTGTTTAGAATATGATACCCAGTCTTCCCCATGATATTGATAATGTCGCGATACAACAACTCTGCAATCATTTATAAATTACAAGATAATTTTATAATGATATATCATAATATCTGATAGCTGTAGAATACAAAATTCCTCCATAAGAATTAATGTCAGTAGCACTACTGCAAGGAGTCATGAAGTAGTGACTTGGTGAGTCAAACTGTAAGGGAAGTCTGTCTGGCTCTCCTCATTCCTTTTTTGTGCAGTTATCCCCAAATTATTTGCTTATTACTAGAAATGTCTTAAAGGAAATCAATTAGGAAATTAAATTGTTACGCCAGCACACAATGTACAATAAAATCACAACAGAGAGTGAAATAAACTGTGCAAAAGTAAGATCTTTGTGTAAATACTTTAAATGGTCTTTAGCTAAATGTATTCTTATTGAATCCTTGCAGGTTAACACACTGCGCTCTCAAGTGGCTCAGAAGGACATGTTCATCTCAGAGCTCCTTGACAGGATTGCGATCGTGGAGTGTGAGGTAAGACAAAAACGCCACCTGTGTGTTTTTTGCTGTGTGTTTGAATTTTGGTGTGCTTTGGTTACCTATTGCATGGCTATAGATAATAATTCTTGGGTTGCTGAGTGCTGAATATCCTAAACTTTTGCATCACTTTGCATGTATCTGACCTGACAGTGTTGTTTCCTCTTTTCCTTTTCCTAGAATAATGAATTAGAAGACAAGCTGAAGTATTTTATGTCCACACAGAATAGACCAAGGGATTTTTTCGAAACCAGGGAGATAGGATTAGGCTGCAATCTGCTCCCCAGGTAAGAAGCAAAGGAGGGGACACATGTTTAGCAGCGTTTGATTATATTTGGTGCTATGGTTGTTTCCTCACTCTGATGTGTCAATGTTCATCTGCAGAAATGAAGCAGAAAGGCTAGATGTTGAACTTCTTAGTCAAAGTGAACCATCGCATCTCCATTCTTTCATGCACCAACCACCAATGAGACTTCCATCACTAACTGAAGCTCCATCTCTACCTGAGCCCTCATCTCCCACTCATCCTTCATCTCTTAATCAACCATCACCACCACCTCATCAACCTCCATCTCTACCAAAACCCTGGCAACCACCTCAAACTCCACCTCTACCAAAACCCTCACCACCACCTCAACCTCCACCTCTACCAATACTATCACCCCCTCCATCCCCATCTCTACCAAAACCATCACCACCTCAATCCCCATCTCTACCAAAACCCTCACCACCTTCATCTACATCATCCCCCACAGAACCTTTACCTCCCTCTTTTCCCTCATTCCTCCAGCCACCTCCTTCATCTCCTATTCAACATCCATCCCTCTACCTGACATCACCCATCAAACCCAGGACTTTCAGGGCTAACCCCCCGCCCAGCAGGCTAGAGTCCAGTTTACTGAGGTACACTCCTGTTGAATACAGCCGTTATCTGGAGTCCAACCCTACAGTAATGAGCAGGACATTGCCCTACACTCGTCAGACTGACTCTGAGCCTTCAGTGAGTCGAGTCGAGTCCAGAGATGAGGTGGATGCAAAAACAGACAATCCATACAGTCCAGAGGAATCTACTTCATTCTCATTCCCTAATCGACCACGATCAAGGACACCCCAGACTTACACCCCGTTTATGAAGCTCATGGAAATAACAGCAAACATAAATATAGAGGGATCCCTAAGTGATTCTTAGAGATGTTGGGAATAGCAAGTTCTTGTCCGGAGTCCCATGATATCTTGAAGATATTTTATAAATATACAATGGAAGCTACTTCAGCAGAGGGTTTGTTAAGTGTTGCTAAAACACTGTATTAGAGGGAAACAGCCAGCTTTGCAAAGTCCAAAGGGAGCAGAATTGACCCAGCTTACAAGTAAAAAAACTCATCAATTTATAAGAGAAAGGTCTGATTTTGCTTCCTGTGGACAGAACACAACAGGCTGGTGATTTCTTCCCGGTTTACCAGTGTTTATGCTAAGCTAGTTGCAGCTACAATTAGCTTAACATAGAGCTGACTGTATTTTATGACTGTTTGATAACATTACGTTTCTTCACAGTTATGAGTTGCTGTGGTTAAAGCTGAACTAACTGCAGCTATGTGTTTACCGCAGTCATGAGAAGAATAATTGACCTCTCTGCAGACCCTTGAAAAAGGCTAATAGGAAGAATCCTAAGATATTGAGCTATTCCTTCAGCGATCACTCTGGTGTTTCTCTTTGGAAAAATAACATTATGTGGAACATATGTTTGTTTTTAACCTGTCAAAAGTTGACCTTTTTATGCTTATCATACAGTGAAGAAAATACTTCTGGATTATGATGTAAAAGTTCTTTTTAGGTTATTAAGCCTATGTTTGCACATGGCACTATTAATGACAATGCTTGTTTTAGGGTGTAAATAATCTGATAAAAGATATTTTGTGAATACTGTACTGAAGGATTATATTTGTTTTGTTTACAGTAAATGTATCCTACTTACTGTATATTGCTCATGGCGCTACGAGCATTCAGACTTATATGAAGGTTCGGGTTATTGTGTGTATTTTCCTATAATTTTATATTAGCTCTGTACAAATTAAATGAATATTATTTTCTTATTTTCACATAATATACAAAATATTTATTAACATGCGTTGTGCCTTTGTGAACAGCCTACTATCTGATGAAGGTGGTGGGAATGAATCTCTTTAAATTGGCAGCAGGGTTATATGATGATATATAATGAAGTACAATTCTCTGCTATTGATAAAACTGTCTAATTACTTAAAGATATTGACTTTACTGAGGTGACTGCCATTCCTGAGCCACAGGCACTTGAGTATTACCAAGCTGTTCTCTGCACTGCCACAACTGTGTTTGAAAAGCTTTATGATGTGCCTTTTCCCTGAAGATACATATCATTAAAGAGGCCAGCGTATGTTTGGATAATAAAGACTTTACTGTATAAGTAATCAGACATCCTCATTGTGCCAACAGTTAACCACACTAACATTACTAATACAATCTCAAACATATGAATTACTGCTGATATGAACTATCAGTCAGAAATTAATCATTCATGGTAGGAAACGAAGAAAACTTTAACACAGGGTTTGTATTCCTTAGATTTCTTATAACTTAATTATACACTTTACAAAAAACAGAATAATCTCTAAGTTAACATTGAACAGTTCAGTGATTATATATATTTGAGAAGCTTCTCCTTGTATTTTGCTTAAAGCGAGCTGTGGTCTGGTGCACCCACAATAAATTACTTTGACTCCATTGCGCAAATTTATCGTTGAATAGAAAATAACTTCATCACAGTGGGGTATTATTAATTACTGCATGTTTTCCTCTGGTGATTTGTTTTGGAGTCATATTAGGCACTGTGTTTGGAAATTGTCAATACAATTTTGATTAAATTTAGATACACAAAGGAATCTGTCCAACATCTCCAGATCAGTGTGTGATACAGTAAAACACATTGGATTTATCAAAATTATTATCAGGATTTGACTAGTGTGTGTGTGATTTTGATTAAAAAAGGATGGTGAGGGTTCATATGGAAAAAAGAAAGAGAAAACCCTCAAAGTTGTTCTATACAAAGAGTGATCTGGGACATAAATGAAAATTGATTCCTTATAAATCCAAGAAAAATATTTATTTGATGAAAAAAGAGACAATATAAGTCCACTATGATTACACTCCAGTTGTGCTGCTGCAGTCTAATGTTAACTGACTTGAACACAGGGGGGCTGGAGGGACACAGCTGTTTAAAGTGAGGACATCGTCCATTGAGAGGAGTGAGATATGGTTTTGGCACTGCTGTTTGGGAAACATCCAGATGGAAAATGGAAAATCTGAGTCTGTGCAGCTTGTTCAGACTGACTGCACTAGTTAAAAAGGACAAAGACGGATCTGTATGAAGCACTGTGGGAGTTCACAGACAGCTGACATCTTCATTTGGTTTTAATGTCTACTCTTGTCCTGTAGATGGCAGCAAATGATCTGCTGCATACACAGTGAACTGTATCGAGACAGTGAAATGAAGAAGAAAATGCAATACACTGTGATTTCCAGCAGGGGGCGCTGGAGCCATGGTCGAAGCTGTGTGTCACATGTTTGACTTCCGCTTCAGAAGAAGAAAGATCTTTGAAATGTTGTTGTCTGTCGCAGGAACACCAAAACGTTAACTTGCCTCCTGTAGAGACACACATTCTCTACAACTGGGACAAAGTCACTCACCTTAAGTCCTGTTTTTCCGGGTAACTTATCCCTTGAGGTCGTTTGACTTGTCCTCAGTTTAAAGGTTATCTCTCGCTGTTTGTGAATGTCTGTAGCTAGCTGTCATAGCTAACAGTGATGTCCTCATCGTGGACAGAGCCTCAGGGACAGGTGGGAGACCTGAGACACAAGAGTCAAGAAGAGCTCCTGGAACTGCTCCTGAGACAGGAGAAGATACTCTCGAACAGGTAAGGTCACACAGTCGGCCCTAGTTTTTGTTTTTCGTGGGTAAAAATGTGAAGAACGGTACAGACTGAGGCGAAGTTTAGGTAAGAGACGCTGTGACACTCCTGGCGAAGAGACAAAGTGAAGTTTATCCATTTTTAACAACTTTTTATTGAGTTCAAACAAAGAAAATTACAATACACTAAACTGTGCACAGTACCCCCCACCCAAAACCGCTATACAGTACATCCCATACAGACATAGAGAATTGACTGCATAACATAATAGTAATAACAATGATAATACTCATAGAAATTAAATACAGTAAATACGTAGATAGAAATAAAATGTTAAAATAAATTAGCAAATAGAAACAAACAAACATGGAATTGAATCTAAATAGACAATGAACAGATATGTTCACAGGTAATATAAGATAAAGTAAAATGTTGTTTCCAGTCCACATGTGAGTTTAGGGTAACCAGTCACCAGGAGCCATGTCATGTTGTGTTACTATTGGTGTTGTAAGAGAGGTCTTCCACTCAGAAAAGTGCCCTCCCATTAGAAGTAGTTTCTTTAGGTCTAAAGGCAAATAGTCTATGAATGGTGGCCAAACCTTTAAAAACTGCTCATTGTTTCCTTTTTTGACAGCATGTAGTCTTTCATGAGGGAGGGCGTTAAAAATCTCCCTGTACCATAGGTTAACACTTGGCGGAGAGTCTTTAATCCAATTGTCTCAGGAGGCATTTTCAAGCAATTAAAAGGAGCTTCTCAAGAAGTTTGAAGTGTAATGCAGGGAGGTGCAGTTCCTTGGAGGGAAGGCCCAGGAGAAAAACACCTGGTTCTTTTTTTTTTCTTTAGACCAAGGGAAATGCTTTTGAAATGCTGGGTAGAAATGCTGCTCTCGTGCCATGCCCAAAAAAAGTTTTTGAGATAGAGTTTACACTATGATGTTGCAAAACAGTTCAGACTAAGCCAGGTATTAATGCTAGGGTAATTTATTTGCTTATTATAATGTTTTATATATAATTGAGCTTGTTCATGATGCTCTAGCTCTACACTTAAGAAGTTTCTGACCTTAAAGATGGAGAGCTGTCAGTATCTTACATCTTTCTAATACAACTGTCAACTGGATCTCATCAAACATATATTTGTGGAGAAGATGTAATCACTCTTCAGATTATGAGATATTGCTTATACAGCTGTGTCTGTGAAGGTTCGTAGTCATCCATATCATGGTAATTCAAAGCTTGGTTCGTAAGGCAACTGGACTGGATTTCTACCAAGTCCAATTGCCCTACGGATCAAGCTTTGAATTATATAGCTGTGTAACATCAGGTAATATCATAACATATAATGATACAGAAATGTACTAGTAAAAGTGTATATTTGAATGTAGAATGATGTATGTGAAATAATGTTAACCAGAGTATAAGGGGGTGAAATTGAAAATAGATTATTCAAAATTAATTAAATTACACACAAAAAAAGGATAGAAATCCCACTTGTGTGTTTAAAGGCTGTTTTGAAAGACAAAACAAGTGAAATAATAAGAGTTTGTTGTTTGCAGGAGTTTGATACAGACTCTTCCAGACAAAGGAAAAAAGATAAAAGAATTTGCAGAGAAAGTGCACCTTGCCATTGAGCTCCACGATGAAGAGGAGAGGCGACAGAGCTTGGTGTCTGCTGCCAGGACAGAGCTGCAGTCCAAATACAAGCAGGCCTTCACTATGCAACAGCGTGCTTACCCCAACGCACCCGCTGCCTTACACCAGAACAGGCAAAGTGAGGGCGCTGCAGGCGATGCCACACGGGACAGGGTGAGCTCTCCTGCCTCAGCTCACACACATGAAAATGACACTTTGGACGAGCAACAGGACCAGTTTGTCTCCAGAGAGGCTGCTGAGGAAACCATGGAGACGGCTGCTGCTGGGGCCCCTCTGAACTCTGATGGAACAAAAGAGGGTGACCTTGTGGAGGCCTTGGGGAGGGTCAGACTATCTGAAACTAGTACTGGTTTCAATGGCAAGTCCAAAGACCCAATAAACAGCACAGCAAGAGACTTACAAAAGGAGATACCAAAAAAGCCTCACTATGTCACCATCCTGGAAAAAAACGACAACATTTCAGCTCCCAGGAGGCAAAAATTCAAACCAAATCAGTGAGTGGACTGTGTTATTTCATTGTGATGATTATGATGTATACATGATAATGAGAACAGGACTTAAATAATTCCTATGGATTCAGATAAGCACCATTTTATGTCATTTTCCTTCTGTTCATTGTGCATTAAATCTCCTCTGTCTTGTTTCCAGGCTGCCCCTCAGAAATAACATCTCTCCGTCAGGATCCTCATCACCCAGCCAGTCCTCTGAAGGCTCCTCACCGCTCTCCGCTCAGGCCAGAAGGGAGCGGGACAGAAAACACCTGGATGACACCACATCAGCCAGACTACCTCCTCTCAACCACAGTCCTGCCCAGCTCCTGTCACTAGAAGAGTCGGCTGTCCTCGTGAAGGAACAAACTAAGAAGCAGCAGGTTAGTGCAGCTAAGTCCTCCACACACTTTATCTCTATTACTAGCAGTGAATACAACAAGGTGTGGGTGACAAGTGGGTTCAGATATTCTGACTTTCCCGTAAAAAGTGAATGGCCCTTACTATGTAGAGTGTACATTTTGAGGTATTTGAGCACTTTGAATGCATCACAGTCTACCTGCTCAGAACAACAAGCGTGTGAAGAGCGTGCAGACTGACACAGCTCTGTGTTAATTAATGAGGCTGCTTTGGTGTGGATGTCCAGTTTTAGGTAACAGTGAGACATGCAGCACATTTACAAACACAGTTAAGTCAAGCTACAGTTATTGCTCCATTGGCCGACTTAATTGGACTACTGTTCTTGTCCCAGTGTACAAACGAGAATCAACTTAATGACAAAAGTATGTCTGCCTCCACAACAGGAGGTGACCTATTATGTCACATACTAAAATAATTGATAAACAAGTTAGAAAGAGGCTAACTGGTTATATGTCCAACAGTGAAAACATGGACAGGCTCTTGCACTCACCATATTGATAGCTTTGTTTGTTTTCTTCTTCTTCTTCTTCTTCTTCTTCTTCTTCTTCTTCTTCTTCTTCTTCTTCTTCTTCTTCTTCTTCTTCTTCTTCTTCTTCTTCTTCTTCTTCTTCTTCTTCTTCTTCTTCTTCTTCTTCTTCTTCTGTTGAGGTTTAGTTAACCACCAGACTTCCTTCTATGTAATTATGCTGTTCACCTTCTTGGCCAAAGTCCAGTATGCGTACTGTTGAGTATGTGCAGAACACCATGGCCAGTTTGGGGCTGATTAAAATGTATACATGCAAGAGCAAATTTCTCCCCAACCGCATTTTCTAGGTGTGTTGGTTTGACTCAGAGAAATTCTACTGCGATTTCAGTCACACCAACATGTTTACATGTATTTTAAAAGTCCAGTTTTAGTTTGACTAACATAATAAAAATCCATCTCTTTTCAAAATCATGTAAATGCACTGTAAGATTGGTGCTCAGGTGATCAAGTTTAAGTAGCAGATATGTTATTTTTTATCAGACTAGGAAACACTGCACAACAATTGCTATTATTAGAAGGAAGGATGATGAACTTCTGCTTACAGCGCCTTCTTTTTACATGTTTTTCTCAGAATGTTTATTACATTCATGACTGAAGGACTGGACCATTTCTGTGAACCAGAAATGTTCATTTTAACATATTTGATCAGCTGTTAAAGCATCTCACTTAACAAAAGTTGAACTTGTTCAACCTCTGTGCCTCACAGTCCTGCTCCTTGTCTTGGTACTTTTGCACTGGCCTCTTCTAACTTCATGAGAGAGCTCTGTTTTTTGTTTTAAATGATTGTTTAGGAGGAGACTATTGACTATTGAAAAGTAGAGGGGAAAAATTGCCTCTTCAAAGCGGGCATCAGATACATCTGTCCATAAACACACGTGCATTTGTTGTTTTACGTACTTCTCAACGATGTGTCTACTGACAAAATTAACCAAAAGAGTTATACATAATATTTCTCTTAAGTAGATTGAGATTATGTAAACCAGTCTCTTATCCTTTCGGTAGTGTAAGGTAAGTACTGGATAATTATTTGAATAAATTGAAAATAATGACTTGTGACATTTTCTAATTCATTAGTTTGAAGAATAAATTGTTTCTGAATCCAAACATGAATTTAATGAAGTCTATGTCATGTCTCTCCATCAGCTCTAGAGGGCAGTGTTCAGTTGTTGCCGGCTCTCAGTATCACTTCACACTCAAAGTAAGAGTTGAGAGCCAAACGTTAAACAGTGTGCTGCTGTCAACTCACAGAGGCCTGTTAAGCTTATTATCAGTCCTACTTTTGTCGAAGGTTTAATAGCTATAGCTGTGCTGCTTTATAGTAATGTGCTTGTTTTCTGTTACCAGCCTATTCATGTCAACTTTTCTCTGTGTTGTGTTTAATTTCAGGAGTTACAGGCCAAGCTGGCCGCCCAGAAACTGTCTGAGGGATTGAAGCTCTCTATGGGGAGCTACACTCCTGACGGTGGCCCCATGGCTGCCTACAGAGAGGTTCACGATGAAGGAGCCCAGCTCTCCTCAGAGGAGGACTGATCCTGGAAGGCCAGATCTGGGGAAACCACAGTGACCTTGGCCCTGAGGAAAACAGGCTTTGGACCTCGCAATCAGGAGCCATCAAACAGGATTTTCACTCCAAGGACAAGAATTCTTAAGAGAGGAAAAGAGTCTTTGCATGGTGTGAAGGCAAAGTTTGTATCCCAGACTCAGCTCAGGAAACTGAAAGGCAGGTTGAGAAACTAGCTTGCTTAATTAACATTAAGCTGTATTTGGTTCATTTGTTCAATCTCCTGAATGAATTAAAGTACCTGCTGTTGACAGGGGTCCACAACTCGAAGAATGCCTCATGAGAGAAATGTATCTTATCAGTAAACAGAAACAGCCGATGTCATGGCTTTTGAACCTGAGTGTTTTGGAGGTTTAAAATCTATCAGTGTGTTATCGCTCATAAGCACTTAAAGCTCATCAGCTAGTAGACTGTTCTGGCACGAAGACGACTGTTACCAACTTTGTTAAGAAAATCCACATAAGCCTGCAGATACATGCGACAGATTTAATATGAAAGAAAATGTAACAGGATGACACAAATATATCAGCTTCTCCAGACTGTCGTGTTTTTATAGTGTTTTTTAAAATTCCTGTCACTGTGAAGTACAGGGAGGAGCTTTTTCAGTGCACATTAAACAGATGTGTAAGATGTTCTTTATCTTCTGTTCACTGAAAGCATCAGGGACTTTTTTTAAGTGTGTTAATTTCCCTTTACAATGAAGTTTCTTACGTTTTCTTTCTTATCTCCAAAGAGATGAATCATAACATATAATAAAAATGATGAATTCATTAATACTATACCTTTTAAAACGGAGTTTTGAAGGCAGTTCAATGAATCCAAAAGGCCACTGAACTTTTTGTTTTGTCGTTTATTAATTTGCAACCATCTGTATGTTTATTTTTGTAAATGAGAAGCAAAACATTGTAATAAATGAAACTTTAGAGTACTGTTGTGTATCTTCAATTTGCTAAACACATCTCTAATACAAAAGAATGCCCAAAAGTAAAATGTGGAACTTCCCTTTAAGAGGTCTATGAAATCAAGTCCAAAATTATGAAAGGTATATGATACAACCTAGAAATATTTCTCAGGCTCCCTTGGTAGATTATTAAAGTGTCACTATCAAATAGATACAAACTAATTAAGTGTTGGACTTACATTTTATTGACTTAATTCCTGTGCAGAATAAATCTGCAAGAGATCTGAGTTTCAGGTTGCAGTGAAGCCGTGGTCAGCTGCAGGCAGTGCGATGTTATCAGACAGGGATCTGTGACACACTTGATAAGATTAATGCCGGGCCGGTGAAATATTGAAGCTTGATGGCTCAGACATCTGGACTGCATTTGGATCATGTTGTTGCTGGAAACGGCAGGCGATGATGGGACGGCAGCAAGCTAATGCAACATGGCAAATACCATTTCTCAACTTTGCTAATATGTGGTAGATAAGAAGTGCCAGCTACGCTCAGCATCCCTCCAAACTGCCTTTCCCATCATCCTTTTTCCAACCCTCACATGAGGCTGCAGGCCGTCTTAATTTAAACAGCCGGATTTGGGGATTTTAATGAGGAAGCTAGGAGGCACTGAGGAGTGTTTTAGGGGAAATGAGGGTGGCTTTGTGTGGGTCTGAGTCTGCTGGTAGATGCTCTTTGATAACCTTTAGTATTTTTTTCTGAATTATTGGTTGGAGAAGCATGAGAAAAACTCCCCACCTGGTTGGTGTGTATTTAGACTCTGAATCTGATGGGATCCAGAGTGGCGTGCTGACGTCCAATAACAAATCCATGAACACGCTCCGCAGAGGATCCTCATCATGCTGGGATTAATTACAGCCTACCTTGCTTACATAAATTCAGAGACTGTTACCAATTAAGGGGTACATTTTTGCTTTTCTCTGTGGTATCTGGCGTCAAACCTAACTCTTAGCGTATGTTGATGTTGTTGAGGTGGAACCAAGTACACACTCTCTATAGTCAAAGCTTTTCTACGCTGTCCATCGATGATGAGGTTGTTTATACTTCATCTTGAATCCCAGCCCCCTTGTCTCAGATTAATAAGCTCCTCATGAAGCAGTCTGCAAGTGATTTGCTCCAACTCAGAGTCCGAAAATCACACGTCCTGCGGGAGTAGAAGTAATTTGCTGTTTTGGGAGGGGAAAACTAGAATGTGATTTCAAAACTGCATCTTCAAAGAGCAGTCAGCTCGGCCTTAAATTAGATATACAGCATGATGTATAGACTGGCGTTAAACATGAGTAAGGCCCTCAGCAGAATGATTGGATTATATCTGCCAGGTTACAAAGTCTGAGGTCATACTTTTTCCATTCTCTGATGTTTCTGTCAGATTTTATTTTTTCAAGGCAAATGAAGAGATGAAATAATGCAGCACACAGCAGTTTGGTGGAGATAATGTTGCAGCCTATCTCCTCGTCCCAATCATAACCAGCTTTCCCTCTGCTGCACTCCAACCAGTGGGGGAGGAAGCGCTCAGATGCTTTAATAGAGGTAACAGTGCCATAATGTCTCAACAATATTTCTCTGTTAAATGTTTCAGCATAAAAATCATGCAACCTCAAAACTCTTTATTAATCAGAGCAACATTGTCATACAGCAGTTGCAGTGAATAGCAGAAAAGACTGTAAACATAGACTTTCAGATCAGGGGTGTCAAACATGTGGCCCGTGGGCCAAAACCAGCCCGCCAGAGGTTCCAATCCGGCCCGTGGAACAACTTTGTAAAGTGAAAAAATTAAAGAGAAGACATTAGCTGCAATTTTTCAAAAAAGTAAGTACTATTTCAAATTTGTCCTCTGGGGGTCGCATAAAATCATAGTGCTGACGGAGCGCACCTGAACGGCACTTTTTTTCTCAAAGTGAGAAAATAGATGACTTGCTGTTTGCATAATCTGGTTGAGATCATTAAGACTTTTTAGAGCACTATAAGATGATCCACTAACTACTAACACTAGCACTACACCCCTGCCTACAACACTGTCCAGCAAGCAAACTGTTCATGCTGGAGCTGAGGAGTCCAAAATAATCAACTTTACCTTGTTCATTATTATAATCTATCTGTTCTTTTGCAGTTAACATTACACTCTGTGTCAGGTGAATGGGTAACCTGTGTGTTTGGTGTGTTCACAGCAGGTTTCAGGGCTTAAAGAGTAAAATATTCAGCCCACTATGAGACTCATCATGGCAAAAAAATACAACAGCTGTTTTTGTAGAAAGATAGTTCATTGAATGTAAACATTTTCAGAATGTACTTGTACTTTTTGCACTAAAACAAAGTGGAAAATTTAGAGTTGTTGTTATTTATAGGGTTATTATGTTATTATTTTACTGGTCCCGCCCACTTCAGATCAACTTGGGATGTATGTGGCCCCTGAACTGACATGAGTTTGACGCCCCTGATCTAGATGGATAAAAGTTTAAAAAAAAATCCCAAATGAAAATAAGTTGAACCATTATGTGTGTGTCGTCCACTTTTATTGTAAAATGTGCTTTTCTGCTCTCAGCTTGGAAGTAAGAGGAAGAAAAGGCATCTTGTTTGTGTTTATCCTGAGTGTGAAAGTTAAACAAATGTTTAATATGCAAATGCAACAAGCTGTGAACGAGGAAAAAACAACCTTTGCATGTGTGTGCCTTCACTTGATATGTATGTGTGTGTTCTCTTGACGGCAAGACAAAGAAAGTAAATACTTTCCCGACAGGACGGTGTTGAGGTCTCCTGTTATCTCACTGTGAAACCTGTGAGTGTGTGTGAGAGAGAGAGGAGGGAGGGGGGGGGGGACTGGCACATAGCTCATGTCAGGGCTGTTCACTGCCTGAGGAAGCATGATATGTGGCTGCAGTGCTCATGAGAGTCCTGCAGCTGTCTCACCAGTAATGTAGAGAGGAAAATATTCTCTGACTGGTGGCTGAATCTGACAGATGGGTCCTGAACTAAGAGCTGGTCGTAAAACACGGTCATGGGAATGATTTATTGTGTTACTTCAAGCCAAAGATAAAACTCTTTTTTCTCAAGTTGACCAAATAAGGATTTTTTCTTTTAGCATATTACCATATTATCTTTTTATATTAATTAAGCGCTGACATTGATGGTTCATTCTAATCACACCATACTGTGTTCATTGTGTTGTAGAGATTAGGCCCATTTATTGTGGATGCCAACGAGTAACCATTAATAAATGCCTCTTTTATCCTTATACATTATTTCCTCCATTATTACTGCCAACTTGTATGACATAACAGTATTTATGACCAGTTGCTGTGGCGATGTCTGCAATGTTTCAGGACAAAGTTTCAGGCCTCAGTAAATGAAAATCAATATGATACCACACGCCTGTGCTCAAGTCCAACACTGCAGTAAATATACTCTGTAGCATTCCACATCTGGAAAAGAAAAAGTTGCACATATCAAATTCAAGCCTCATGTGTGATTTATTTTAAACCAGCTCATGACTGTAAACTAAAATATGCTCGAGTTAATAGTTTTCTGTTGTCCTGGTCCCTTGTTGTTCCTCAGTTTCCCATGCATACCAGCATACATAAGAAAAACACAAATATATCTAACATTAAATTTTAAACACATTGAAAGTTTGTATGGCCTTGCCTTATTTCACGCTTTGAAACCTAGTGCAGAGAAGAGCCATTATCTGTATCTTAACAGCAGCCTTTAAAAATGAGTCACCTCATCTCATCCACTTACTGTTTACTACTGGATTTAAAGGTGCAATCAAAAAGGAACTAGAGCTTTGAGTTTATTTCTCTCTGCTGCAGAAAGGAGCATGTGTTGGTAATGATCTGTAAAGCACAATAAAAAACACTTGCAGTGTTTATTTTTACTGCTCACACTGCTACTTAATTATTACTCCTATTTTCCAAATAGTTAATAAACCAGCATTTTAAATGTGAGCACTGTGAATCATCCATTATAGTTTCAGTGAAGTAAGAATGTCACAACAGCACAAACATTGTGTGTTTCTTTTTCCTTGGAACAATGTTTACAGTTCAAAAGCCATAAAAGTGACCACAAATGGAAAAGGCATGGTATAGCTGTAATGAGTTATCCTTATGTAGTCGTCTTGCAGCAGATGGACTGCATGTTCATCTGAGCAGTCTGCAGGCAGTAGGCACAGCTCAACACTGGAGGGCAGTAGTGTCTCTTTGTTCTTAGTCTCTGCAGCCTCAGTTTTTTTTCTTTAGTGAAGTTTTCAGGCTAAATGTATATTTTAAAAAGTTGTTTTACAAATATAAGATACATCATC
The DNA here is from genome assembly GCF_009762535.1 of Notolabrus celidotus. NCBI lineage: Eukaryota > Metazoa > Chordata > Actinopteri > Labriformes > Labridae > Notolabrus > Notolabrus celidotus. The sequence continues at coordinate 14,537,073 of NC_048274.1, read as the reverse complement.
AAGGCTTTTACTCCTTTCTTTTTGGTTATTATCAACCACCAGGCAGCTATCAGGAACATTTCATCATCCCAATATCCCAAACCATTTCAGACTTACAGGTCCAAAGTCAGTGTCTCTGAGGGAATGTGGAGCATCAACAGCTGTCTGCAGATATTTACGATAAAGAGCTTCAATTACTGTTTGATTCCAGATAGTGAGTCTCTGTGAGTCAAAAGTGTGGTTCATGTCCCAGGTGAGGCTGTGGCCTCGCACCTGGCTGCTCAGCCAGCCTGGACCCTCGTATCTTGCTGTGGTGGGAGAGTGCACACACACACACATATTATCTGGATACATCTGTGGAACTCCCACATCTCTGCCTGGAAAGCTTTGCATAACAATCCTGAGGCACTCGAAAGAAAGGGTGGAGAAACAGAGAAAGAGAGAAGAGGAGGGAAACTAGGGGTAAAATGGGTTGAGGCCCGTGATGCATGATGTGGGCCAAGAAGCTGCCAGCGTCCCAGCCGCTCCATGTCTGGCCTGGCACAGCATTAAGCGGCCTGTTTTGGGGCCTGTCAAAAGCTCATCACGGCAAGGAAGCCGTCTCTGTGGGGATGCTCCGGGGGTGCCAGGGCACGGCGGGGGGGAGAAACCAGAGACCCTGCCCGGCAGCTTGTTCATAATGAGGAGGAAAATTCTTATTCTTGTATCCACATTAACGTTACAACAACAATGTGCTTTTGTCCAACTCTCTTTTCTCTCCTCAGGCTTTTTACTGCACATTTCATTTGTTCATGCCCCTCATCTTGCATCAAATGAAATCTGATCCCTTTTTAAAGTGAAATTATGTCACAAGCTTCTCCTTTCTTATCAATGTTATATATCTTTACAGATCCACAATACAGTGTTGATTATCTCAGCGTATTGTACTCAGTAAAAGCCCAGTTTAAGGATTATAAAACTCTGGCTGAGGTTGGTCGTGGCAATCAAGCAACGTACCAGTGTGTTAAGGTATAATTTCTTGGCCAGAGTTGTTTGTGACATCAATCCAAAGCTGTCCAGAAACAAGGGCGGACCTAAACAACATAATATTGTTTTTCATTACTGCTTGAGTGAAATCATGCCCCTTGATTTGAGAACAATCCCAGCTAACAAGCACCAGAAGAGTAAATTTATCAACTTGGATTCCTGCCAAATCTTATACTTTTTACTAAAAGAGTCCTGAAACAAAACCTGTGAAACGAGCTATAACAAACAAGTTGATGGGGGATCTTTCTTTTTGTGTGTTACAGGTGTGAAATGGATATTTTAGACGTTGGAAATTACAGAAAGCTTAGTCCACTTTATTTCCCACATCCTCCCAACACTGATGACTCAGCGGAGTATGCTGCAGCTTTCTGGGTAATTCCTATTTGTTTGCATAATTGTGTTCATAAAGTCTGTATTGGACGGTTCACTCTGGCCCTGGGTCCTGTGTCTAACAACAATAGTAAAACCCTGCAGTAAAAAAAAAAAGCAGAAATCCTCTCCAGTCCGACAATTATGGGGCCTCTATATGGAGTAGTTGGCTCGTTTATATGCTGTAATGTTGTGACCATTCCAAGCCCTGAGGCCAGGTGTTTTTGATTGCAGTACAGCATGTTGGAGCGCAGACTCTACTGCACAGCTCCGGCCCCACAGGATGCTGGGATACGAGTTTGATAAACCAGAGGAGACTGAGTGGGAGTGGGGGGCCCACACTGTTTTCCTGATTTATTTATTAATGGTTTGTTTTCTCTGTCAGACAGACAGGCAGCTAAACCCTCTTATTAGATGACTTCCTGCACCGTGTAAATTAGTCCAGCTGAGATGAAACATTTCAGTGTGCAACATGTTTTTTGTGTAAACAACAGACAAGGACAAGGTTAGGTTTTTAGAGCACAAATGTAGGTACATTTCTATAAAAACTCTGCTTCTTTCAGAAAAACATAACCATTTAATCATGGCTGTTCTCTGTTCTCTCCTTTTAGATTGTTGTGTTTGTAAAACTAAACCTTTTCTTTATCTCTCTCCCAGCAGATGCTCAACATTTGTCTGCCTTGCTGGCTCACTGAGCATGTCAAATGTCACTGAGGCATGTTTCTGACTCACAGTCAACATACTAATGGACATCTAAAAACTCATATGATGTATAACCTAAAAACCGAAATGATCCAGTGAGGGGTTAAAAGTTACTCTCAGGCTGTAGGGAAAGTGAAAGTGTCGCCCTCTGGTGGTTGCAGATCTGCTTGAGTGAGAGGAAGTTTGAACCCTCATCATTTTATTTAGTGAAAAATCTACCTGATGCTGCATGTTATTTTGTAGAAGTACAAAATGACACGCAGCAAGCATGAGTGAAATTCTCATACTTTTTCATTATACCAGCATTAATAGTCATCCTAGCAACCTCCTTGTGAAGGAGAACACAAATTATCAAATACACCAGCACCTAGGTTTTAAACCATAACAACGAGCCCTCCTGAAATATCAGGCAATATCATCTGATCCATTGAAAAACTATGAATGTAATGTGCTATATATAAAGAGACAGAAGAGCTGTGGTACTGAACTAAATGCTGTCAATTATTCTATTATTATTATTTTTATTAAGTGCATTAATTGACATATGGATTAATTAAAAAGGTTAAAAAAATCTAATTTTCAGATAAAAGATTTGTGAATTATTTGTAATTTATTTCTTATAGAATAGCCCCTTGAGATGCAGCATCTCATTGTCAAGGGGGTCCCAACAAAACTCAATGCAAATGAATACACACAAAACAGTAAATCCCAACAAACACAAATACACAAACATAGACAGCTCTCCCTCACCCTTACTCACTCCTAGACCCACACAGCATCCCCGTCATTAAACAAAACCTTCAAAAAATAGACAGCATCAACAAAAGAAAATGGTATCAAAAAGCACATTAACACACTACAGAAACAGGAACAGCTTTTTTCTAAACGATAAAACAAATTTGATTTAAAGCAGTGGATGTAAATATGTAGATGTGCCTTGCCTTGCCTTACCATTAAGACTGAGGATTTATTCACAGAGAGTTTGTTCTGTCTTTTTGCAGCACTGTTAACGGTGAAACGCTTAAAAGTTCTGTGTGCTGAGTTTTTGATTTCATAAAAAATTTGGACAGTGTGAAGATGCTCAGTCCCATGTTTGAATGTCTGACTTCTTAATTCCCACCAGCTCAAAATACTCAAACATTTCTGTTCATTTGGAGCTACATTCTGATTTAATTTGTAACATACAAATCATTTGTGTGGTTATTTTTCAAAGGTTGCTTTAGAGCCCCCATCAGGACTACAAGTCCACAGAGCTTGGCGATGAAGTTGAGCAGTGGAATGAACCTATGCACAAAGCTTAAGTTAGCAGAAAGCTCTAACAGGAGAGAGGAGTGGCCAATAAGCTGCTAAGTTTCAAATTTACACAAAAATATATTCCCCTTTTAATAAATTTAAAATTATAACCTGATAATCTTAATCCTAATATCCTGAAGTCAACCTCACTTCTCCTCCTGTATATGTATTGTTGATGGTTGTCATAGAGGTGGTGTACTGCAGACCACTTTAAAGTTAGAGGTACTGTAATGTGGGAGGAGTAACGTGTATTTTTAATGATTTAAATAAAAAAGTATTCTCTTTATATCAGTTTGTCCTTCTCCATCTAACCAAAGAAATACTGATTTTCAAAACAACAACAGTCCAATTTCTTCCGACATATCAATACCATCCATTATTCATTTCCAAAGAGGGTACAGTGTCATCTACACAGTGACTAAACTAAATTCATAAAAGCTGTTTGTCTTCCTGTTGCTCTTTCTTCTCTGTCAGCATAAAACATAACAACATTACAAAGCGGTGCATGACCAATGAAGAATGTATCACACTCTGGCAAACATTTACAGACTACAGATGGTCCTGGTTCACTCGTGTACACATCCCTGTGTCAGCCCCTACAGGTGCCACGGCACCACCTAATACAAAGCAGAGTGTGGACGAGTCATGAAGGAGGAGGAGGAGAAGAGAACAAGGCGGTGGAGAAATGATTTTCAGACTGTATGGCGGGCTTCTCAGGTCTCACAAACATTTTTATTGATCTGTGGCATTCAGTTTTACAAATACTCCTACTTACATTTATTTCAATAGATATGAATACCATATAGAGCCTTCACTGTCCTCATGCCTGCTGATCAAATGGGCTACTTTGCAACAAAAGTGATGACTGTGACCACATTCATTATACTTTCTCCATCATCTCTCCTGAACTACTTATATCTTCCATTAGAAATCACATACTCCAGTCCATACAGCAGCACTCCTCGCAAATGAATGAATCTCCAATACAGCAAGCAATTCTAATATTCAACTTTATCTTAATATTTTTGCTGGCTGTAATCTGACATCTGACCGAGCTCTCTCAGCAGCTAAGTTGTTGAATAACCCTAAATTAATCCCGGCTTGCATATCCAAAATGTTATCTTTAGAAAGCCTCATTTGACAGAAATGTATTACGACATACTACTTTTTTCCTTTTCTGGCGTCCTTTAAAGTGTGGAAGTTTGAGAATTGAAAAGCAGCCTCTGCTCCAATCTTTGCTGAATTAGGTACCTTTAAGCATTTTTAACAACAGGAAATCTTTCTACAATAAGGGATTTATGATGACAAAATCTGCTGCATGGGAAAGACAGAGAAAGTTGGTATGAGTAGGATACAAATTTAGTTCATGCTAAAAGTGTAACATCATTTCAGACTCACTGCCAAGTTAAAGCTCCTGTGTGACAGACTGAACAGAGTGAAATTAATATTGATGTCTCTTTTGACCTGCAATGGCAAACCAGACCATCAGCAAGAAGACTGATTATTTCTATAAAGTTATTCCACATGCTTGTCTTCCCTGCTGCAGGGTAGGTGTCAAATGTGTTGGTTGACAGCATACTGCAGAGCTAGCCTTTTAAAAATGTCCCATGTCAAGTCATTGCAAGTTGCATGTTAGATATTTGAAATAAGGACGGATGAGATTAATTTGTCAGAAAACCCCACTGACACACGTCCAGAAAACCATCATTTAAGCAAAAAAAAATGACTATCTTTGTCCACAGGGGGCGCCAAAATCAAAGTGAACTAAAAGTTATTCTCAGGAGCTTTAAATGCACCTGTTCATATTCAATTTTATGCATCAGCGGACAATTCTTCTTTATACTTTTTAAGGACACAAATGAACTCAAATGGCTGTGCCAAAAAACAACAATCTCTTTAAAAGTATTATTAATACCAGAGCTGCTTTAGGCACAGTAACACATTATAAAGTAGTAGAATATTCTGAAAAACAGGCTCCAAGTGGCTCATATTTCAAGTTAAGTCTGGTGCTCACTATTTTTCTTTTTCCCACATA